>NW_012146856.1:129839-132654 GCF_000956105.1 Propithecus coquereli
AATAGTCTTGATAGCTTTCTCTAAGCTGGCTCACAGTTGTCTTTGGCTAGGGACTGAAATCACCCCCACAGCCCCAAATATTCACTTGCTCCAGGATTAGTTCCCATTCTCCAACTTATCTTCTCAAAGAATTAATTTATCTTTAAGCTAATCATTGCTTCTGTGAGTATCCAAATGCCAACAGATAGAGCAGAGCTCAGATATCAATCTACAGGGATGGACTGCCTATGTAAATCAAGGGCCAAAAATCATCGTTGTTATCACATAATTGCACTAAATTAATAATTAGTAATAAGATAATTAGCAAAATAACAAAAAGAATAAACACATATAGTTCATACTATGTGTCAAACTATCAGTATTCCATTGTTGCTGTAATAAATTGCCACCAATTCAGAGGCTTAAAACAACATAAATTTATCCTATTACAGTTCTGGAGGTCAGATGTCCAAAATGGGTCTCACCCGTTTACAGTCACTATTGCATATGGAGAAGTTGGGTTTAAGGGAAGACATGAGTGAGACTTTCCAGACATAACGTCTTTGACTTTAAATTTGTTACCCCATAGATGAGTGACTATAAAGACAGTAATCTTCACTTACGTTTGTATTATTATTTATGCTTCAAAACACCTTCATGTATATTGTCACATTTTCTTCTCAGAAAAAAAAGTATGCGAAGCAAGAATAATTATCTTCTTAAAACAAGTAGAAGAGTCTAAATAATTCTCCAAAGATGCAGATCTACTTAGTACCAGAGTAAGCTAACCAAAAATAAAAGCTAAAATAATTCAATACTTACCCTATGCCAGCCCTTGCTTTAAGGATTTTAAATATATGAACTGATTTTAATTCAGAAGTGGACATATTACTATTTTCCCACTTTATATATGAGAAAACCGAGGCAACTAGAAGTCAAATAACTTTGCTAAGATGATGCAGCTAGAAGGAGACACAGCTAGAACTTGAACCCTGGTAATCTGGTTTCTTAATTGGAATGCTGTATGCCAATTCTAGCCAAGTTTTCATTCTGGAGAGCAACAGTTTCTGGTGACCTTTATATCTCTCTTAACTTTGCAGACACAAAATAAGGGAAAATGTGTACGTCACTCAGCCAATGGCCTCTATATCTCACCATGTTGCTCTTGTATGGGGAGTGTAAAAACAAATGGGAATCTGTCTTATCACACTGGTTACATCTCTTCACTTTCCTTCAGCAGTTAAAATCTCTATTTTAGGTTTCTTTCCCAAAATGGAGATGTGGAGTACCTGTACAAACGATACACTTCTGACTTTGTAACCATTGTGAATTGACTGATAACAAATCTTTAAGCCATATGGTGGTAAAATTCTTCGAAGTATACACAAACTGTAAAAACAGATTTAGTAGTGTATTCCTCCATCAATATGCCAGCCTTGACATGAATAACTGCCATTAACATTAAAAAGAATCTCCAGGTTAAATCTCTCAGGAGAAAAGATCCAAACCCCGTCATCTATCTCACAGACATACTAAATTATTTCTTACGGAGCATGTGGAATTGCCCAAATCAAACACCCAAATGGAGGCCGTAGAGTTTTAGTGGTGATGGTTCTTAAGGAGGGGCGGAAGCTGTTCACAACCATTAAACAAATTAATGTTCCAATATAACCAGAATCTATTCCTTCTCTATAAACTAGAATAGTGCCAATTTTTCTTTGAGTTGCATGCAAAGTAGTCGGAGGACATCTGAGTGCAAAATCTGGATCATTGCAGAGATATTTTTAAGGCTTATTAGATGCCACAGTTGGGAAGCAACTTATTTTGTACAATATGCAGTTTTATTGTTTATACCTTTTCCAAATCAAGAATCCTCAACCTGGCATTTGTCCTTGTCTTTGCTATTTATCTTACAGTCTAGTTGACATGAGTAAGATCCCATAAGAGCCAGGCAGACGGCTGACACATTCAGAGTACAGATGCTGAGCTCTCGTGAAAATAGGCAAATAGGGAGGCTTTCAAAATTCTTTCCACGAGTTTGGCATCCTCAGTGAAAGGGCAGCTACTGAAAATATGGCAGTTGTACAATTCAAGCATGTTTGATGAAAATTAGATTAAAAAATTAATTATTTATCTCTAAGATCACTTATTCCCCAAGACTATACCTTCTTCTCTCTAATTATATATTTTTCTGAATTTCCCTTTTTTTCTACTCACTTTGATGTTGGTAATTACATCTTTCTCACACTAGCATGAGTTGAGCCTGCCTCATGGCTGCTTGCTTAGGCATCTCTCTGTACCTGACAGAGGTCCTGCATTCAGGTGTAAGAGTGACATTCAATGATCCAATGCATTCAGTATACCCCCAATTCAGATCTCCAGCATTTATTCCATCTCCCAATATTTTTATGAAATTAAAATTACTACAAGTCTTTCACTGACTTTTTAAAATAGAAATGTTTTAAAATTAGACCCAAAGAAGGTTAGATTTGCAGTGGCTTACTCAGTATGCAGCTTTTGTTGGCTGGGTGGTGTCTGGGTCAGCCCCTCTGCAGGTCTACTCACCATGCCATTACGGTAGCAAGGTGGCTGGCTGCCTCAGTGCTAAGCATTATTTTCCCATCTAAGGCATGTAAAAGGGAAAGATGGTAGGGTTATAACTAAACCAGTCACTTTTACTAAAGGGGGAAAAAAAAAAAAGCATTGTCCAGATAAACTTATGGATGAATTAAACCTTTTCTTTTAGGCCCAAACTGGATTTCTTGACTCTGCAGAGCTGCAAGGCAGGCTAGGCAACGCAGGGTTTTAGATTTCAAGCCTCTGAAGTTAAAGACAA
>NW_012146856.1:132704-133762 GCF_000956105.1 Propithecus coquereli
GCAAAAGTAGAAATAAGCAAATGGTTAAGGTGATCATTTTTGCACCCTGAATAGCTACTATACTAAGAAAGAAATAATTTACACACGCATGTGTGCGCACTCACACACACACACACACACTCCCCACTGATCGAGTGCCTTAAATGTGGTATACGACTATTCTGGGTACAGTGAACAACACAGAATATTTTCCCTCAAGGAGTTTATATTCTAATGTGAAATACAGACAAATAAGAAGATATATTAGGAAATGAATTTTGTTATATAGTTACCTTGAAAAATTGAGAGGAATCTCCACTTTAAATTTGGTTGGGAGGCCGAGACTGATGACTCCGCAGACACACAAAGAGGGCATGAAAAGTTCTTTCACAAGGCTGAGGTTTCTGGGGCAAGCAGGGCAGGACTCTCAAGTAGGTCTGACATGGCTTAAGGGAGCACAGGGTTGGGGTTAGAGCCAGGTGAGAGTTTTCACCTGTGGGCAGGGGGCTGCATGGTTTAAATCTGCTGCCTCCAAAGGAGGGAGCGCCAAGGTTTTCTTATCAGCTTGCCCAGGTGTTGGGCACAAGGGAAAGAGAGAAGAGTAAGACTTAAAACCTGTCAGAAATCAAAAAATGGGGTCAGATTCCTCATTACACTTATGTTATATTGTGGCATGTGCTAAGGAGGAAAAGAAATGTAGTAAGGCAGGAAAATCAGTAGTTTTGAGAAAGTCGCAATTTAGATAGGGCGACCAGAAAAGTCCTCACCAGTGCCTTGCAAGTGCCAATGCTCAGTTTCCTGGGCACATCACGTCCCTGCGTGCTCAATATGAAGCACTCAGAAATTACTGAAGTGGTAATTCAGGGACCAATTTAAATGCTGTCATGGACCTAAAAGCAGTTGAGAATGACTGTTCTTGCTGAGTCTTCTAACTCCAACTTTAGAATTAATTAGCTTTTTCAAGGGACCAAATTTCTCAAGAAATCCAATTTTTGAGAACCCTCTAGAGTTTTCTAAAATAAATAGTCTTGATAGCTTTCTCTAAGCTGGCTCACAGTTGTCTTTGGCTAGGGACTGAA
>NW_012146856.1:141927-144254 GCF_000956105.1 Propithecus coquereli
TTCAGCTTTCCCAGTAAGGCTGTTATAATTTATACTTTGATTCCCACAATCTGACTTATCAATAACTTGCCCCACTGGCAACAGCTTCAGAAAGAAACCTTCCCTCTTGGTATTTGGCAGGTCTGTTGACCTACATCTTGTGCCGTTTTTGCTCAGTCTCATTATACTTAGGGATAAACACATTCAGAACTGACAGCCACTTACTTATATTGTAAATGGGTTTATGTCACAATTGTTTTTAAAAGGAGACAGAATTTTTTGAATTAGGGGCATTGGTCTGCTCCATTAGGTAATTCAGTGTGACAAAGTGACTCATCCGGATGACAGACTATTGGTGTTGAAAGGGGAAAAATCAGAAGTGACATTTTATTCTGGTAGTCTTTTTCTCTTTGCTTATCCTCCTAGGAATTAAACTAGTCAAAATAGCTCAATTGATTGGAATATGTCCACTATGTCAGTACATCTCTTGTGGAACAGAAAAACAAGTATCTTGGGCAGATTTTAATTTCTTCAAATGGCAGCAGAGCCTTGTGTGTGTTTGTAATTTTCCTACAGAGAACCAGTTCTTCTCTGCAGGAACATGGTTCTCCCTATTGAATGGTTAGCTTGCCTTGCATGAGGTCATTCAAGGAGACCTCAGACAAGTCTAAGATGACCCACCTCCATGGTGAGGAGACAGCATTAGTTAGCCCGCTGTCCCCAGGGCTTCCAGCAGTGTGACAGCTCTGTTGAGAGGGGCCCTGGAGAATAAAAGCGGCTGCTTGCTCAGAGGCTTAAAATGGGACTGCTGCTAAAGTTGAGACTCACTGAAATGACAATGTCGATGGGTTTGAGGATTCCAGATCCATCCAGCTTGCAAAAGAATGGGTGGATATCCAGGGAATAGGATAGGGAATGGCTTCAAAGAATGAGAGAGAGTTCCAGAAGTCATTTTGTCTATGTTGTCCTTCACCATCATAAACACATAGTGGCATGACCTTCCTGAGGATGGCCAGGAAGAAGTGAAGCCTTCCCTGAGTAAATTGCCAGTGCTTTTCTGGGTCAGCACGCCCTTGGCCATTTGGATGCTGCTCAGGAGTTAGGTTACTCTTCTGTTTTCTCAGAAGAAAATGTAGCCATGAAAATAGGGCCAAAATTGACAAAAGATTAAGTATCACTTATTGCCAGTGTTTCTGCTTTTGACTTACATATGAAGGCTTGGGCTATATAATCAAAACATAGAACTTTTCATTTGAACTCTGCCAACAGGTTCTTTTCTTGTTTGTGGCTGGCCTGGCTTCTGGTTGACAAGACAAAGGTTCTCTCTGACTTTCCTTCCACCTTATTTACAGTCTTCTTTCTCCAGACTGTCACAGCACAACCTTGCTCCTCACAAAGGCCCAGAGTCCTTCCAGAAGGACACTGGGCCATGTGCCCCTGATGCTGACTGCTCAGCACCTTCACCAGGGCCTCGATCTACACCCTATGGTCTTCCTCAAACCTAAAGGCAGAGGCCCATTCCTTTCCTGAGTCCTATTCTCTCATAATGTTAGCATCCTTATACTTGACACCGAGTAATATGTTTGCATTTTTCAAGTGATAAAGGGAGTGTTTCTGAAGAGTCTTCTGAAAGGGTGACTTAAGTGTTTCAGGTTCCTTGAAACTTAATTGCAGCAAATGACTAATAGACTTGTGAAAGGTTGCTCAATCTCATCAGTAGTTTAGGAAAATAAAGATAAAGTTACAGTGAGACATGTGTTTTTAAAATTAGAAAAATATAGCACAGTAATATCTAACATGGATAAAGATATTACAAAATAGGCAGTCATTACTACTGAGAACGTAAACTTTTACAAAAAACCCTGATTCGGAAGAGTCCATTAAAATGAAAAACTTATATGACTTTTTACCCAAATTTTGAAAATATCATCTATAGCAAATTAAATATTAGTCTATGTAAAATTTTATGCAAAGAAAATTTCACTGTAGCATGGTTTATACTGGCAAAGCATTAGAGACCATCTGAATATCTATGTACAGGAAAAAAGTAAAATAAGTTGTATTAAATCTGAATGCTAAAATATTAAAAAGAATGGGACAAAAGTGCAGTGGATAACCCGATAACCAGGAAGGATATCCTTAAATACTACTAGCTGACAAAAATAAGTTACAATAAAATGTGTATAATACTAGCCCATTATAAAGTAAAAACAAAACTAAAATAACCAAAAGACTTTTACATGTGTATACATAATTTATGTTAGCTATACTATAAGGGATTTTTTTGGAGATGAAGTGATGGGTGGAACTAATTATACTTTTCTATATAATGACTGTATCATTTCATG
>NW_012146856.1:144304-149425 GCF_000956105.1 Propithecus coquereli
AAAGCAGCCAGAGAAAAATTATGCATTACCTATAGGTAAACAAGTATTTAAAAGACTATAAAATTCTCATAATTAATCATTGGGTTCAGAAGGAAGTGGGAAAATATTTTTAAATTACCAAAAGAAAATAATCATGAATTCTATATCCAACAGAGTATTGATAAAAGGAATAATTCAAGAAGAAAACTTAAAAATTCTAAACACATATACACCTAACAACAGAGACTCAAAATACATGAAGCAAAAACTAACAGAACTGAAAGAAGATACAGATAAATCCACAATTATACTTAATTTCAACACTTCTCTTTTTAGTAATGTTATACGCTTGGTGGATAAAAAGTCAGTGAGAATATAGAAGAACTAAGAATACCATCAACTAACTAGATCTAATTGATATGCATGAGACACTCCACCGAAATGCACTTGAAATACTAACCCAGATAGATCATGCCCCTTGCTGTAAATCAAACATTAATAAATTCAAAAGATTTAAATCAGGGGATGGGTAAATCCATACCGAACGGATGCACTACACGATGTATGGGATATGGACATGCTTGTTGGGTGGTGCAAAGGCAATTAAACAATATATATCAAAAAAATGCATACCTAAATAATCTATGAGTCAAAGAGGTAGTCTTAATATAATTTGGAAAATACTTTTAACTGAATAAATATGAAAAATGTATAGGATGAAGCTAAAATAATATCTGAAGGGAAATTAATAGCATTAAATGCTTATATTGGTAAAAAAAGGTTTTATATAACAACCTAAGATTCCACCTAAAGAAACAAGAAAGGAAGTAGAGAAATAACCCAAATCAAGCAGAGGGAATAAAATAACAAGAAAAATAGCAGAAATCCAGAAAATTGAAAACCGAAAAACAATAGAGAAAAATCAAAACCAAAAAAAAAAAAAAAAAGGTTTTTCAAAAAGGTGAACAAAGTTCATAAAACTCTAGAAAGACAGAAAAAAAGCAAAAGGGAGCAATTGTCAATATTAGGAATGAAAGACAAGATATTCACTGCCAACCTCACAGATAATGAGAGGATAATAAGGGAATACTATGCACAATTTTGCACACATAAATGTGACAACTTAGATAAAATGTCACAGACCTAATTCAGCTCTTGTTAAATGAGTCTTAACAATTTCGATATTTTTCTTATTGGACACTTTAACTTTCATTTCACCTGACTCCTACCGCTTTCCAGTATGTGACTGATAATAGACAGAATCTCTATACTTCTTAAAGCTGATCATGTAACTACTCCATAATCTTCAATTTCTTCCAATCATTTATTAGGAAAAAAATTCTTAACATGAAAGCTCTATCATGATATAACTCCTCCTATATGTCAACATCTTTTTGTATGACTCATTCTTTGTTTTGAAAAATTATGTTACTTGTTTTTACCCTAATACACAATTATGTCTCATGTACACCTAGAACGCCCTTCCAAGGTTTAGAGTTGCAAATTCTTGGACTTTCTAGAAATCCTCATTTTTCTCTTTGAAGGTTTGTCATATTCCTCCAGGTTAATTTATATGCTCTTTTTCACATGCTCTTATTGCATCTGTTTATGCTTCAAATACTGCATACAAATTATGTTTTTGACATTATTTGCAGTCTGCCTTCAATTAGAATGTATCAATATGAATCTTACAGGCATGGGCTGTGCCTCTCTATATCTTACCTGATCTGCGTAGGGTCTGGCTGGCAGCAGCCACTCAATAGCTTTAGAGGCCCAGGTGTATAAACGAGGAGGTAGAAGAGTCTAATAGTTAATAGCCCAATTGAAAAATTGGTACTTGTC
This sequence comes from Propithecus coquereli, assembly GCF_000956105.1. Taxonomy (NCBI): domain Eukaryota; kingdom Metazoa; phylum Chordata; class Mammalia; order Primates; family Indriidae; genus Propithecus; species Propithecus coquereli. The sequence continues at coordinate 146,126 of NW_012146856.1, forward strand.
AATTCACTTCCAAATGGAAAATGAGTAAGACTTAAATATGTGGATCCTCTTGTTCTTTAAATTTCCCAAAGTGATTACTTGAACTTTACTTCATAAAAATACTATTAAGGTAATATTGATCTGCTACGTTTGACTGTAAATGATCAACGTGACATAGACTTGTAATTTCCTACCACGTGCATAATAAAATCTAGCCTAACTTATAAAAGTATTTTGACATTCACTTCACATAATATAATTTAGTCTTCTCTTTTCCCATTTGCTATGCATGAGTACACACAACATATGGTCACATGGCATTCGTTTTATGGCACAGTAGATAAAAATACCATTATTAAACATTATTATACATTATTATATTATTATTAAACATTATTATACCATCATTATTAAACATGAAATATCATTAAAGACTCTCAGATGAACATACCAAAAGAATAATATCATGCGATATTTATCCATCATTTCAGAGGATTCAGCTTTCCCAGTAAGGCTGTTATAATTTATACTTTGATTCCCACAATCTGACTTATCAATAACTTGCCCCACTGGCAACAGCTTCAGAAAGAAACCTTCCCTCTTGGTATTTGGCAGGTCTGTTGACCTACATCTTGTGCCGTTTTTGCTCAGTCTCATTATACTTAGGGATAAACACATTCAGAACTGACAGCCACTTACTTATATTGTAAATGGGTTTATGTCACAATTGTTTTTAAAAGGAGACAGAATTTTTTGAATTAGGGGCATTGGTCTGCTCCATTAGGTAATTCAGTGTGACAAAGTGACTCATCCGGATGACAGACTATTGGTGTTGAAAGGGGAAAAATCAGAAGTGACATTTTATTCTGGTAGTCTTTTTCTCTTTGCTTATCCTCCTAGGAATTAAACTAGTCAAAATAGCTCAATTGATTGGAATATGTCCACTATGTCAGTACATCTCTTGTGGAACAGAAAAACAAGTATCTTGGGCAGATTTTAATTTCTTCAAATGGCAGCAGAGCCTTGTGTGTGTTTGTAATTTTCCTACAGAGAACCAGTTCTTCTCTGCAGGAACATGGTTCTCCCTATTGAATGGTTAGCTTGCCTTGCATGAGGTCATTCAAGGAGACCTCAGACAAGTCTAAGATGACCCACCTCCATGGTGAGGAGACAGCATTAGTTAGCCCGCTGTCCCCAGGGCTTCCAGCAGTGTGACAGCTCTGTTGAGAGGGGCCCTGGAGAATAAAAGCGGCTGCTTGCTCAGAGGCTTAAAATGGGACTGCTGCTAAAGTTGAGACTCACTGAAATGACAATGTCGATGGGTTTGAGGATTCCAGATCCATCCAGCTTGCAAAAGAATGGGTGGATATCCAGGGAATAGGATAGGGAATGGCTTCAAAGAATGAGAGAGAGTTCCAGAAGTCATTTTGTCTATGTTGTCCTTCACCATCATAAACACATAGTGGCATGACCTTCCTGAGGATGGCCAGGAAGAAGTGAAGCCTTCCCTGAGTAAATTGCCAGTGCTTTTCTGGGTCAGCACGCCCTTGGCCATTTGGATGCTGCTCAGGAGTTAGGTTACTCTTCTGTTTTCTCAGAAGAAAATGTAGCCATGAAAATAGGGCCAAAATTGACAAAAGATTAAGTATCACTTATTGCCAGTGTTTCTGCTTTTGACTTACATATGAAGGCTTGGGCTATATAATCAAAACATAGAACTTTTCATTTGAACTCTGCCAACAGGTTCTTTTCTTGTTTGTGGCTGGCCTGGCTTCTGGTTGACAAGACAAAGGTTCTCTCTGACTTTCCTTCCACCTTATTTAGAGTCTTCTTTCTCCAGACTGTCACAGCACAACCTTGCTCCTCACAAAGGCCCAGAGTCCTTCCAGAAGGACACTGGGCCATGTGCCCCTGATGCTGACTGCTCAGCACCTTCACCAGGGCCTCGATCTACACCCTATGGTCTTCCTCAAACCTAAAGGCAGAGGCCCATTCCTTTCCTGAGTCCTATTCTCTCATAATGTTAGCATCCTTATACTTGACACCGAGTAATATGTTTGCATTTTTCAAGTGATAAAGGGAGTGTTTCTGAAGAGTCTTCTGAAAGGGTGACTTAAGTGTTTCAGGTTCCTTGAAACTTAATTGCAGCAAATGACTAATAGACTTGTGAAAGGTTGCTCAATCTCATCAGTAGTTTAGGAAAATAAAGATAAAGTTACAGTGAGACATGTGTTTTTAAAATTAGAAAAATATAGCACAGTAATATCTAACATGGATAAAGATATTACAAAATAGGCAGTCATTACTACTGAGAACGTAAACTTTTACAAAAAACCCTGATTCGGAAGAGTCCATTAAAATGAAAAACTTATATGACTTTTTACCCAAATTTTGAAAATATCATCTATAGCAAATTAAATATTAGTCTATGTAAAATTTTATGCAAAGAAAATTTCACTGTAGCATGGTTTATACTGGCAAAGCATTAGAGACCATCTGAATATCTATGTACAGGAAAAAAGTAAAATAAGTTGTATTAAATCTGAATGCTAAAATATTAAAAAGAATGGGACAAAAGTGCAGTGGATAACCCGATAACCAGGAAGGATATCCTTAAATACTACTAGCTGACAAAAATAAGTTACAATAAAATGTGTATAATACTAGCCCATTATAAAGTAAAAACAAAACTAAAATAACCAAAAGACTTTTACATGTGTATACATAATTTATGTTAGCTATACTATAAGGGATTTTTTTGGAGATGAAGTGATGGGTGGAACTAATTATACTTTTCTATATAATGACTGTATCATTTCATGGGTATTGCTGATCACATGTAACTTAATAATTAAAAATGCATTTAACATTAAAAACCAAAAAAGAAAAAAAATGATGTTTGGGCAAGATCGCCACGATTCTCAGGACCTCATCTATGCTATCACAGCAATAGCTTCCTTTCCAAAGTTCTGTCCTAATACACACAGGGATTTGCTATTATTCTTTGCCTGACTAAAGAAGGTAAACTTAAACAGTTTTTGCCCAACAAAGGAGAGGCTCAAGTTTTTAAAGCAAAAAGGATAAAATAGGAGAGGGGACAATTACAAAAATTGTTTGTCAAGAATTCTGTTTTATTTTTTTTGAGACAGAGTCTCACTCTATTGCCCAGGCTAGAGTGCCATGGTGTCAGCTTAGCTCACAGCAACCTCAAACTCCTGGGCTTAAGTGATCCTCCTGCCTCAACCTCCCAGGTAGCTGAGACTACAGGCATGCACCACCATGCCCGGCTAATTTTTTCTATATATTTTTAGTTGTCCAGAT
>NW_012146856.1:150360-152978 GCF_000956105.1 Propithecus coquereli
CCCCCCGAGGGTACCAAAATCTGCAGATGCTCAAGTCTCCCCATCAGTCCTAAAGAATCTGTCGATGTGAAAACTTGTCCCTGTGTAATCGTGGGTCATGTATCCCAAGAATGTTGTATTTTCCAATCAGCAGTTTGTAAAATTTGTGATTGATTGAAAGCATGGATGCAGAACCTATAGATACAGATGGCTGAGAGACATGGAAAGAGAGAGAGATGCGAGGTAAGGAGAGAGGGAGAAAGAGAGAGAGAGAGAGAGAGTCCTTATTATAAGGACTTAGCCTGCATAATTATGGAGGCTGAGAACTGAGAAGTCCGAAAATCTGCCCTCTGCAGATTAGAGACCCAGGAATCCAGCAGTGTAATTCGGTCCAAATCTGAAGGCCTGAGGACAAAAGGGAACTGATGATCTAAATCACAGTCTAAAGCAGAAGATGAGGTGAGATATCCCAGATCAAACAGTGAGGTAGAAAAATAGGAGTGAATTCCTCCTTCCTCTGCCTTTTGTTCTATTCAGGCCCTCAGTGCATTGCATGGTGTCCACCCACATGGAGAGGATCATTAATTCAGATGCTAATTTCATCCTGAAATGCTCTCAAAGACACACCCAGGAAAAATGTTTTATCTAGGCACCCAGTGCATCAAATTGACATACAAAATTACCCATCACAATAATATAAATAAAACTGTTAGGTAGATAGCGAGGGATTTCAGGACTCCTAGGGACAAACTTGGGTGCTGTTGCTTTGGTGCAATTGCCCCACCTGGGAAGAAGGACAAGGGTGGACCCCAGGCCCCCATCTTGGTCCTACCCCACCCTAATTTCCCAAGCGACTGCCATACCTGGGGAGGAGGAAGTACCCTACAAATCTGCCAATCAACTTAGTGTGCCAGCTACAAAAGACTGCAGAGGCTTCTCTAGCCCACAAGCCAAGCAGCATAGGTACTATAGAGTCTGAAAGACTAGAACAACCCACATGTGCAGTAAGACAGGTCATGCAATCCCCAACTGTCCAATCAAAGTGGTTCCATGGTGATGTCTAAGCCACTAGGGAGATCCCAATCTGGGCACTATTAAACAAGACACAGATCGTAACCAAGTCCCTTTTTGCAACCTTCCTTTTGCTCCCTTTGCTGCGACAATGAGTCTGGTCATCATCTGTGGTGTACGTATCACGCTCTGTAAACCTATATCTCGCTCTTACCCTGTAATCCTATCTTTCTCTCCTCAATAAACCTCATTTTCATGCCTGCCTTACTTTGGTGTGTCTGGTCATTCTTTTGCCATGAGCACACAAAGAACTGACATTTCAGACTAAAACCTGACAAAACCATTAAAAATTTAACCGATACAGCTAATGTTTAAGTGCCTACTATGTATTAGTCACTTCTCTAAGAGCCAGGAATACATTAATGAACAAAATTGGCAAAGATTGTATCCTGGCAAATTCTATATTTGACCAGTACTCAAACACTTTCCAGGACTGAAAAGAACTTTAGCAAGCATTGAACTCATCATGTTCAATTTACAGGAAAGGCATAAAGCAATGAGTCTCAATTTTTAGTGTGCATAAGAATGTCCTAGAAGATATGTTAATGTCAATTCTTAATTCCAATCTGAGAAATCTGGGATAGTGCCCAGGAATCTGCATTTTACAAAGCATCTCTGATGACCTGGTGTTTGGGTGCCACACTTTCAGAAACAGTGGACTAAAGAGTAGCTGGAATATTGACACATCATTGCTTGACTAGAAATGTCTCCCACAGCTATCCACAGAGTGGCAGATGTAGATGCTATAACAGAAATTATTCCCCCCATCTCCACATAGTTTATTTGCCCAATATTGGTCAATATAGTTACCCATCCTTCTGATTATAATTTATTAGTCTAGAATAGGGGCATTTGAAACAAATTTGTTAAAGAAGCTGGCCTGGGGACAGAGTGTCTTGATGGAACTCCACCTCCTCATTTTACCCTTCTAACCTGCCTTTTTTCCTGTTTTGGGCCCCACAGGACACCTAGCATTATTATGCTAAACACAGGATTTCCTTTAAACTGTATTAGCTAATGATCCAAGAGTTCTAACTAACCATCAAACAAAAGCCATGGGCCTAGCTTAAAGCTACCAATAATAAGTAGCAGATATGGAACTGACTCCAAATTCAGTGTCTTTCCTGCTTATCTCCCTTTCTCACATATCCTAGTTTGATGCCAAAACATTGCAGGCTCTATGGTTCCTCATGTTCTCCGCTAATCCATAACCTTTGGTTAATGTGGTTCATCAGCTGCAAGAAACAAAGCCAATTTTATTTTGGTTCCTGCGAGGATATCTATCCAGTTTCCAGTAAAAAATCAGCCTAACTTTCTTTAGCAACATAGAAAAAGCAATTGTTCTTTAATTACACTGGAGGTGGGGTGGGGGGAAGGATGGTTTGGGGCATCAGTCTGAATATCTGAAAGATAAGATTGTTAGTGTTCCAGTTTGGCCTCTCAATTCCTCTGATGGCTGCCTCTCTGGGGAGAAGAGATCTGCTATTACTCATCAGGGAGTTCCTTGACATTGAGGGTGAGGGGCTATTTTGCTTGTTATATGAGGTTTTAATTTCTTTATGTGGCTT
>NW_012146856.1:156333-158829 GCF_000956105.1 Propithecus coquereli
TATTTTAATGTAAAATATTTGGAATACCCCAAATGTTTGATATTTCCAGTTAGTTCTTGAGTACTTTGCACAAGTATACAAGGCTTGACTGTTTCCTTAATGTAAAGCGGCTATATTTTGTGTAGACATTACTCCTAAAAAATAAAACTAACAACCTAATTCTTAACATTTCACTAATACCAATAAAATGCTCCCTGTATGTGTCCATGAGTATTAATTACATGAAGCTACAATCCTTATAATCTTAAAGAAAACAAATAGTAGCTATTAACCATAGTTGTAAGTGGAGAATAAAGAAAAATAGAAAATTTCTGTGTCCGTCAGGATTTGATCAGGGAAACAGAACCATTCTGTATATTATAGAATAAGGACCCATAATAGCAATTACACATAACAGAATTGATCAAGCAGTTTGGGCAGCCAGGGCCACAAAGGTAGCAGGACGATCTGAGGAAAGTCCTAAGAAGCCTTACTAAACATGGATGTGAGTAGAAAAGTCAGGGCTGGCAGGGAAGTCTGTTAAGCCAGGCATGTCTAGGTGCTAGGGCATAACCAGGGAGGGGGAATGATGAAGAAGTCTATGACAGGCTATTGCCTCTACATCTGGTGGTAAACTTGGGATTATTGTTGGTCAACAGAGCCAGAAGTCAGGAAGAAAAGCTGGGCATGAAGTGAGATGAGCCAGCACAAGCAGCCACTTTGCACAGTCTCTCACTAAACTTAACCTTCTGAAGGTAACGTGTGCCATTTCACTTCTACCTTCTACATCTCATGCACGTGTCTCTTTTGGCCATTTCTAACTCAGAAGGGAACTGGGGAAGACAGATCCATCTTAGCCGACTCAACATTAAAAAAAGACACTGATTGCCTATACATTGCTCTAAAATTATATAAAATCAATTGAGTTCCCAAACTCAGGAAGAGCTGATGATATGATCCTGAGGTAATCTGTAGGGAGAGTGAAGTTTGTTTTGAGATGTTTCTTTTAACTTTAGGTCTTATTATGGCTACGGTACATGTTGCTGGTGTCTAGAAAGGCCACTCACCGGCTGCTATTGTCAGTGCTTATTCCTAGGATGCACCACTGTGTACTGACCACACAGCCTGCTGGATATTGAAGAGGAGACAACTAAAAAGGGAAAGGATGGGGGAATTTCCTGTAATTAGGAGTAACATGGGGAGTGAGGACTGGCAGCGGAGGGTTGAGAGTGAGGCCCCGTTCAGAGACTAAGTACAAAAAAGAGTCTGTTCTTCCAACTTCAAGGTGAGCTATAAAAAAACAGATGCATTATGGGAAATGTGGGTACAAATTGAGTGGGGAGAAGGGTAATTATACATATGCAGATTTTAGAACAGATCAGAGAAGGTGTGAGTATTTGACACAGTACAGTTCTCTCTGGATATTTCATTTGACAGCATGATAAGCTAGAACAAAAAGTGTGAAAAAGTTACAATAAACGATACCAGTCCATGGACCATTGACTGGGTACAGGGGAGAATTTCTATTTGTGCTCTGCTGTGCAGAGGCAAATGCAGAAGCATCAGGCACCCAGTAGACCAAAGCAGAATGAGTGAGGAAGGCAGAGTGGCAAACCCATGGAGCTATTTTGGGTATGTAACTCTCTTGAGCTTTTGCAGATAATCATAATAGCTGTGTTTATTAAATCCTTACGGTGCGTATGAATTTTTTCTTACATTAATCTTAATCTTCCTTCAAAACATAGAGGATAATATTTCCCAATTTAAAGATGCATAAACTGAGATTTAAGAATCCTGCAAAATGCTACATAGCTAGTAAAAAGTTGTTGTCATCTGCAAAACTCATGTTCGTTCTGCCATATGATGCTCCCCCTTTTAAACTTGGCAATGTAATTCAAATTCTAGGCAGCTGTTCTATGTCTGGGAATTTATTAACTTGAAATTAAAGATAACATAAAATTTTTGTATAGAAATAGATTTAGCAGAGTGTTGCTAAAAAGTGAAAATTTGAAAATTCTCATCATTAATAAAAATGAGAAAAGGTAAAATAAATTATGAAACATGAGTAAGATATACAATACTTATAAATCATGTTTTCCATGCTTTCATGGAAAAGGTATTCAATATAATGTTAAATGAAAAAAGCAGGATTAAAGAAAGCACTACATTTGTAATGGTCCTGATTTTATTTTTTAAAAAAGTGCTATTGGATATAAACCTCTGAAAGAAAAGCAGCAATGTTTTAATGACACATTTCTGGGTGGTAGGGTTCTGAATGATTTGAATGCTCTTTATAGTTTACCATATTTTCAAAGGTTATAAATAAACAAAGACAACTTTATATTTTGTAAGAAAAAGTGTGCCTTAAATATGGTAATTTCACCGTCGTTATTAGATGAAAACAAACATGAAGATAGCTATGGACCGTAGAAATTAAGATTCCCATACATTATGGGCTGAATTGTGTCCCTCCAAAATTCCTATTTTGAAGCCCTAATGCCTGTGCTCACAATATGA
>NW_012146856.1:162794-163870 GCF_000956105.1 Propithecus coquereli
CAAAACAAAATTAACAATGCTTTTGGAGTGAGAAGAGGGCAAAAAGGAAGGACAGTCATCTTTTGGAGATTGTGGTGATATAGAAAGAATGCAAAGAGGAAATTTTTGTGGTCCTGTTAAAAAAAAAGAAAATATTTTCGGCCTCGAAACTGTAGTGTGTTGAATAGTGCCCCCCAAATTCTGCCCCCCTTATTTGAATGTAGACTTTATTTGGTCAGTTTAAGAATGTGGCCTTATTTGAAAATAGGGTTTTTGCAGATGTAATTACTTGAGGATCTTAAGATAGAAGCATTCTGGATTTAGGGCCCTAAAATCAAGACTGGTGCCTGTAAGAAGGTAAAGGACACAGAGAGACACGTGGAAGAAGGCCATGTGTTCATGTGGTGACAGAGGCAGAGACTGGAGCGACACAGCTACAAGCCAAGGAGCACCAAGGATTGTCAAGAGCCGCCAGAAACTAGGGAGATACAAGGGACGATTCTTCCCTTGAGCCCTCAGAGGCAGCATGGCCCTGTTGACACCTTGATTTCAGACTTGTAGCCTCCAGAACTGTAATATTAATATAAGAAATATCTGTTGCTTTAAGTCACAGAATTCATGGTAATGTCTAAGGTTACAGCAGCCGTAGGAAAGTAACACAGCAGTACTTTGGTAGTGTATTAATTTTGCGGAAGTTGTTACAACAGCCCTAGGAAACTAGCGCACAACTCTACACCGTACAACCCACACCCCCTAAAAAATTGTTAAAGAGACTACGTTTTAATTCATTGAAAAAAGGGCTCTTTTGAACTAGAAATCCTTTACAGCATGCGTTGGCAAACTTTTCCTTAAAGGGCTGGAGAATACTTAAGCTTTTGCAAGCCAAAACACAAAATTAAGGATATTCTGTATGTGATTCTATGTAACCACTTAGAAGATAACCATTTAAAAAAGTGAAAAATAATCTTAGACTGCAAATCGTTTAAAGAAAAAAAAATGGTTCTTAGCTAGATTTGAACCACAGATCACAGTTTGTCAATCCTTGTTCTACCACACCTAACATCAACTGTGTCAATGAAAGGTGGGGAACAAGTAAT
>NW_012146856.1:163920-164794 GCF_000956105.1 Propithecus coquereli
TTCTATGTAAAGAAAAAGGTTTGACTTTTTTGGATTCTTGTGAAAGCTGGACATTCATGAAAGAAGCAGCTCATTGAGTAAATAGTGATAAAGCTGTTCAGCAAAATATTATGCAAGAGTTAAAAATGTTTGGGCAAAGCATATTAACGGTTTTGGGAAACGCTCAAAATAAAAACTTGAGAAGAGCAGGATAAAACTTACAAGTATATGTGTTGTCTCAATTATGCCTTTTGGTTAAGCAATGGATCAGTAACTCCTTCACTGTTTTAAGTGTTTGCAATCACATGTATCTCTTACTCAATTAGTCATGTGAGTAAATATGGTCCCTGCACTAGAGAAATACTTGGCTTCACTCCCACCAACAAATATAGAGTGGAGAAGGCTGATATTTGATAACTATTTTCCACTCTATGACATTTTTCCCTTCCAGAAATTAAACTCCTAATTAACCTCTGTTTCTTTCCTCTTACCTTTCATACATTTCAGTCAAAATGAAACTGTATTTGTAATTGTGACTTCTATTATTCTAACTCTTAAAGCTTATCTGCTTCTCAAACTACCTATGATTTTCAAAAGAAATAATAGTGGACTTTCTAATTTCTGAGGCTACACATGGATAGAGCCAATGATGAACTTCACTGATTCCTCTCCAACTGACTGCATGCAGAGAGAAAACCGTTGCACCTGCCTTAATAATCAAGGTGAGTATGGCAGAGCTAAAGTCAGCAGGGTTGTACAAATCTATTCATAAAGAGAGTCTATTTTGAGGTTGTCAGATTAGAAGCGTCAGCCCATGTGCCACTTGATTAATAGAGATCAGATAGTCTTCCTCTGAGCCACATTTCCAGGAATTGATAGCGTGACAACAGTGTAA
>NW_012146856.1:164844-165930 GCF_000956105.1 Propithecus coquereli
AGAACTGAATGAACTAGAGAGTAGAGTAATGGTCACCAGAGGCTGGGTGGACGGGGAGGGCAGGAATGAAAAATTGTTGGTAAAAGGGCATGAACTTTCAGATAGATAGGGGCAATAAGCTTTGAGATCTACTGCAAGGCAGAGTGACGATAGCCAATAAAAATGCATTGTATATTTCAAAATAACTAAGAAAGGAAAATTTCAAATGTCTCACCATAAAAAATGATAGGTAAGCAAGGTGAGGGATATGTTAATTAGTTTGATTTAATTATTCTACATTGTACACATATATCAAAATATCACTTTGTACTCTATGAATGTATACAATTATGATGTATCAATTAAAATAATATTTCAAAACAGCAAACTAAGTCCCAGTGTGGCTTAAAACATGTACAAAGATACCCAATATTAGGTGTCAGAACTGCACACTCATGAACTCAGAACTACAAAATCCATGAGACTTACTTGCTGCTATGCTCATTCCACAGAAGCTAACGTGTTCACTAAGATTTAAGAGTCTATTAATTTCCAGTTGACTTTAGGGAAATAATGTGCATTGAGGATTATCAGTAGACACTCTTGAATTTGAATTCAGTTTGCTTCTGTTTGTCAACATTCTTTAAAACTAGCTCGGTGTTCTGCACCAGTTAGATTGACTGGAAGGTAAAAACCAAGTTCGTCGTTTTGAATCAGGAAATAAATCTGCTGGCAAAACTGTACGTACATAGAGTAAAAACTACTCTTCTCAGCGTATAGTTCATTGAGTGTTGGCACAATCGCACAATAATGTAACCGTCCTCACCATCACGGTCCCCAACAGTTCCATCGCCATCCCCCAAAGAGGCATCTCCATCCTCTTAATAATCAAGTTCTCCTCATGACCTCAGTCTTTGCCAAACATTGATTTTTGTTTGTTTGTTTTTTTTGTGTTTTTTTTTTGTCTCCATAGTTTTACCTCAAGTAAAACTATTTGTTTTCTTTCACTTGGCATAACGAAGCTGAGATTTGAACCTGCTTGAACATTAGGTACATATAATTTCCGGTTACTTAACCTCTTTGGTTTATTCATGTCTTTACCCTCTT
>NW_012146856.1:178330-178793 GCF_000956105.1 Propithecus coquereli
GTCATCCTAGCTCACAGCAACCTCAAACTCCTGGGCTCAAGCAATCCTTCTGCCTCAGCCTCCCGAGTAGCCAAAATGGTGATGTTTTTATACTTTTCATTATTAAAAAGTAATGCATGCTCACTTGTGACAATTTCAAACAATAGAGAGTCAATTTTAATATTTCAGTATGAAGTTAAAGGGTTGAGGGAGGTAGCATAAGTTGACATTCCTTTTGTTGGGAAACCACTATTTCCCCAATTCCATAGCAATTTTGCTTTTCCAAAATGTTTTAGGTTGGGCCAATGTTACCTCTCTGAGCCAAGGAGAAGGCACATTATCAAGACTTTTTCAGTCATGGTACTTCTTCCATTTTTGCACACAGATATTGATTGAAGCTGGCCAAATGAACCCAGATATGAATCATTTGTGTATGTTTTCTCAGAGCTGTTGTTTGAAAGATATTTTCTTATTCTGTTGTGAC
>NW_012146856.1:183945-184754 GCF_000956105.1 Propithecus coquereli
ATTACCATAATATTAGTTACTACTAAGTGGTGGATAGGAGCAGATGGAAGATGTGTGAGAAAGTATTGTTTCTATGAGTATACTTTTTGGTTTAATTTTGACTTTTAAGACTACATTAATCTTTGACATACTCAGTGAAAAAAAGGACAAAAACAAGAATGGAGCATATAAAAACAAAAATGTAATCAAATCAGAAATCAATAAACCCAATTGTGTTTGAAATAAATAATGTAACTACATTACAGGGAAAAGAAAAACAAATAAAAAAAAAACTTAGGTAATTTTTAGGCAAAGTATTGCAACTATACACACTGTGAACTGAGAACTCCCACTCAGCACAAAGAACTGCGAAATGTACACTGCCCAATCCACCTTGCAAACCATCTCCAAAATTCTCCAACTACCCCCTCTGTAACTTCTCATTTGTTGCATAGTCCCCTGCTCCCTGTCTTTGTTCCCTCTTTTTCACTTCCCCATGGCCCTATCTGGTTCCCTGTCTGTTCTCCCTTTAAAACCTCAGTCACCTTTGCCTTAGTCGGAGTTGAGCACAGTTGATCTGGAGTCTCTTTCCTCCACTACAATAGTCTGAATAAAATCTGTCGTCCGCCTTTAACCAGTAAGTGTCTGGCTCTGATTTTCTTCAACAATTCTCTCAGTTTAAAAGCAAAATAAGCTGTAAAAAATAAACAAACACACAAAAACATTGAATTCTAGTTAATAAGTTTGTTGTTTACAGTGATATGGGTTAGCAATTCTAAGACTAGATAGGTGTAATTTATTACTGAGCAAATGAGTGAATATGAATTTGA
>NW_012146856.1:186476-186928 GCF_000956105.1 Propithecus coquereli
TGATTATGTACTCAAAATTAAAAACAAACAAAATTGCTTAATAAAAATTTACACTGTTGTCTTTGTTTTTTATCACTTTATTTTGGATACATGAAAAATAAGTCATGGATTAAGATCTCTCTTGACATTTTATATAAACCTACCTATTATTTACAGAATGAGAGAATGAGGTCTACAGAACAAATATGACTTGCTCATATTCCCATGAATATTGTGTCCAGGATCCAGAATTAAAGGCCAATTCATTGGACTCTTGGTCAAAGAATTCTGATAGAAAGAGGATATAAAAGAAGAAAACAAAATAAACGTTTTTGTGATATTTGCTAATCTTGTACTTAAATGATCACCTCGAAAGTGGTATTAGTTGCCCTTTTGTTACCAGGGTGGAAAAAAAATCACAAGCAAATAGAATTAAAAATTTTAAAGGCATTTTCTTCCAAATGCAATGCTCA
>NW_012146856.1:187583-192285 GCF_000956105.1 Propithecus coquereli
AATTATCTTTGAATTTTAAAGAATTTATTTTTCTCATCATCCTCTCTGGTCTGAATTATTCTGCTACCTGCTAATTTCTCACAATTTAGAGCTAAGTAAAGTGGATTTGTTGAGAAAGGTATGGAGGATTCCTGGTTCTGCCAAGATATTTTGCTAATTAATTGCTGGAGAAATTTAGTCATACTGACCTTCATATGTCCCCATGTATAAATAATCCCAATGGGGGTGCACGATTGCAGCATGGTGAACATGTTCTCTGCTGTGAATTTGTGGTGTCGCAAGACAAAACACCTGCTGCGGCTACCGTGAAATGCAATCTTGGGAAGGCCATTGCTGGAGCAGTCTCATATAATAGGAGGAGAGTGAGGAAAATACCTGTTTGAGAGAGTGTGCCCTTATCATCTTTCCCCACCGAAACTATGCAACATCTACTAAACCACTAAAGTGTTATTTTTAAAACTTTCTTTCTAATAATTGATTTATAGAGTTTAACATGAGGTATGGCTATAGGCTAATGTAGAACCCAGATAAAATATCTGTAGTACAAGACAAGGTGCATCTATTCATCTAGAGGTCCAGAATGCAGAAGATTTCAAGGATAATACTAAAAATTGGTAAATCAATTAGAACTTCCACTTGCACATACCACATTTGAGGAGATAAAAGTTTCAAGTGTGACAATTCACAAAAAGACATCTCCAAAAACAGTTCTACAACAAGCTTGCAAAAGTGCTCTCCTGCTGGTGTTCCTCAGGAACTTTCCCAACCCTGACCAAGTGCTTTGTACAACTATATATGGTGGTACCGCTCTTTTTCTCTCCCTCTGTCCTAGCCTTTGAAACTAACTCACCGTATGTCCATGTTGGTTATAGACATAAGAACTGTCAGGGTATCTGTCCTATTATGAAGAAGAGTAGTCAAGTTCTAATCTCAGAAGTATAGCAATGAAGGCTAGCTGACCACCAAAGCACTTCATATGTAATACAGACTCTGCATTAGAGCTCATGCTGGAAAGCTGTTGCCAAGCCAGAAGATGTGTTCCTTGGTCATCTTGCATCTAGAGACAGATGAATTCTACTCAGCAGAAGGCCAGTAGAATGTGAGCAAATGATGTATCTATCCAGTGTGACTCCCCCAGCTCATATCTTTGTATGATGACTGTAGTGGGTTGGATTGTGGCCACCAAAAGATATATTCTCCCAGAGTCTCAGAATGTGATCCTTTCTGGAATAATGATCTGCCCATGTAAGTAAGGTCAAGATTTCCAGATGAGATCACCCTAGATTAGGGTAGCGCCTAAATTCAATGATAAGCTTTCATAGAAAAGAAGGGGAGACAGACACACAGAGGCACACAGAGGGAAAGGCCGTATGAGGTGAAGACAGAGATTGAAGGGAAGCCACAAGTCCAGGAACAGCAGGGATTGCCAGCAGCAACCAGAAACTAGGAGAGGGGCATGGAATGGATTCCCCAGATTGGCACTTTTGATTTCAGACTTCTGGTCTCCAGCTGTGAGAGAATAACTTTCTGCTATTTTAAGTTACCAAGTTTGTGGTAACTTGTTATGGCAAGCCTAGGAAGCTAATGCAATAATCTTTGAGTTCATGCATTAAATGTGGTGATGGGAGATGGATCTCTCAGTCATTGCTTAGAGAAGAGGCTCCCAAGAGAGCTGCTTGATCAGTAACTTCCTCATTGGACTCCTGAGTAAGTAAGAAACATGGATCATATTAAGTCATAGAAATTTAGGGCTTTTTTTCCCCTTCTTTCTAAACAGTAGTTGGTACTGTATGCTAACTGTGAGAAGATTGCGTGTATTAGCCTTGTGGAAGTGTTGCAACCTGCGCTTTTTGTATGGCATGTTGAGGGTTAATTTCTGAGTTCAATTTTTGGCTAGTTTGTGTGGGCATAGAAATATAAATCCAGTTAACTAGATTTTCCTCAGGGTCAAGCAGCCTTGGGATAATCACTTTGCAAATATATTCCAAAGTGTCATTGATGCTAAAAAGATAATTAACCAATTTGGGAATGAAGGGTTTATTTAGTAGTTGGTTAGAGTTTCAAGCACTAACAGGTGATGGGTACTAAGGGTCCCTTGGGCTTTATTTTGGCTGATTCTAAATGACAGTCACAAACTAAACAAAACTTAAATAAAAGAAATTTTGTCAGTTGAATTGTGTCCCTCACCTCAAATTCATATATTGAAGTCTCAACTGCCAGCACCTCAGAATATGACCTTATTTGGAAATAGAGTCATTGCAGATATAATTAAATGAGGTCATAATGAGGTAAGGTGGGCCCTTTATCCAGCATAACCAGTGTCCTTATGAATGAGAGAAGTTTGGCCACGCACACAGCGATAATGCAATGTGAATAAGGAAACAGAAGTCAAGATGATGCTTCCATAAGCCAAGGAACATCAAAGATTGCCAGCAACCACTAGTTTTTTTTATAATGGCAAAAGATAAATTTAGTTGAAAGGCTATTTGAAACTCATGTAAATGTTACTCATCACACTATTTTTTAAAAATGTGGCATTTTTATAATTTTAAAGTGGCGACCTAAATTTACAAGGTGACACTCTATATTTTCCAAGAGATACTTTATGTTTTGTATTGCTGCAAAAAGTCATGTGTCTTATCTTTATGGAAGGAAAAATCACAAGTGTGTAATTTAAGATCTTGATTAATAAATTTTCTTTGAAAAAAGAAAACATCTTGAAGGTCAACTTTAGAGAATGTTATTTTGCATTTTTTTAGTTCCACTGATCAAGACTTATTTTAGTGACTTAAAAAGAGATTCTAATTAGAAAGGGTACCACTTAAAGTTCTGAGTTCCCACTTGAACAGAATGTATATTTTTTTCTGGGAATACTGCATGAAAGAAACATTCGGTAAGCAAGTTTAGAAAATAATGTCAGGCTATGATCTATAGTGAAATGTAATGAGAAAATATTGTATTACTGTGATGTGATCAAAAATTGAAATGAAAACTGAAACAGTATTTATCTAGAATGATTACATTCTAAAGAGCATCTGGACTTCAATGAGTTTTCAGATTGATGAACTATGCAATTAACCAATATCCAATTTACTAGAGTAGCAAGTCAAGCAATCAGATGAAACTAGGTCAGAGTTATGCAATACTTTCCTATTTATGAGTTTTAAATGTATTTCAGAGATTAAAATGAAAGCTTTTCCATTATCTGAAGTAAAAAACCACTTTTCATTACCTTATTTATTATTATTATTTTTTAGACTGCATTTCATTGACACTTTCTATCCCAGTTTTAAGCATCAGAAAATTTTCTGTGGGATTTTTTAATTCATTTCTTCCTGATACTCTGATGTAATTAACACCAAGTCATATTTCATAAGACTCCAAACCTAAAGTATGCCAATGCAAGGGCTGCTCCAATGTCCGGTTGTCACATTTAGTCCTACACTGCTTCAGAACAGACAGACACTTGTTCACAAAAAATCACCGCCATGATGATCCACAATGATCCACAATGGTCCACAATGATCAACATATATGTGACAAGTTAATATTGTTTGCAATAGCTTTCAGTTTTTCCTTTTGTGGACTTTTCATGTTTGTTCAGCATGCTTGTATCTTACATTTTAAAAAATGAGATCCTATCGTGTTGTTTATTGAGCTAAATGTTAAGAATGCAAAAGTAAGTCTTCAACCGTGTTTTTAAGAAAAATCCATAACAATGGGAAAGACAGATCGAAAAGAGAGAATTGAAGGATAACTTTGTATTATAATGATAAAGAGGAGCCTGGGGTACCACACAGAGGAGGGGCATCTAGTCTCAGAACAGATGACCTGGAAGATGCTTTTTAAGAGGCAAGTTGGAGTTCCCAAGATCAACAAAGGAGAATGGAACTGGAGAGTTGGGAGGGTCTCCAGGGGGAAGAAACAGTGGGAAAAGTCATATGTGGGGTTAACACTGCCACATTACTTTTCAAAAGCTAATTTCTTTATTGAGGGCTTTCCTTGAGGCTAAGTTCTTTAGATACATCAATTTGTAACAATCCTAAGGAGAAAGTACAATTATTTTCACACCCTGTTATGTGTGAGGAATAAAAACAGCTTAGTACTTGGTAGATTTTTAAGTGTAAGGCATAGAGTAATATGATCATAAAGCTAGACCTAGAGGAGAACAGTTGAAAGTGGAGCTAATCATTTGTGTGAATTTTTTTGTTCACAGGTGGTAAAATACTTCCGAAGAGTTTTCAGCAAAGGAGTGGTATGTTTCCTGACATTTGAACGAGGTCACTCTGGCCGCCCTGGGGAGGATGGATCCCAGGGGCACAGAATGAAGATAGGGAGACATGAGTGGACGTTAAACTGCAAAGGCAAGGTTTTCTGGGAACAAGAACCCAGAAGAGCCAGAGCAGGGCAGAGAAGATTCATCTTGACTCACATTGGAGCTTTGAGAATGACCTACTTCTTCCACAAATCCAACATTTAATTTAGGTGGAAATATTCCACTATAAGAATTCTCTTAAAGAGAAACCTAAGACATTAAAAACAAACAAAATAACAGTTTTGTGTGGATACAAAGAGGTAACCATTTAAAAAAATACATTTCTCTCTTCAACCATCCAAGAAATCAAATACTGAAATGCAAATAGCCTACAATACATCCTGCATTTCTGATATCTATCTAGTGACATGAAGAAAATGTTAGAGT
>NW_012146856.1:192335-193143 GCF_000956105.1 Propithecus coquereli
GATAATGCAATGTGAATAAGGAAACAGAAGTCAAGATGATGCTTCCATAAGCCAAGGAACATCAAAGATTGCCAGCAACCACTAGAAGCTAGAGGAGAGGCATGGAACAGATTCTTCCTCACAGCCTTTAGAAATAAACAACTCTTCTGGCACCTTGATCTCAGATTTCCAGCCTCCAGAACTGTAAGACAATAAATTTCAGTCATTTAAGCTACTCAGTTTGTGGTATTTTGTTACAATAGCCCTAGCAAACTAATACAGGAAGATTGTGGGTTCAAACAGCAAAGTAGTCCAGAGGCAGGGAAGATTTCAACTAGAGATTTATCAGATCTCTACCTTAATTCTCTTGGGTGTTCTCTCCTTTATGGGTCAACTTTGCACTCTGGCTGGCTTCCCTCATGGTAGCAAAATGGTTGCAGGAGTTCCAGGTATCACATTCATCTCTGTATTGTCCAGAGAAAAAGAAAGCATCTTTGCATTCTAAGTAATATATTTGAATTCAGGTTGGACTAGCTTAGGCTGCTGCTAAATAACTATGGTGGCTTTATAATTAGAAGTTTTGAGTGATCTAAATAAATCAAGGTGAACTCTTGGATTTGAAGGTAAGATCAGTTTCCTCAAAGCTAGTGAGCTGCATGGGAGGGGGAGTATGCCTGAACAGAAATAAGAAACTACAGGAAAATGGGAGTAGGGAAATGGAAGCCAAGTAGGCAGCACATGTATATACCTTTGGACCAGAGATACATATTTTAACATTATTTTTACTTTCAGATGTTTTAAGTTTCTGTAATATAACCCATCTACTTTA
>NW_012146856.1:193584-199639 GCF_000956105.1 Propithecus coquereli
ATATCCCTGACTCTCTTTGCTTTGAAACCTGCCCTATCTGAAAAGAATATACCTACTCCTGCTTTCTTTTGAACATTGTTAGCATGGTCTATCATTCTCTATCCATTTACTTTTGATCTGTGTGTCTTCATGTTTAAGGTGGTTTCTTATAGACACCATGGAGTTGGGACTTGTTTTTTGATCCGTTCTGACAATCTCTGTCTTTAAATTGGTGCATTTAGACCAATGACATTCAAAGTGATTCTTGGTATAGTCAAATTAATATCTGTCATATTTAATATAGCTTTCTACTTGCTTCCCCTGTTCTTTGTGTTTTTTGTCTTCTACTCATTTTTTGCCTTTTGTAATTTTATTTTATCTCAAAATTTTATGGGGGTACAAACGTTTAGGTTACAAATATTGCCTTTGCATCACCCAAGTCAGAGCTACAAGCGTGCCCATCCCAGACAGTGTGCACTATACCCATTAGGCGTGCATTTGCCCATCCTCTCCTCCCCCTTCCCACCTTTTGTAATTTTAATTGAGCATTTTATATGACTCCATTTTCTCTACTTTCTTAGCATATTAATTGTAGTTTTTCTTATTATTATTTTTACTTTTTTAGCTGTTTTCCCTACAATTTACAATGTACGTTTACAATTAATCGAAGTCCACCTTCAAATAACACTATAGTGTTTCACAGGTAGTTCAAACACCTTATGACAAAATAACCTCAATCCCTACCATCCCTGTATTATTGCTCACATTCATTTCAGTTATACACAGCATAAATAAACATATATACATATACATGAGGGCACTAAATCTAATAAAATGTTGCCACCACTATTTTGAATGAAGTTACTGTTATCTGTCATATCAAGAATAAGAAAAATAAAAGTTTTTATTTTACTTTCACTTATTCCTTTTCTGATGCTCTCCCTTCCTTTGTGTAGAGCTGAGTTTCTGACCTATATCATTTTCCTTCTCTTTAAAGAGCTTCTTTCAACTTTTCTTACAAGGCAGGTCTACTGGCAAAAGATTCACTTATGTTTTGTTTGGCTTTGAAAGTCTATTTCTTCTTCACTTCTGAAGAACAATTTCACAGAGTACAGAATTCTAGATTTATTCTTTTTTTCTTTTTTCTCTCAGTGCTTTAAATATTTCACTTCACTGTCTTCTTCTTGCATGATTTCTGAGAAGTCAGATGCAATTCTAATATTTGGTTCCCCATAGTTAGGGTGTGTTTTTCCTCTCTCTTCTTACAGAATTTTTTTCTTTGGCTCTGATTTTATGTAACTTGAAAACGATGTACCTATGGGTACTTTTTCTGCCATTTCTCTTGCTAGATGTTCTCAGAGCTTGGTGTCTGACATTAATTTGGGGATAACCCTCAGACATTACTCTTTTAAATATTCATTCTGTTCCTTTCTTTCTTTCTTCTCCTTCTGTATTCCTATTTTGCATAGGTTATACCTTTTGTAGTTGTTCCAAAATTCTCAAATATTTGGTTCTTTTATTTCAGTCTTTTCTCTCTTTGCTCTTCAGTTTGGAGGTTTCTATGGAGATATCCTCAAGCTGAGAGATTCTTGGTTCAGTCATGTCCAGTCTACGAATAAGCCCATCAAAGGCATTTTTCATTTCTTTTACAATGTTTTTGATTTCTAGCATTTCTGTTTGGTTCTTTCTCAGAATCCCCATCTCTTTGCTTACACTGCCCATGTGTTCTTACATGCGATTTATATTATCCGTTAGAGACTTTAGCATATTAAACATCGTTGTTTTAAATTCCCCGTGTTATAATTCCAACATCCCTGCCATGTCTGAATCTGGTTTTGACAGCCGCTCTGTCTCTTTAAACTGGTTTTTTTTTGTTTTTTTTTTTTTGCCTTTTAGGATGTGTCTTCATCCATTTTGTGATGCTATAAAGGAATACCTGAGGCTGGGTAATTTATAAAGAAAAGAGGTTTATCTGGATCATGGTTCTGCAGGCTGTTCAAGAAGCATAGTACCAGCATCTGCTTCTGGTGAAGGCCTGAGGCTGCTGCTACTCACGGCAGAAAGTGAAGGGGAGCTGGAGTGTGCAGAGAGCCCACCGCAGCAGCAGAAGCAGGAGAGAGAAGGGGGAGGTGCCAGAATCTTCTTAACAACAACTGTCTTTATAACTAATAGAGCCAGAACTCACTCACCCCCTGAGAGAGGGCATTAATCTATTCAGAGGGATCCACCCCATGACCCAAACACCTCCCAGTAGGCCCCACCTCCCAACATCACCACACAAGAGTTTAAATGTCACCTTGAAATTTGGTGGGGACAAACATCCAAACTATAGCAGCATGTATTATAATTTTTTTCTTTAGCCTGACATGATGTACTAATTTTTAAAAAACTATTGTAAATATGCCTTTAGCAATGCAGCGATGAGGTGTGGGGAAAAGGGAAGTGCCCTATATTCCCATGAGTAGGTCTCAACACCATGTCATCATCATTTCTACTATTCTTTATACCTTCCAATGTTTATAATAGTGCATACTTTGTTACCTTACTGGGATTATTAAATATTTACAAATCCAACATAAATACAATAGATTCTCAAGCCAAAAATGATTACAGGCTGTGCATTATTAATCAATTGATGTTTGTGTTGGGTCATTAGACCCGGTTGATGCCCAAAGGCAATTTCAACTAGTTTCTGATAATTAATTCAATCTTTATTTTCATGTGTAAACTTCCTTTGTTACATCAGTAATTTGTTCGGTTTATTCGTTTCATATAAGTTTTGTTAAACTTAGTTTTTCTCCACAAATTATGCACACTCTAATTTTTCTTAGTGAATATTATATAACTCAACGAGTTGCCTGTTCTTGAAGATTATTAAAAAGCTAAAGATACCTTGTCTGTATCTAATTACAATTAGTAGGCCCTTCAAAAGTTTCTCTCATACTGGATGAAAGATAGAATCTACATGGTAAGTTCCCCTCTTTAGAACATTTAGGTAATTCATCAACTGGAACACACTGTTAAACCTTATTTCTGCTCCTATATTGTGACTAATCTTGGAGATGATTTTTTTCTTCCTACTCTTGGTATAGCCACTAACCTTGCTAAGATTATTTGTATAATCGACACCCCCTGCACACCCCCATTCATCGTTCTCCGCTTACTGTAATAGAAGCAAGTACATTTTAACAGTTTACAAACAAATGTATACTTAATTAAAAAAAAAACAATTCATGCATATGCATTAACACTCTCCCACTTTTGCATTGCAATTAATATAATAGACTTTGTTAATTTTTCATTTTCAGATTTCACTATGAAATCATGGCTTTTCAAGAGCTGAATTTATTTTTATTTTTATTAATTGACTTTTTAAAATGTCATTATTAGTTTAAAATTGTGACAATTTAGCCAGTATAAACCCTTTTAATATAGTTCCTTTGTCTTTGTGATATTATCCACCTCTCTTCAAGCATATTTGAAAGAATCATTGTATTCTAGCAATCATAGTATATTCTACGTTCATATTGAATTTTTTCTGCCATCAATCAATCCCCTTCCAAGGAGCATAGCCATTTTTTTCCAACAGAAAACACACTGGAAAGCAAAACCATAGGAAAAGATAAGTACTGGTGTTGCAGAAATTTGCTCGGTTTATTATTAGACCTCTTTGACTAAGAGCATGGGGAAAGATATTTCTTTTTGTTTATTTGTTTTCATCGCTATTTCCAGTTTAGCAATTTGCAGTTTTGACTTTTCTGTCAGATGGAGTTTTAGTAACTACTAAGACTATCTCTGACGCTGAATAGCTAAACTGAGTGTAGCACACAGAATAAGCATACTGATTTGGAGACTGAGGTTCTTCTTTATCTTGCTTCATATTGCTTTCTGGATAAATAGACTGCAAAGCCAAGACTCATTAATCATAACTAGGAGGAAGATAAACACTTGTTTACTGAACCTTGCCTCTGCGAGGGAGGCAAGAGGTCATTAGGATAATATAACTGGGTTAGAAGGACATGAACCCAAGAGTAATGAGAACACTGATAAGGGGCAGGCCCCTGGCCAGGTAGATAGATAAATAGATCACACATGATTTGCTCTCTACAGAGTATAACCAGCTTCTAAAAGTTCTTATTCCTGTGATCTGGGTTTCCTAGCATTCTATGATTCACTTTCTCTTATTTGGATAGGCAAAGGAGACAATGCATTTTTAGGCTGGAATGGGTATTCTCAAAGAGGGCCTCATAGGATGTTAATATGAATTCTGTAGGAGTAATTATCAAAAAAATAAAAAAAAGGAACAATGTTCCATGCTCAAATAATTTGGCAATGCTGGGTGGAAAAACAGTAACTGATTTCTTCATTGTGGAATTGCTCAGAGCTTTTAATACCTTCAGATAGACAGTGAGACACACAGTATTTAACACCATTTTTGACCATTCAAACATCTTTTTAAGAAACGCTAAAAGTTAAATATTTCTAGTATATTATTTGAGTAATACTGACCTAGAGGAATCATTGAAAATATAGCCAATATTTAAAGTCTGGTTTGGAATCAAGTATATAAACAATTGTTAGACTGTCTATGAAAAAAAGTGCACATTTGCATATAAGTATTAAAAAGCAAAATAACAATTATAAACTTTTACCCAGATGAGTTTTTAATTAGTCATAGGATTCATTGTCCTTGGAAATTTAGGATTGCCTCTGAGGTAGAAGATTTGGTGCAAATATATGATATATGTGGATCAGTTGAGAAAGTGGCCAGTTACTTTTGAATATTTGGATAAGGAAGCAGCACCCAAAAAACTTTTACATTGGTTCATTTCACTCACTTATCTCTCAGTTGAGAAAGAGTTGCTGAGTGTGTTTTTTGTTTGTTTGCTTGACTAAACTGATTTACGTGACACTCTGGCCAATCTCTTAGCCTCCTGTGGTTTTGTTTGTCTATCCAAATGAACAGTCAGTGATTTTTAGAGAATTAGTGGGAGTATTTATTTGGTGATTAGTGTAGAAAAGCACTCTGTTAAGATGTATGGACAGGACTTCAATGCTGTGATAACATTGAACAGAATGAGATAGGTTATGGGATGCAATTGCTGCGGCTCTTATATGTACGGAACGGTGGAATTTCTCACTCTCTTTCATTCTTTTACCTTGGGTTAATTTTTGATAGGTTTTCAAAGTATTAATAAATAAATTTGTCATCATATGTTTTTTGGGGGGTGCCTACCTGCTGTTATTTTGTCAGTCTCTGAATGGCTTTATGATAGGCCCTAAACATGATCAATTCTCCACATTCATCATCAAGCCCTCAATCCCTTCTAGCCTGTAGTCATGGAAAAAAGCGTTTTAACCTTCTTTTTGGTTACTGGAAAAATATATAGCAACCTGAAAAGTTAAATTAAATAGTTTATTTCTAGAGAAGAATACCGGGGACTCCTTTCCAGATGTTTTCAAAAGGTACTATACGGATAAATGTGTGATTCTTCAGCATGTGAATGTATCTTCCTGGGACGTAAACACTACAGTTTTGGGCATGTCAAGGAGAGGGATGAGTTTTTAGTCAGTGTCTATAATATCTGTGTTTACATACTGCTTGAGAAGCTTTGTAGGAGACTGCACTTTTAGCAGAAATAGAAAATATTCTGTGAGAAATTATCTATATCTTGAAATAATTTACATTTGTCCTTAGTAACATGATGCACACATTTGAAATAATTACTTATAACTAGTATAATTCAGTATCTCTTTCTACATGTGTTCTAGGAATAAAGATGCAGATGTTCTCTGTGCCAACAGAAAATACAAATTACCTTTCCTCTGTTTGAGTGTATTTTTGAATATTGGGTGTCCTCACATTTTACCGGATCAGTATTTTACTATATGTTTCCATTCATGGATCATTACTCACAAAACATCAAACAAAATAAGATAAGAACTCCTCTCTGTGTCAAGCTGCAGTGGTTCATTGATTTCTTAAAAAGGGTTATCCTCACAAGTAAAGAAGGAAAGAGCCTAGATAACAGCACATTCTGAGAAAAGTAGCATTTCTATATTCACTGTTAATTCT
>NW_012146856.1:202583-204935 GCF_000956105.1 Propithecus coquereli
TGGTAGGTGCTATTATTATCTCAAAGTTTACAAATAGATTAACAGGCACACAAAAAAATAAAGAAGTTTTATTGAAGTCACCCAGCAATAAATAATGAATGGATCTATAAGAGAGGGAATGGTCTGAAAAAGGGTAAAAATGTTTTCTGCCTCTCTAAAACCTCCCGCACTCTTTTTGGAAATCAAACCTGCATCCCTGTGTCAGGGCAGTGGTAGGGAGGGGCAGGGGAGTATCCTTTGTTCTTTGTACCACAGGAGATGATTCAAGGGAATTGTCCAGGCAGAGGTCACAGGATTGTATTAGCCAAAGATGGCTTAATCAGATGCATCACCTATAGTTGAATAGCAATAGCTTGAAGCTGAAAAAGCCTCCCCTTTAAAAGCTCTGTATTTCTGCTCAGAGAGAGGACATTGGTACTTTCAGATGGGAGTTTACCAACCACCTCATTTGCCAGCAAATTAATAAGCTTCTTTTGTTTTCTCCTCAAACCAGTTGTCCTCATTCTTCTGATGTGGCCTCATAGACAAGTGCTGAACTTTTGCTAATAGAGTTTGTATTTGAACCTAAAGATATTTAGTTCTAAAACACAAATTTTCAATTGTTGGATCAAAGGGAAAACTTCCCCTTCACCCTCAAAGTTTTGCTGAAAAATCAACTCACAATAAAGCGATTAATAAGAGAAAAACTATGTAAATTTATTTTAATGTATATACTTGGAAACCCTCAGAAAATGAAGATGATTCAACTCTTCAGTGGGGTTCAAAAGTTTATAGACCTTTCTGGTAAAATGGGTTATGGGAGGTGGAAAAGAGGAATTCTGTTGAAGGACAGTAAAGATGACTAGTGAGGATGAATGGATGGGGAACAAAGATTACTTGGTAAATAGAGACAGACCATTATCTTTTTAAAGCATCTGTTCAGCTATGATCACATTCTTGATCTTAAGGGGAGCAGAAGCAAAGAACAATTCTTCTCCTAGATGAGTCTGGATCTCAGGCAGATAAAGAAACTTCAATGATTTTGAGAGAGCTGATGGTGGGATGGGAAGGTCAGAGAGAACTTAAGCCTTCTTCAGTCTAGGATATCAAAATGCCATATTTTGGGGTAAAATATTTCTAATTTCCTTCACAATGTTATGCTATGTCTTAGTGAACTGATGTTTATGATAGAGAAAGAAATGAGAGCATTCAGGATAGGAAGAAGGGTATAAGTAAAAAAGTGGGAGAAATAACTAGGTAACAGAGTAGGCACAGAGGAATTAAGAACTTGGTTCTAGACCTGACTGTGAGGCTGTGCACTGTGTGCCTTGCAAAGGCCATCTCTGATCCTCAGTCTCTTCATCTAAAATTGAATAATCTGCCTATATTATCTCCGATAACTTCTAATTTTGGAAATCACAGGAGCATAATTATTAATGAATAGATAACTTAATCTGTGGAAATATTGTCTGAACTGGATTATCATTACATTTTCAGAGAGCAGAGAGGCTTCACATTATAAAATGATTCAGCATTCTCTGTGGAATATTGCTAATTTTAATTTCAAGTGGAAAAATCACCTTCTCCATTCATTCTTCCCTTAGGCATTATTTCACTCATCCCCTCACCTCATGTTTATTATCCTTATCAGTGAAATTCCTTATCATTCAATGTCATAAAATGTGTACTACCAGAAGTAATGTGATATCCCCTCATGGTCAGAGTGGTAAATTAGTGGATCTTAGACCTGAATGCTTATTAAACTGTAGAGTTAAAACAACAAACAAACAGATAAACAAACAAACAAACAAAAAACCCACTGATGCCTGGTCTTTATGACTAAGACTCTGAATTCTTGGCAATAGCTATGATTTTAAAGCTCAGTGATTCTAATATTAAGCCAGTTTTTTGAACCACTGAAGTAGATAAGTTCAGCACAAACAGACAGACTCATAAAGTTTTGCAAGTGAGCCTTGGCAAATGGTCAAATCATTATTCATCATTTTATATATTTTTTGTATGAAAATCACCAGTTGGTTAGGCAATTTTGTGCCTATGTTATTTAGGGTTCTTTTGTAGTAAACTATAAAAGATAATTCTGATTAACTTAAGCAAAAAAGGGGCAAGGATACTCAAAGGATTTGGTGTGGCTCTAAGAAAGAAAAGCAGCATATGTAGGCAATGGATAAGAAGGGACCCAAGGCATCTTCTGCCACCAAGATAACAGATGGATGGGGCCTTTCAGGGCACTAGTATTGTGATAAATCAGCTCCCATCACTTTCTTATTCTTACCATCCTGCTCAAGATTCAAATTCAGAACAGGGAGAGGCTGACTGGCCAAATACGTCACATACTTCTTACCTGGAAGAAGG
>NW_012146856.1:204985-206313 GCF_000956105.1 Propithecus coquereli
TATCAATAATAAAAAAAAATGCAAATAAAACCTGGCACAGGTAATATCCTCAGAGATATAAGAAAATTATTTCAACCTTATGTGGCAAACAAATCAAATTACCTACCTTCTATTTGCATAGAAAGGAAAGAAAAGCTATTAACGAGTAGTATTCAGAAAATAAGAAAGGGCCTTCAAAAACAAACAAAAATACTAATATAAAGAAAAAAATAAACAGAAAAGCTAGAGCCTAAAGTTCAAGAAATACCCCAGAAATCTAAGATCAATAAATAAAAAAACATGAGAGAGAAAAAAACACAGAGAATTTAGTATAAGAGTTTTAACTAAAAGGATATTTATAAGAGAAAATGAAAGAGAGGAAATCATTAATGAAATATCTTAAGAAGCATTCTCAGAATTGTAAAATACTGGGAAATCTACACTGATTGTGCTGTGTTTTCTAATTGAAAGAGATGAAGGAAGAAGAGATAAAGGAAGAGGAGAAAAAGAAAAAAACTCCACACTAAAGAATATCACCATAGAATTTTAAAACCCTAAAGACAAAAAATAAAAATTGCAACACTTTCAATAGGGGAAAATAGATGTCATATAAAATGGTAATGTGTATGGTGTCAGGCTTCTACAGAGCAGCACTGGGGACTGGTTACAGTGGAGCAGTGCCCAGCCAACTCTCAAATCAGTTGTAAGAGTAGAATAACTTATTTTTTTCCCCTCATATCTTTCCCAAAATATTTTTTAATCAATAAATTAAAATGCAAGGGAGGCAGAAAATAGATGGTAGTAAAAGAAATTCCCAGGTAATAGGAGAAGGATAAAAAATGGCAGGTATACAAATAACAATGAAAAATTACAGCAGCATGTTGGAAGCTGAACTCAAAAGGAAAATAAATGTGACAGAGAATAGGATATTCAGAGCAAATATCAATTTTGTTGGAGAAGAAGTTAAACATTCCATGAAAATCAAACAAACCTGGAAAGGTTCTGCAATATAGGAAATTTAATTATAGTATACTCTGTGGTTCAGACAGGAATACTAAAATCATGTATTTGGACAATAGAAAGAGGTAAGTCTATATGTGTTTTTTTTTGATGGGAGGTGAATAAAATATCTGAATCTATATCTTTAATAATTGGTAATGTGATGATTAATTGTATGTGTCAACTTGACTGGGTGACAGGTGCCCAGATATTGGGTTAAATGTTATTCTGGGTATGCCTGTGAGGATGTTTTTACATGAGATTAATGTTTGAATAAGTAGACCAGGTAAAGCAGATTGTCCTTCTCAATATGGGTAGAATTCATTCAATCTGTTGAAGACATGAATAGA
>NW_012146856.1:213418-214564 GCF_000956105.1 Propithecus coquereli
GTCAGTAAATTTTACATTTGCAGAGTCAAGATTACAGGGGAGATCTAGCTGGGATGCAGGGGTGGGGGCTGAGCAGCAGGAAAAGTAGGCTGAAGAACTGGCAAGACTGAAATTCACCCCCTTCCCCCATCCCCACTTCCGTACCCCTATCACTCTCCCTAATTTATCTATAGCTTTGTTCCAGCTCTGGGAACCGATTTAAACTTTTGTGTTTTTTTTTCTCATATGGAGAAGAGAAAATAGATAATTTTAACATTTTTGGCCCAGCCAAAGTTCACTTTTGGAAATGTTTGGGCTTTTTCTCCTTCCACTGGGAGGAGACACAAAACAAAGACATTACCCAGGCTGCAGTTCTTTAATCCTCACTTTAGCCAGGATGGCCAGATGCAGCTAGAGAATCCAGCAAGCCAACTCTCATGGAGTTGCAAGCATTATTTTCAAACTCCACAGGTAATTTTACTTCTCCCAATAGACAGCAATTCAACTGCAGTTTCCTCCCATGGATGAATGTATGTCTGATTTTCCTTAAAGGAAAAAACTCCTAATTGTCAATATTAAAACTTATTGTAAAGAGGATCCTTGCCATTGAAGCTGAAGGCTTCCATAAAACCTCTAGATATAGAGGACACATTTGGGAGGAATGAGAAGAAATTGCCCATAGAAAAGGAGAGCACATATTGCAGACAGTGGGGAAAATAATAAAAAAGGTATGTGGGAGGGAACTCAGAATTTTAAGAGGCCAAACTACCATTTGGCTAAGACAAAGTGAGCAAAAGGTGGAGTAACTGGGAATGGGCTGGAGAAGTAGGCAAGGACACTAGTCTGGTGAGCTTTTGATGCCATTTTAAGGCATCGGATTTTATACAGACATAGTGGGAAACCATTGTAGGATTTTAAGTGGAAGAGCATCATAATATGATTTGTTTTACATTTATTGTCCTGACCACTCTGAGGACAAAAGATAGGATGGGAGAAGCATGAAAAAACAATGCTAATAATGGGACTATTTCCAGCAGTTAAGGAAAGAAAGGGTAAGTTCAAATTGACTAGCTCCCTCAAAATGGAAAGTGGACATACTTTGAAAGTTTAAAAAAGGCAATATGTGACAATTGATATTTATATTTATAAATATATATGTGTGTGTGT
>NW_012146856.1:214614-217942 GCF_000956105.1 Propithecus coquereli
AAAAAAAAAAAAAAAGAAACTTGACAAGATTTATAAACATAAAATGCTGCACCCCAAAATTGGGGAATACTTTTTTAAGCACACACAGGGTATTCACAAAAATGATTACCCAGATTTGATTATTCATTAAGAAAATTCATAGAACTCAGCAAATAGTCACATTCACGGCTATGATTTATTACTACAAAAGTGTTACTGAAAGTTCAGTACTTGCCCCTGATGCTGAATCAGTGAGAAAGAAGAATGAAGACACAGGTGGTTTGAGGAAAAGGAAAGAGAAGTTTATTAATTTTCTGGGAAATGAGGAGGGTGGTAGACTTCCATCTCAAAAGACTGCCATCCTGCCTTTAAGCAGAAGCACAGGACTTTTTGGGGAGTTTTTGGTGGTTGGGCTTGGGTCTATGTGAACAGTGTCACATGTCAGGCTATTGTTGTTTAACAACAATTGGTGGTTTTAATCAACCTTATGTCTGGCGATGATGATCTGGTGACCCTTGTCCAGACAATGCTGTTCAGCCATCTCCTGTGGTTTAAGATACTAGAAAACAAAAAGCAAAGAACATTTTTCTGCCCCTTTGTTTACTGGCCTTGGGAAGGAATGCAGCTTTTAGGTCCCAAAAAGGGTTGGGGTTTTAAAGAGACAACTTGTAAAACATTTCATTGCCCTTTTTCAGACCTTTACCTCTTTTCCAAAAGGGCACTGTTATGGGCTGAATTCTATTCTACTGCTTTCCCATACTTATATGTTGAAGCTCTAACACTCCCTACCCAGAATGTGACTGCATTTAGAGGTAGGGTCATTAAAATAGGTGATTAAGGTTATAATGAAGCCATTAGGACAGGCCATAGTCCAATATGACTGGTATCCTTATAAGAGGAAATTTGAACACAAAAGAGTCACCAAGGGTGTGCACACAGAGAAATGGTTATTCGAGGACACAATAAGATGATGGCCATCTGCAAGCCAATGAGAGAGTTCTCAGGAGAAACAACCCTGCCAACACCTTGATCTCAGATTTCTAGCCTCCAGAACTATGAGAAAACAAATTTCTATTGTTCAACCCACCCAGTCTGTGCAATTTCGTGTGACAACCCTCATAAACAAATACAGGTTCCAAGAAAAATCACCAAAGGGAAAAAGGCATGGGAATAAAGTCTAGAGGAAACCAGATGTGAGCTTCCAAGTGTCCACCTGCAAAGCGCACCTCTTGCCTTCTTGAAATTTTACAACAAAATTATTATTAGGACAACTCCATATAGCAGAATGAAACCAAACTAAACTGTGGATCTCACTTATGAACTTTAGATGTCATGAATTTATTTACTTAAAACAAACCCCATTAACCATAAAAGTCTATCTTAAAATCTAGGTGGTTCCTTTCCTACGTTTCTGCATTACGTTTTTTTTTTTTTTTTTTTTTAACCTGGCCCAAGGTAACAATTCAGGCACAGCACAACTGCAGCTAGTAAGTTGAAGCTGACCTGAATGCCTGCCAGAGCTGAAGCAGCATCATGATAGGGTACATACACCTGAGAAATGCAATCCCAGAGGGCATGTGTGGTACCTTGTAATGACAGAGTTTACAATTGTTAAGGCACCCCCAGAGAGATAACATAGGTCAGGCAGTAGAATTAACAGTGTTCTGGGTGTGGCTTCCCACTATTAGGCTTGTCACCTTAGGATTCTAAGTCTAGTTCACTTCATTCAGTTTAGTCCCTGTTTTCAGAAGGACCACCTGAGGCAGTCAGTTCCAAATATTTTGCTTCTCCCTGACACCAGACTATGTCCCTGACACCAGACTGTCTTCCTCTCAAATGTGGAGGCCTCTGGGGGCATTCTGTGTGAAAAGTGCTGGGGCTAAGCCCTGCTGTCTCGTAGTTAGGCGTGAGCAGTCAGATTAAATTCAGAATGCTCACTGTAGCATGGAAAACCAATACTGGGGAGTTTTTACTCTTTTCTTTGGGAGTAGGGAAAAGTTTCCAGTAACAGTTTTGAAAAATAAAAGTCTTTGCCATTCTACTTCACTATGCCTGCACTGATGTAAGGATTTTGGTTTTTCTTTGTTGCTACGAAGTCAGTGTATTATTTTTAGCAATCATAACTTTACATTTTTTAATTATTTTCTACTCTCACCTAGATTTTCCATCTGAAAGTGTTGTATGCAAGAGGGACAAAAGTATTCTCTCAGGAAAAAAAAATATCTTTCTATGCAACTTAATCAGAAAGACACATCATGTTTAGGACTTGATCAGAATAAAATCCCAAATTATCAAAAGTTATTAAAATTACTTTATATAACCTCCCCTGTCTTTTATTATGACCGTTTGCCTAGTGAGAATTCTACAAATAATCACCCCTTTCTAGGGATAGCATTTAATAATAAAATTTTCTTATTGACATGGGTGTACCAGGATATAGGTGAGGGAAGTAGACCCAAGCTATCAGTTCATTGTTGCAAACTACCGCTGAAACAGAAAGCCAAAAATAACAAGTCAACAGCACTGAGACAGCCCACAAGGGAGTCAAGATTCCCTGTGATGTGCTCATCTCCCAACTAGCAGCTTTTAGCAGAGATCACAAGTTAGCGATACAAGTAGTAGCAGAAATGTACAAAAATATATAGTTGACTATAACTGCAATTTCTGATAGTCCCATTAAAGAAGGAGCCCTTTCTATGGGCATTTGTATGTGACACAGTTGGTTTAGTCAATATTAAGGATATTTTCATTGTGGTCCACAGAGGGGCATTTTAAATCTGCAACAGTCTTGGAATGTGAAATCTGTTTTTTAAGTCTATGCCTGCTTTAAGTTCAGCGTAGCCCATGCTGAGGCCCAAACAGCTCGTAACACACAATACTAGGTTTCAGCTTAGAGTTGTATCCAAGAAATTAGATTGTATAAATTCAGATTATTAAAATACCAGCAAATGTTCTCCAATAGTAGCAAAATTGAGATGGCGGAGGGCCAGACATTGTGTTCCAAGTCCAAGTGAAAAAGAAAGTTTTCTTGAGCATTTTTGTCTTGTTAGTCTGAGTCCATATTGACCCGTTCAAAAATCATCAGCCTCTAAGGAGCAGGTAACTGATTCATAAGAGCTCGTTAGCAACTAAAAACTGTGTTGACAATGCCAAAAGTGCAGCTCAATTTGCATATTGACTGTTCATAATGTATTTCTTTATTCGAAGGCTGTAACAGTAGGCAAAAGTCAGAACCAAAAGCATCTGTTAAAAAGACATATTTTGTTTTAAATACTTATAGAATTTAAATTCCAACCACCCCACCAGTGATAAAAAGCAAAGACTTTATGGCCCACTGGTACTTTTCTTT
>NW_012146856.1:217992-219736 GCF_000956105.1 Propithecus coquereli
GGCTTTCCTCTCCCTGGTGCTTAATACCGCTAGTAGAGGCTGGTTCAGAAATGCATTATTTCAAAATTGTAGACCTTGTCTTCTCTACATTTCTTTCAAGACAGTTTCCTAGCATTACTGTGTATACTTTCCTTGTCTTTTTTTTTAATTTCCACTTTAGAAGACACTTAGAAATATTTGGAACACGTTGGATACAAAGGTTGTCCGAATGAACACATCCATTCTCATAGCAGCTTTTATAGATAAAGTTTTCTATGTATAAACTCTGTGGTTCTTGTTAGAAGATAACTGAAGAGTATGCATATGTTTATATGCAATATTTCATATAAAAGATATTAGAAGGTTTATGGTGATATTTATTAAGAGAGAATCTGATTATAGTCATCTTCCAGAAAGACAAAAAGCTTGACTTAATCTTCTGAGAAGCCATAGATCTCAGATCAGATGAGAAGTTTTTAGTAAATCATGTTAAAATGGCTCTTTCTAACAGCAAAATGTTCCTGTGGTAGATAAATGTATCATTTACTCAAAAAGAATTATTTGTTAAAAAAGACTTCTCCCGGAAGTTTCATTTTTTTCACCTGGGTAGATCAAATGAAGAAAAGGAATGTGAATACGTAGTTCTGTAGCCAAGACAATTCTCAAAGGGCTTTCCAAGCATCTGATTTCACCCTCATCCTAGATCACTAAAGTGAATAGATGGATAAAAGTATTTGATACATGAGAAATTAAGGCTAAAGAAGACCTCCAATTCTGTGCTACAGATGCTCTTCAACTTACAATTGGATTACATTTGACAAATGCATTATAAGTTGAAAATGTCATATCCAAAATGCATTTAATACACCCAACCTACTTAACATTATAGCTTAGCCTAACCTACCCCTTAAACATGTTCAGAATACTTAAATAAGTTTACAGCTGGACAAAATTATCTAATACAAAGCCTATGTTATAACGAAGTGTTGAATAGTTTATGTAATTTATTGAATATGGCACTAAAAGTGAAAAATAGAATGATTAAATGGGTACTTGAAGTATGGTTTGCACTGAATATTTCTGTCACATTATAGTAAAGTTGAAAAATCATAAGTCAAACCATTATAAGTCCTGGACCATCTATAGTTAGTTTGAAATTATCTATCTACTGAGGATGATCAGAGGTGCTTGATAAAATGTGAAAACATATCTTAGGAGCTTACAAGATTCTGAAGTATTGCTGAAACCAGATCCAGGATAAAATGGAAATTCAGAGAGATAAGTCTGAGAAGCTTTTTCTCTAGGGGTTAATTAATTGAGTAAAGGAATTTCAATGCCTGGGAAGTATTAATACATCCAAGCTATTGTCAGCCTTGTAGAACTTGGATGATAAAAGGTACGTTGGATTCCTGAAAGGTACCTCCCAGAATTAAGGACTAACTGGAAGTAGTCTGGCCTTTTCAGTGGCTACAAAGCAATTCATATCATTTCAAAACCTAAAATTGGATTAATTTATTTCAGATCGCTAGTGTCTCCAGGCACTTTGCCAGGGAAAAAGTAAATTCTCTTTTCTACAATGAATTACTCCAAATAATTTTTCAAGTAAATGCCCGATACACAATGCAAAATAACAAGGCACAAAAAAAGGAATGAAAACAAAATATAAAAATCAGTGAAAGCAAATAAAAATAAAAGAACCAAAGAGGGTTCCAGAACAAAAAGTGTCTTGAAAAAAATGTGATTAAGAAACTTGACAAGACCGGGC
>NW_012146856.1:231878-245365 GCF_000956105.1 Propithecus coquereli
GATTTTCTGGTTTGAGAAAGTATGAGGAAAGCTTTAAGTTGGAAATCATTAATATATAGATATTATATATTGCTGCCAGGATGGATTACCTACAAAGAGTATGCAGCAATATATGGCTAAATACAGCTTACGTTTATTGACTATTAGCTGGATTCCAGGAAGAATGTTAAGCACTTCACATAATTTATCTCATTTAATCGTTGCAAAAACTCTGAGAAAAAGGTAATGTTATTATACTACATTTAGAGAAGCAAAGCCGTAATGTTGAAGGGTTATGTAACTCTGCAATGGCCATGCAGGTAGTAAATGGTGGAGGCTATTTTTAAACTCATATAGTTTGAATCCAGAACCCACAAACTTCACCACTCTTATTACTGCCTTGGGGGGAAAAACGTGCTTTTAACCAAGCCCTAAAGAGGTACATTTAAAAAGCATGTAATGGAAAAGCAGCCTACAAAAGAGACTGGAAAACAAAATGTGTTCTTCTATTAAGATCCAGGGAATCAGTACAGGAGTGTTTCAAGAGGCAGGACCTACTCACTCTTGAATGTTGCTGATGTAGGGGAGAAGGAAAACTTCCCCCTTACCCCCAGAAGGTTCACTGAAATATCAACTCACAATAAGGCAGATTAGTAACAGAAAGATTTATTTACCCTGGAAACAGGGAGAATTGCCAAGTGATTACCCAATATCCCAATGGGGTCCAGAAATTTATATACTGTCATTTTAGAGGAGAGGGGGAGATGAGGAATATAGGTAACTCTGTTTAGGGGCAATAAATGGTTGTTAGGGAGGAAGAATAGATACTTGGGAGAATGAATGGATAGGGGAAAGAGATTGACTTGTAAATGATTCCCTTGGGAAAGTAAATTAACCTGAGAGACAGGTATTATCTTTCAAATGTGTTGGGTCAGTCTGGTTGTATTCTTGTTTTTCTTTCCTGCAATGTATTGAGATAACTGGGAGGGGAAGGAAAGGCAATTGTTCTTTTTGATGGGTCTAGCTGGTTTTACGCAGATAGAGGAAAAGCTCCTTCCAATGCCTATTGATCTCCTAGAGCCTTTAATTCAAACTACTTTTTCTAATAAGGAGTCATATTTTGAGGTGAAATTTCCTAAGTTCTTTTATTCAGAAAAAGATTAAGACAAAAATTCAAAAATAGCAAATCAAATTTAACATTACTGGAGTTATTACAGGTCTTTACAAGAACAGTTTTTCTGGGGTATTGAGCACAAGATTAAAGGTGGAGGTCTATGTGGCATTGTTACTGAAACCTCAAGGGGTTTTTGACCTAGGTCTAGTTACTTGCTGTACAAAGAGCCAATTACTGAGACAACAAGAATTGCCAAACAAGAATGAATATTTTATTGTGAAAGACTTCTATCTGAGAGAAGCAGCCTCAAATCTGACTCCCTGACTAAGATAGTCCAGGCTTTTTAAAGAGGGGGAAACTGATAAGGTGCTACTTGCATTGGGGTAGGTTGTTTTGAAATTAACAAGAAAAACTAACAAGGGTCTAGTGCATGGGGCAGGTTAGGAGGGAAGGATGGTGAGTCTTGGCATCAGGAAGTCTGCCCAGGGGCCTTCTGAATCTCAACTCTTTTGTCTTGCAGAAAATCAGCCATTTCTAGGAAACAATTTAAGAGTTCAAGTAGTTAGTTAAGGGAAAGCATTATAAAAAAACATATAGGAGGTCACTGAAATTTGTTCATGGAGTTGGTTACAGCATCAAAAGAAAAAAATAGAATATTCTATCTCATCTTATGTACCTTACTTGAGAATGATTGAGAACAGAGAGAGAAGAAGGTGAGACAGAAGGAGAGAAAAAGAGAGAGGGAGGGAAATAGTTGACAAATAAATGATGCAGGAAAGGAGGGAGAAGAAAGAAGCGAGGTATGGAGATGTGCAGAGAACAAATTGCTTCCCTTTTCATGATGGAAATAGTCCAGTGTAACTAATCTGCCATCAGGTGCTTGGCTGATCACACTGAGTGCCAGGGGCTCAGCATTTGTCTTGGCTTTCGGCAAGCTAGATGCACAGTAATGGAAATCACCAGATTGTTTCCCTAATCATGTAGTCAGAAGAAACTCCCCATGAAGCCATAGATGTGGGTTGAGATGGAGTAGGCAGTGAGGCAGGAGTAGGAGTCATGGGCATCTAGGCTGCTTGACCATGTAACTAACTCATTATTTCAGGATTTGTTTCATCCCTCTATTTATGTTACTTTCACTTAATGATGAAGTCCTGCTGTGACCAACCAAATATATAGCTTGGTCTATTAAACAACTCCAAGATAATGAAGGTAATTGGATGGCCAATGGCCAACCATTCAGCCTCTATTAGGGACCATAGCAAGCCAGAAACTTTCTCGAAAGGAAATCAGTTAAATGTTGATGATGGGATGGCTTTACTCCAAAATTC
The DNA here is from genome assembly GCF_000956105.1 of Propithecus coquereli. Taxonomy (NCBI): domain Eukaryota; kingdom Metazoa; phylum Chordata; class Mammalia; order Primates; family Indriidae; genus Propithecus; species Propithecus coquereli. Next base: position 234,300 of record NW_012146856.1, read on the forward strand.
TAAAGGATTGTGCTATGATTCATTTATAAGTGTCTATCAAAGTTCCATACAGCATCTCCATCCGCCATGCATTCTTCAAGCACCATTTTGTTACCGAAAAGTCAGCACTTGTCCACGAAGCCAAATCAGAAGAACGAGGACAAGTCTTTTGGCTATGGGGAAAGAAATTTACTACCCTTCCCGGCAAAGGGAGGAAAAAGCAGACTATTGTCTCAAAATCCAAATTTTTCCTGAACATAGGTAGAAATACAGAGCTTTTAAAGGGAGGATTCTAAGCTTCTGCCAATTACTGTGGTTAATTGTTCTAATGGTCCTATCTCTGTCAAAGACAAAGCCTGTGAACTCTGCCAGCCGCCCACCTGAGGGCTGGCACCACCTGGGAATTTTAACAAAAGACTTAACCTGCCTCAGGGATGCAGGCCAGGCTGCAGCTCCCAAAGAGTGGGGGAAATTTTAAAGAGAAAATATTTTTTTTTTTTTTTTTTTTAGGGGGTTTCTTTTTAAAATTTAGTCTACTTAGCAACACAGGTCAAATAGCAGGGCAGCCTGCAGAGCATCCTGGACATGTTGAATAACTTTTTTTTTTACAGGCCTCTATTCAAAACTGGAAAACTTTGAGGGTACTTAGTAAATCTGATAAGAATTATATCCCTCCAAAGAGCCCGACCAGGCACATGTCTGTATCTCAATTGTGGGAATGTCAAATATAGTTATTTATTCTTCACCTTGAAAGAGATAACTCAGCATGCCCCACTCCATAGGACAGAGCAGCTATCTGAATTTTTGTAAGACTTATTTCTCACACTCTGCCATATATGTGTTGTATCAAAATGTTTAGTAGTGACTACTTCTTGTTCACTAGTTTCATTTAGCCTGATATCCATAGCATAATGGATCAAGGTGATAATGATGTGTTATTAATGGGGATCAAGACTGGAGTGTCGATACTGCTAGAGGGAAAGACAACTAAGATGTATCACGGCCCCTACCAGCTAAAATCAAAGTGTTTTCTATGGTCTTTATTAACAGTTAAGGAGAAAAAGGCATTTGCTAGAATCATAGCTGCTTCATAGTGACTAGGGAATATATTAAGTTGCTTTCACAATGTAGTGTCAAAAAAGCAACAATTTTATTATATTAATAGATTCAATGGCCTAAAAATTTTAACAGAATACTGCAAAAGTGGATTTTCTCTGTCCCATCATGTTTATCCCTTCAGCTGGGAATACTTGAATAAATGGAGGTGACTCAACAAGCTACGTAGAAGATTCATATGAAGCTTCTTCAGTCACACATCTGGTGTGCCTGGCTAGGGTGACTTGAAAGTTAGGTTTAGTTTTGCCTAAGCTCCTACATGTGGCCTGGGTTTCCAGATAGTGTGAGGGCCACAGCATAGTCCCAGTTCTAACACGAGGACTAAGCACTCCAACGGTAACTTTCTTAGCAAGGAAGGAAGAAGCTATATGATTTGCTTTGTTCTAGCTTTGAACATCACACAGCACCACTTCTGTTGCCTCCGTTTGCTAAAAGCAAGCCACAAATTGTAGTAGTCATCTGTAGCTGTGTAACAAATTAACCTAAAACTTAGGGGCTTAAAGAGAACGAACAAAAAACAATCAAAAAGCCATTTATTATCTCCCAGTTTCTGTGGGTCAAAAACCTGGGTGCAGCTTAGCAGAGTGAGTCTTCATCAAAATTTTTTATATGGCTGAAGTCAAGGTGTCAGCCAGAGCCACTGTATCATCTGAAGCCTTGACTAAGGGAAGGTTTGCTTCCAAGATCACTCATGTGATTGATAGCAGGATTCGGTTCCTCACTGCCATTGACCTGAGGATCTCAGTTCCTCCTTGGCCGTGGACCAGAATCCCCCTCCATTGCTTGCCATATGGCTTGCCCACTGGGCAACATGCAACATGGCAGCTGGCTTCCATCAGAGAGAAAGAAAGAGAGGGCAAGAGAAAGACTGGAGTTTTTGTAAGCCAGTCTCAGAAGGGATATCCCAACACGTTCACCATATTCTATTTATTAGAAGAAAGTCATTAGACCATCACAAAATGAAGAACAGGGAATGACACAAGAGTGTGAATATCACATCAGGACATGAGAATTATTGGGCCATATTTCAACAGGGGGAACGGCCTGAAAAAAAACATATTTTCTGTCTCTTTAAAACAGCCTTCACTCCTTTTTGAGAACTAAAACCCACATCCCTGCCTCAGGCCAGTTGAGCGGAGGGGCAGGGTAAATCTTTTGTTACTTGTGCAAAAGGAGATGGCTCAGCCCAGACCTGGTAAAGGGAGGTCTTGGATGGAGGTCACAAGATTGTCTTCAGCAGGAGATGGACAATCAGAATCATCAACTGTAGCTGAACAGTAATTCCCTGAAGCTGAGAGCTCATCCTTTAAAAGCTCTGTGTTTCTGCTTATTGTGAACGATGGCATTTCAAAAAGGAGTTCCCATCCTCCTCATTTGCCAGCAAAGTAATAAAATGTCTTTTTCTTTCCTCCTCAAACCACTTGTCCTTGTTCTTCTGATTCAGCCTCAAGAACAAGTGCTGAGCTTTCGGTAACAATCTTAGAGGCTGCCTTCAAGAATCTGCACTCTGACCTCCAATAATTCATGCCCCCCCGACATTTGAAATACATTTATACTCACCTAAGTTTTCCCAGAGTCTCATGACACTACATCAACAGCTCCAAGTTTATAATCGTACCATCGAACTCATTTCCACATATGATGAGGCTTCTTGGATAATAGTGCCAGGAGTTCAGCACCACAGTTCCTCTCAGCCTGTCAATTTTTAAAATTAGAGACAAATTCTGTCCTTCACACAATGAACACGCAGTAGGGGGGACAGGCACAGGGTAACTCCTGAGATATTCCTGTTCAAAAGGGGGTAAAAGGAGAAACAAAATAAATCACTGATAGAAATTCTGAAATATAGCCAGGCAAGTGTTGGCAGTTTCTTGATTAGGCCTCTAGGCCTAGGAATAATCCTCTATGGCTCTCTTCTTCCCTACCCACAAGCTTTTTGTTGTACCCTTTGAGTCATACTTACTTTTTCATAAATGTGTTTGTAGACAAGTAATGTTCTCAGTCTGTTTTTTGCCTGTAGGAATTTAAAGGTCGAAAAAGCACCTTGCTAATTATGTTCTTTCTGTTTTGTAATGTTTCTGCCGATATAATTCACTCATAAACTTTGTAGGCTTCCTCTCGATATCACTGCAGTTTGCTCAATTAAGGAGATATAAAACCCACACAGTTTTTTGACATAAATCTTTCTCTGCTTTTGGCTCCTATGCAGATAGCTGGGGGACAAGGCCATCAAGCTTCTGTATTAGTCTGCCAGGGCTGCCATAACAAAATACACCGGCGGAAATTAGTGCTTCATTTCTGTACTGTTTGAGTATTGACAATTGTTTCACTTTTCCAACCCATGAAAATACAAGTTGAATATGAAAATTAGCAAGTTACTAAGGCTGGAGGAAATTAACATCACTTAAAGGTTGTATTATGCGTTAATCTGCTAAGCGTGGAATAACAAAATACTACAGACTGAGTTCCTTAAGCAACAGAAATGTGTTTTCTTACAGTCTGCAGGCTGGAAGACCAAGGTGTTAGCAGATTTGGTGTCTTCTGAGAACTTTCTCCTGGGCTTGCAGGTGGTCATCTTCTCTCTTTGTCTTCATATGGCCTTTTCTCTGTGCATGTCTATGTCCAAATTTTCTTTCTTATGAGGACAGTCACATTGAATTAGGCCCCATTTCAACTTAATGGCCTCTTCTTAACTAGCAGCCTCAAGTTAACTTAATCATCTCTTTAAAGGATCTATTTCCAATGCAGTTACATTCTGAGGTAATGGGGATTAGGACTTCAAAATATGAATTTTGAGGGGGACACAATTCAGATAACAGCTTCCTATAGACAGCTTAATGTTTGAGTGAGATTTGTAAAGCACACCCCACCCTTAATCTTTTCAGGACCATTTGTGTGATCAAATCATATTCTGAGATATTACCTTCATATTTTTGAAGTTTTAACAGTCAAGCCTTTGTTTTACCTTTAGATACTATTTTCCTGGAAGTAAACTGGATATGAAGTTTGAACTTTGAATAAAAGTATTTTCTTAATTTCAGCATCTGTATTAGTGAGGATTCTCCAGAGAAATGGAACCAATGGTGATGACAGGAGTGGCTGGGGAAAGAGGTTGACTGGTAGCCACAAAATGAGTCATCCTATCCACTTGCTTATTAAAACATAATTCATTACAAGGAATTGGATCCCATAATTGTGAGGGCTAAGAAGTCCCACAATCAAGCCAGCTATTTCAGGATGGTGGGGAACATGGTAAGATCAGTGAATTCTATGAGCATAAGCCCATTGTGACACTTCTTTATTGGCGTCAGAAGCAATGCTTTGTGGAATTATAGTCCTCATTTCTGTAACTGGTAATGCTATGATGGTGGATAAGGCATTCTGTAAGTTTACAAATGGTAGAAGCACGGCATGCAGAGAAGGCAAATCCATATGCAGAGTAAGTGTCTATTCTGACTAGTGTCCCTTCATGATGGAAGTAGTCCAATGTAATAAACCTGCCACCAGGTAGTAGGCTGATCACCCTAGGTAATGGTGGCATTTCAGTGACTCATATTTTGGCTCTGCTGCTGACAGATCGGACACTCAGTTGTGGGCATAGCCAGCTTGACTTTGGTGAGTATAAGTCCATGTTGGTAAACCGTGACTAACCTCCATCCCTGCCACCAGGGCCATGTTTTTCATAAGCCCATCGAACAATGTTGGGGGTGGCTGGAGAAAGAGGCTGACTGCTATCCACAGAATAAGTCACCGTATAACATGATTATTAAAATGCTTTCCTGATAAGGTCACCCTTTGGTGAACATTCACATGGAACACAAATATCTTAAATTTTTTTCCCATTCAGAAAGGTCAATCCACATACCTCTTTCCCAGATTTTTTATCATCAATGTTCTAATCATGTTCCTTCAAAATCCCTGACGATCCAGACCAGCGATTGGCTATAGCCTGTGAATTGGTATACGATCATACATTTTGCCATTTCTCCTTCCAAACAAAGTGCACAACCAGGAGTACTGCTTGAAGTTCCATCCACTGGGAAGATTTTCCTTCACCACTCTCCCTTGGGGATGTCCCAGAATGGGCTACAGTGCTGCAGCTATCCACTTTTGGGTGGTGCTTACATATGAGGCAGAACATCTATAAACCAGGCCTTAGTCGTTTCTTCCTCTGATCATAGGAAACTCCTATGATGAGAGCATATATGCAGGCAGGGAGATAGAAAGCAGTTTAGCAGTAGTGGGGACCATAGTAATTTGTGGCCCTTCATGGAATTTGTGCTTTCAGGGCCCTCTCGGGCTCAATTATGTATATACTGCTTCCATATGATGACGGGGTATTGCTGTACACATCCAACTTTATGGCATGGTGGATCAGATAATACCCAGTTTATGATACTCAGCTCAGGTTGCACGGTAACTTGGTGGCCCATAGTCAAGAATTCAGTCTTTACTAATGCTGAGCAGCAGGCAAAGAGCTGTCTTTCAAAAGGAAAGTAGTTATCTATGGATGATCACAGGAACTTGTTTAAAAATCCTGAAGGTCTGCACTGTGAATCACCCATGATGGCCTGGTAATGGCTCCAAACAGCACCCATATCTGCCACTGCCACTTCAAGCACCGTTTGATCTGCTGAATCATATGATTCAAGTGGCAGACCAGCTCACACAGCAGCCTGAACCTGTTACAGAGCCTTCTCTTGCTCTGGGTTCCACTAAAAACTAGCAACTTTTCAGGTTACCCATTAAATGGGCTGAGTAACACACCCAAATGAAAAATGCATTGCTTTCAAAATCCAAATAGACCCACTAGGCATTGTGCCCCTTTCTTGGCTATAGGAGGGGCCAGATACAACAAATAATTCTTTACCTTAGAAGGGCTATCTTGACATGCCCCAAACCATTGAATTTCTAGAAATTTAACTAAAGTAAAAGGCCCCCTGAATATTAGTCAGATTTATTTTCCACTCTCTGGCACACAAATGTCCTACCGATTAATCTAGAGTAGTTGCTACTTTTTGCTCACTAGGTCCAATAAGCATAATACCATCAATGTAATAGATCATTGTGATATCTTGTAGAAGGGAAAGATGACCAAGATCCTGCAAACTAAATTATCACATAGGTCAGGAGGGTTGATATATTCCTTGGTAGGACAGTGAAGACATATTGCTGGTCCTGCCAGCTAAAAGAAAATTGTTTCTGGGTCTTCTTTTCAGGGATAGAGAAAAAGGAATTTGTCAGATCAATAGCTGCATACTAGGTACCAGAAGATGTGGTAATATGCTCAAACAATTAAACCAACTTGGTACAGCAGCTGCTTCTACCAAAGCTATCATGTGTAGTCTGGTTAAGCTTACAATAATCCACTAATATTCCCCAAGATCCTTCATTAAGTGAACTAGGTTAGTTGAATGGGTTGCGGTTGGAATCACTGTCCCTGCATCCTTCAAGTGTTTGATGGTGACACCAATCTCTGCAATTTTTCCAGGCATGTGGTATTACTTTTGGTTTACATTTTCCCAGATAGAGGCAGTTCAAGTGGCTTCCATTTGGCCTTTCTCACCCCAATGGCCGTTACTCTATAAGTCAGGGAACCAGTGTGGGGATTTTTGCCAGCTCCTGAGTGTATCTATTCCAATTATGCATTCTAGAACTTGGAAAATAAGCACAGGATGGGCTTCAGGATCCACAGTTCCTCCTTTAAGATAGACAAGCTAAAATTCCATTTATCACCTGACCTCTATTATCCCCTTCTTTAATTGGAAGGCCACAGTAACATTTTGAGTCTCCTGGAGTCAGTGTCAGCTCAGGGTCTGTGTCCAGTAGTCCAGTAGTCCAGTAGTCCCTGAAAAGTCTGATTATTTTCCTCAAGGTACAGTTACCCTGGTGAAGGGCTATAGGTCCCTTTGGGGAAGGCAGGATAAAGATTAACAGTGCAAATTTTTGGTGATGTACCAGAGTCTTTCCTCAAGAAGATTTAGCCTCCCTTTCATTCAAGAGGTTCTGGGTCTATGAATTGGCTCAATTGTGGGAATTGACTGAGGGGCTGTGACTCTTTGTTTTTATGATTCAGGTTAGATTTTTGTTTGCTTGACCTAAAACTTTTCTGCTTGTAAAGATCAAGTAAGAATTCTGCTTACACAAATAAAGTAAGAATTTCTACCTATTTCACTTGCAGGAACATCACGATCAACTAGACAATGCCATAGGTGTTCATGAGTCAGACCATTCTCATGCAGTTTGCTGCTATGACTTTGCTGTCAATTATGGTAGCCAAACACACCTTGCCTTTGGTAGTTAAGTGCTGCCACTTGGCCCTGATTATTCCTGTTTCATTTGGGTTTTTCAATTCAGTGACTCCAGTTCCCACTCTGAGGGCTGGCCTACAGAGAAGAGTGATCACAGTATTCTTCAAGGATGATGGGACATCCCTCACAAATTTATTGCTCACATATTTATGAAAGTCATGTTTTCTGGACCTTCTCAGTGTGAGTGAGTAGGTCTTAAATGACAACGCCACTCTAACATTCCATTCCTGCTAAGACTTTTAATCATTTTCTATATATTAAATCAAGACGGGTCTGGAATTTCTAACTTGCTTACTGTGAGCTACCTTTTGGTATATGTTCCAGCCAACCAAACAATCTTGTAGAGCCTTTTCTGATTCCCCAAGCTGCAACATTCAATGCAGACTCTCTTTTTAGTGGGCCCGTATCAATAAAGCTAGATTAATCCAACTTTATGTTCCTTCTACTATTATCCCAAATCCTTGATATCCATTCCTACATATGTTTTCCAGATTTTTGTTTCTGTATAAATTAGAAAATTCATATAATTCTTTTGGATTATAATATACCCATTTACGGGTTGTACCTCTCCTTTAGGAGCCTACTGGGACTTTACTCTAGTTATATTTCTATAAGCAAAGATCAGTGGGTCTTGAGAAAAATTAGCATTGTTTTGTATGGCAACGGCAGGGTAGGGTAGGAGCATTATGGTTTCCTCAGGCAATGCAGAATCAATTCCCTGAAACAGGGGTGCAGAGGCCAATACTACTGTGAGTGGTGAGCCACTTCCACTGGGAGTGGGGAGGCCTTTCTCATTGGCAAAGAAGACTCATGCAAATTTAGTAACTCAATGTCTCCCGCCTCATCAGGGTCTTCCCTCAAGTCTCCATTCCAACTTACAGGATCCCATTCTTTTCCAATCAATGCCCTCACTGTTGACACCATGGGAGGCTGGGAGTTCAAGCACCGGCAGTCACAGGATGAGATTATACATTTGATTTTCAGTAATCTCAGACCTGTGGCTAGGAGGTATGGAATCTCCTTCAGAGCACACACAGAAGCCATTGGGTAATTTTTGTGGTGCTTAATCTGGGAATTTGAATCTCTCAGCTCATCTTTAATTTTTGTCCAGTGATATTAGGAGCAACCAGCTAGCATCATTTATTTAATAGTTTTTCAAAAAATGTTTAAAAGTATAATATACACAGTCAGCCAGCTTCTTGCTTTTTATAAATGGTTGGTAAGTAGGAGTATACAAAGCAGATATTTTGCACATCTCTATTGCAAAAACTTGCCATGGACTATTAGTACTCTTTTTACTGTTGAAAATGGAGTGATTAGCATCTGTAAACCTAATCAGATTTGAGAATAGATTCCAGTCACCTCAGAAACTACTCAGAAAACACATCCATTACATGTTGTTTTCCTAGAACAAGTCTCAGTAACAAAATCTGTATTAATCAGGGAACTCCAGAGAAACAGGTCTCATTTATTATAAGGAATTGGCTCACACAGTTATGGAAGCTGAAACATTTCACAGTTTTAAGACCCAGGAAAGCCTGTGGTGTAGTTATGAGAACTATGTCTTACTCCCTTTGGGCTGCTATATAACAACATACCATAAACTAGGTAGCTTGTGAAAAACAGAAATTTATTTCTCACAGCTCTGGGGGTTGGGAAGTTTAAGGTCAAGGTGCCAGCAGATTCGGTGTCTAATGAGGGTCTGCTTTTTCATAAATGGAAATTTCTAGCTATTTCTTCACATGATGGAAGGAACAAGGAATGTTTCTGGGCTCTCCTTTATAGGGGCACTAATTACCTCCCCCCAAAGACTCCACCTTCTAATGTCATCACATTGGTGATTAGGTTTCAACCTATGAATTTTGGGAAGATACAAACATTCAGACAATTGCACTCTAAAGTAAGTAACTTAAACATCCATTAACTATTAATAGTAAATCAAAAAATAAACTGTTTTGGATAAAACAGCAAGAGCCACATGTAAGCTGTTTATAATATAATGAAAACTTTACATGTAAAGACACAAATATAAAAAAGGTAAAAGAATTGAAAAGATATGCTATATTAACATTAACCAAAAGAAATGTAGAGGACTATATTAATATCAAACTAAGTAGATTTAAGTCAAGTAATAATACAAAGAGTAAAGAAGGAGATTTCATGACAATAGCGTGTCAATTCATCAAAAGAACCAAACAATATTAAATGTGTATGCACATGATAACTAAGATTTAAAATATATGACATAAAACTGACAGATCTACAAGGAGATTAGACAAATCCACAGTTACAGTCAGATATTTCAATTTTTTCTCTTACTCTTTACTAGTTAATGAAAGAAAGAAGATAGAAGATCAGAAATAGTATAGACAATCTAAGCAATACTATCAACCACTTGACCTAATTAATATTTTTATAAAATATTACTGAACAGTAGCAGAATACACACACACATACACACACACACATACATTTAAGTGCACATGGAAAATAATGTACCATGTTTTAGCAGAATTGAACATATTCTGGGCCATAAAATAAGTCTTAGTAAATCTAAAACAATTAAAATCATACAGTGTGTTGTTTTAGCATTATGTAAATTAGAAATCAATAACAAAAATGCATGTTAAAAATTCCTAAGTATTTGGAAACTACATATGATATTTCTGAATAACTCATGTTTAAAAAACAAATATGAAGGAGAGTTAAAATTTATTTTGAATGAATGAAAATCAAAATCAACATCAAAATGTGTGGGATGCAATAAAGCAAGACTTTGAAAGAAGTTTGTAACACCAAATATCTATCTTATGAATAAGGAAAGGATTTAAATAATTTATCTCTGCCCTAATCTTTATTATTTCTTTCCTTCCACTAACTTTGGGCTTAGTTTGTTCTTCCTTTTTAGTTTCTTGAAGTGCAAAGTTAGATTGTTTATTTGAAATCTTTTTTTATTAATGTAGGTGTTTATGAACATAAACTTCCCTCACAGTACTGCTTTTTCTGCATCCCATAAATTTTGGTATGTAGTGATTTCATTTCCATTTGTCTCAAGACATTCTCTATTTCCCTTTTGATTTTTTCTTTGAACCATTGGTTGTTCAAGAGTGTGTTATTTAATTGCCATATATTTGTAAATTTCCCAGTTTTCTTCCATTTATTGATTTCTAGTTTAATTTCCTTGTGTTGCAAAAGATGATAGGTGTGATTTCAATCTTCTTAAAATTATTAATACTTATTTTGTGACTTAATATGTGATCTATCCTGGAGAATGTTCTATGTGTGCTTGAAAAGAATGCGTATTCTGCTGCTACTGAGTGGTATATTCTGTATATGTCAAACCAATAACATCATCATTTACCTTAAGAAATTAGAAAATAAAATGCAAATAAAACCCAAAATATGTAAATAAAAAGAAATAAAAACCATCAGGATGGAAATTAGTGAGACAAAATATAAAGAAAATCATTAAAATCTAAACTAATTATTTAAGGAGTTAAAATCAAATTGATATGTTGGCGTGGATGCGGAGAGATAGGAACACTCATGCACTGTTGGTGGGACTGCAAACTAGTGCAATCTCTGTGGAAAGCAATATGGAGATACCTTAAAGAGATACAAGTAGAGCTTCCATTTGATCCAGCAATCCCATTACTGGGC
>NW_012146856.1:245960-270656 GCF_000956105.1 Propithecus coquereli
CAATGTCGTGAATGTGAGAAGTGACAGGACAAATTCTATGGAAACTAAAAGACACCAAAGTAATCTTATGAACAACCCAAATTCAACAACTAGATAAAATAGACAAATTTAATACACAAATTACCAAAGCTCATTTAAATTCTTTGCAATGCTTATATTAATAAAATAAATAATACCAATTCTACATGAACTCTTTTAGAAGTTGAGAAGTGTTAACTAACTCATTTTTGAGGCCACTAATACTCTATTAACAAAACTAGGCAAATATTTTACAAGGAAATACACTTATAGAAGAATGTATGAAATATATGCATTGAAAATATAAATATTTATATATATTTGTGAACATATAGCATACAAAATTAATTAACAAAATTTTGGCAAACCACATCCAATAATATGAAACACAGTACACAGTGACCGAGAAGGTTTCATCCCAGGAATGGAAAGCTGGTTTAATATTTGAAAACCAATTGATGTAATAGGTTACATTAATAGAAAAAAGCATGTAATCATCTTCATAGAAGCACAAAATGTATTTAACAAACACAACATCCATTTCTGATAATAACTCAGTAATCTGAGAATAGTAGACCACTTCTTAAACCTCATGTAAGGCATAAAAAATGTACATCTGACATCATATTTAGTGATCATAGACTAAATTCTTTTATTCTTAGATTGGGAAAAAGGAAAGAATGTCTACTCCCACCTCTTTACCATTGCACTAGCAGTTCTAGTTCTTACAAAAAAGCAAAAAGCAAAAAAAAAAAAAGAAATAAAATGCATCCATATTAGAAAGGTAGACATAAAACTATCTATTATTGTAGATGACATGATCATCTATGTTAAAATATTACAGAATCTATACAAGAAAGTAGTAGAACTAATAAGGGAGCTGAGCAAGTTTACCAAATACACAATGAATAGCCAAAATCAATTGTATTTCTATATGCTAGCAATGAGTACATGATACAGTGTGCAATAAAATGCATACTGTTTACAATAACATTAATATACAATACTTACGGATAAATCTGAAAATATGATCAAAGATTTACAAGACCTGTAGGATAAAACCAACATAACATTCCTGAAAGTTATGAAGGAAACCTAAATAAATTCAGAGATATACTGTGCTCATGCTTCAAATGACTCAACATTTATAAGATATCAATTTTTTGATAATTGACTTATAGACTCAATGCAATGCCAGTCAAAGTCCTAGCAGGATTTTCTTTGTGTGGGAATCAATGAGCTGATTCTAACATTTTTGTGTAAATGCAAAGGACCAGTAAAGCCCAAATATCTTAAAAGAACACATTTGTCTGGCTTACTTGCCTGATTTTCAGATTTATTATAATGCTATGGTTATCAAAATAGTGAGGTATTGACCTAAAGATAATCAAATGGGTTAACAGAAAATAATAGGTTCCAGAAATACACCTCACATATGGTCAAATAATTTCAACAAAGATTTAAAAGTAACTCAGTGGGTAAAGGAAAGGTTTTTTGTCCTTCTTTATGAAAGGAGGAAATTATAGTAAAATAATTGGCTATCCATATAGAAATAAACTTTTATCAGTATCTCACAAAATAATTTGAGTTAAATTTTGAAATTAACTCAAATTGAACCATAGGCCTAGGTATAAGACTTAATTACAAACCTTCTAGGAGAAAACATAGGTGAAAATATTTATGCCTTGGGATATAATGGTATAATAAGCATAACAGAAAACAAAACAAAACATCTTGTTATGGAGATGGAGAATAGGAGGTCTGTCTGGAAAGTATCTAGCCATTGCTAATATAATGAGAATGGTTACATGGTTGAATACTTTCCAAACAGCCCTCATACATTTGCAGCACAGGTCCCTGATAACAGTATACTGTTTAGACTGTAATAAAAATTCACAGAAACCAGAAAGAAAAAATTTCAAAAAATGGACAAAAAATGTGACTAGCCATTTACAATAGAGGAAATCCAAAGGCTAATGGGTAAATAGAAATCTGTACAAACTAACAAACAAGGAACTGCAAATTAAAAAATAAATAGTATAATCGAATACCCAATTAGTAAAATAATTATTAAGCCAGACAACTTAAAGCTTTGATAAAAAATATGGAATGATGACAATTTGCATATACTCTATTGAGAATACAAATTGGTACATCCATCTTGGAAAATAATTCCATAGCATCTGATGAGATTGATCATATACTGTATATTCTTTTGGCATTAGTGATTTTATCTCTAGGTGTATATCTTGCATCAGAATACAATTACCAGAATGTTTATTGAATACTAGTTGCATTGTTTGTAATAACCGCAAAACTGGACACAATCTAGCAGTACATCAAAAATAGAATGCATATGTAAATGATTTTGGAATATTCATACAAGGGAATATTTCAAAACAATGGATTCCATTCACATAAGGAGGGTTTCTTGTAGGCCAACTGCCTGTTTTTGTAAATAAAGTGCAATATTATTGAAAGACAGGCATGTCCGTTTATTTACATATTGTCTATGGCTGTTCTCAGGCTACAAAAGCAAAGTTGAATAGGTGTGACAGAGACCTTGTGGTCCATGTTCTAGAATACTTTCTGGCCCTTAAAAAAAAGTTTGCCAATCTTGGTATAATATTCAAAAGCAGACAAAACTATGCCACATGTTTAGAGATAGTAAATTTAGTAAAATTACAAATAAAATATGGGAATTATCACAAAAGCTTTTAGAGCATGAAAAAATGTGGGTGGGGAAAGATTCAGTAGGTGATTCTACCATTGAAATTGAAATTGAAAGCTAGTGATATTTAATGTCTTGACCTGTGTTTTACTTATGATTACTTTTAAAACGGTCCCTGTATGCTGTTATATACTTTTCTAAATATATGCCACATTTCATTTGGGAATCTTTTACTCTGTTCTGCTGTCTTTATTGTATATATTGTCTATAACTTGACAATTATGTCTCCCTTGAAGTTTTGAAAATCTGCCAAGAAAAGTGATGTGTGTGTGTGTACTCCTTATTCAATTCCTTTAGCAATAGGAGATCTGACCTATTTCCTATTTCTTCTTGAGATATTTTTCCCATGCTATGTTTTAGAAGGAATTTGTCTCTTGCTATATATATAAAATAAAGTTATTAACATAAAATTCTTCATATAATTCTCTAGATATTAAAAATTTTCTGTCTTTTATTAAATCAATTTCTACATAATTTTTTATTATATTATATCACATACACAGTAGAGACTAATATAAGTATCATGTTTCTTATCAACCTGCCTAGAAAATAAAATATTATTAATATCTTTGAAGCATGATGTACTCCTATCTTATTATAACGGCCTTTTTTTTAAACCCAAGGATAACTAATACCCTTAATTTAATTACTTTTCATATAATTTTCTTGATTAATTTTTAACAAGTGTTTCTTTTCCTGAAAATATATTGGCTGGTTTTACTTGCAATTGATATTTACATAAATAGAAAAATAATGTATTTATAATTCTTTGACTTGATATTTTCTCAGAATTATTTCTGAGCACCATCCTTATTGACATATATAGCTGTAATTCACTTATTTTCCCTGACACACAGTGAGCAATTTTATGAATATACCAAAATTTATTTGTTCATTCTGGTATTTATGCTCACTTTTGTTATTACAGATTATTGTTATTTTCAACACTGTTATGAATATACCTGGGGAAACAAGTCTAAGAGATTTTGGAGGGGGAAGTATTTTTCCAGCAGGTTACAACTCAGTAGTGGGCTGTGAAATTAACTTAGTGCATCATAACCATCATTTTAAAATAAAATAGAATAAAATAAAATGAAATAGAAATATTGTACTTGAGTGGAAAATGGAGTGCGTTGCAATAGTAAGCGTTCAAATATATATATGTGTGTGTGTGTGTGCTTAAATATTGTATATGTAAGTGTCATATATATATATAGATATATGGAAAATGGAGTGCATTGCAATAGTAAGCGTTCAAATATATATATATGTGTGTGTGTGTGTGCTTAAATATTGTATATGTAAGTGTCATATATATATATAGATATATGGATGCTGGCTTAGACTTCAAAGTGTATTTTTTACTGAAGATTATTATAGATCAGAGTCAAAAAGTTTTTAAAGTCACAAGATTTGCTTGGTCAAAGAGGTGTACATCTTCATATTTAAAGGGAAAGACAGTGTTTGTAATTGTATTATTCAAATGGTAGGAGTCAGCATATTTAACAGCAAATTAATAAGAAATAATCCTATGTTTAAGGATATTATAATCTCTGTAAAGATATTTTAGATCAATGTACTTAATCCAGACCTCTTTTTCTCAGTGACACATTTTACTTTCAAACATCTAGTCATTTTTGAAGGTAGATGAAATAAGGGAATTATCTAGTACATACTGATTGAATTATAGTGGATTGTTGAATAAATAGATAAAAGATATAAATGAGAAACAAACAGTCCAACGATACAGGATAGCCTTTGCTAAATTTTATGAAAGAAGCTCAGACATAATATTAAAGGTGCTAAGAAAGAGAGATCACATCATGCTTGTATATAAGAGATGTACTGAGATTTCAATGAAGGAATAGAAATTGCTATTTCATATCTTTCCTGCTTGCATGTTATTTTATTGCCAGATCAACCACTATGGAGAGCATAGTGCAGAATTTGGGGTATAGGCATTTATGTCCAGCTGGCAAAAACCTGCTGCATAACCTGGTCAAGCCATTTAATTTATGCAAAATTTTATCCATTTCGTAAGGAGTAAGGAAAAACTGACCCAACATATAGATACTTTCCAAACAGCCCTCATACATTTGCAGCACAGGTCCCTGATAACAGTATACTGTTTAGACTGTAATAAAAATTCACAGAAACCAGAAAGCTCCTGGGCTCAAGCGATCCTTCTGCTTCAGCCTCCCGAGTAGCTGGGACTACAGGGATGTGCCACCATGCCCGGCTAATTTTTTTCTATATATTTTTAGTTGGCCGATTAATTTCTTTCTAATTTTAGTAGAGACGGGGTCTCGCTCTTGCTCAGGCTGGTCTCGAGCTCCTGAGCTCAAATAATCCGCCCTCCTCGGCCTCCCAGAGAGCTAGGATTACAGACGTGAGCCACTGCGCCCGGCCCCAACGTATCTTTTATAATATCTCCAATTCTTGTGATATCATTCCTATACAAGCCTATTATGTCTCCACTACCCACATTAGAAAAAAAAAGAGCAGCTGCATATAAAATCTTCTTTAACAATTACTTTTACTAACTTGAAACTTTGGCTTGAATGCTAGAACAAAAAGTTAAAATAGTAATTTTTCCTGGAGTAGAAACTTGATTTTAGAGTCCCTGATATTTGGAGTCTATGGTGGAGATGATATACACAGAAATGCTATTATTTTTTCTGCCTGTGTACCATTTTAAGATTCTTTCAATATTTCGGAATATTGCTACTATGTATATGTGAAACAGGGCCTGACCTCTTTATATGGAACTCCCAAATCTATACCCTTAGTCCTCACCTGCAATAGATAAAGTTTCCATGGAAACTTGACTCAAATTCAGTTACCTGGATACTCTCATCACTAGAAGTTTGCAGCCCCGGAGAAGCTCAAACAAGAGGGACACTCTATCTATCTATTCTTTTTTCCTTTCTTTCTCCCTTTTCTTCATATCTTCCTCCCTCCTTCCCTTCCTTCTTTCCTTCCTTCCTTCCTTCCTTTCCCCTTCCTTCCTTCCTTTCTTTCTGTATCTATCTCTCACATACTTGATTTTTTTTTTAAGTTTTTTAAGCTGTCAGTTTTAGTAAAAGATAGTGGCCTTTATCTCATTCAAATCTTTAGACTCAAATGCCCCATTTCAGGGTGTGCCTGGAAAAGTAATTTTTCTTACCTCCTTTTTAAAACTGAAATGTTAGAATGTGGACTGTAGATTTAAAACATGTCCAATTCACTTCTTTAAAATAATACCCTATATTTCCCATGATCATCAAAATCTATAGCATCGTTTTCATGACTGCTTAGTATTTTCCTGAATAAATGTGCCGTATTTTATTTTATTTGCTTCTCTTCAGCATTGCACATCTAGATTAATTTCAATTTCTTTTTTTAAACAAATACTTAAAAGTGTAGTTATGTCAAAAATGTCAATAGTTGGAACAATTTTAAAAGTAAATTTATGAGTCAAAGCAAATGGATATTTTTAGGACTTAGAAAGGTTCATCAAAAGACATCTTTATCAGCAATGTATGGAAATGCATTTTCACCTTTTTCAATACTGAGCATTTTCCATGCATTTGAATAATTATGTATTTTAATAACTAATATGTATTTGAATAATTTTGTTTTGCATATGAATTGGCAATCTATATTCTCCTTTGCAAATTGTTTTTGCTTAATTTATCGAGATTATTTTATTTTTTTCTTATTTCTTTAGAAGAATCCTTTACTAGTACAGATTTTAACCTTGTATCTTGTAAGAATCTTTATGCATTTGCATGAAGAGCTCTTCCTTCAGAAGATATTGACTTATTTAGCAAACATCTGCTTAAACAATTTCCACTGTAGCTAAGTATGAAGTCTTTGGAATCAGAGCTTTCTGGGTTCAAATCTTGATTCCAGTATTTATTAGTGGCGTGACACCCAGAAAGATACTTAATCTTTCTTTGCCTGAGTTTACTTATTTGTAAAAAGAAACAACATTCCTAAATCACAGTTGTTTTTAGGATTAAAGTAAGGTCATATATCTGAAGTGTTTTGTTTACAGTTTCTGGCACATTGTAAGCACTGAATAAATGTTAGCTGCTGCAATCCTAATTAAAACACTCAGAAGTATTTAAGTACACATTACAGTTGATCCACATGAGCCAGTCAACTTTCTATCAATTTCTCTCTCCTTTTACTTGGGTATCAGCTATTAGAGAAATAATGTTAACACTGATTCTCCCTTCTTAGACTATCTACGTAACAGAATCTGGTGTTACATCCTTTGTAGCTATGTGATACTAAAAGAAGGTTTCATACTACTTAGTGAGTGCACATTCTCCGGGTATTATGACAGATTTTTCAGATATAGATATAAATTACTCAGAAACTTTGATCTCAAAAACTTATGGCCTGATTTTCTACCTTTTCATTTTGTTTTAGAAACCTTTTTATTAAGAGCTTATCTTGGTCCTGGATTTTGGTAATGGCACAGTACATTTCTTGGGTGGAACTTCCTGCAAGTTACAGTTATAAATCTAGAATAAATATTAAAAACAGCAACAACAATAACAACAATTTCAAGGCCTTGGAAAGAGTCACACAGCAGGTAGAAATCAGAGGAACATTTACCCTCCAAAGATTGTGATTCTACCACATAACTATGAGCTTGTTGCCACTTTCCTTGAGAACATTATCCAATTCACCATGTCTCCAGCTGAAAATAATTGCAGTCTGACTGGTTGGAAAGAAAAAGGAAAGAGGTCAGGGCTGGCAGAGAAGCTGGAAATTTACAGGTTATGTTTTGGAAGCAAGAGAGGCTCAGCAGGGGGCTAGATTCCAAATATGGATATAATTTTGGCCTCAGTTCTTGGATAACTTCTAAATTAACACACGCAGGGGGGCATTTCCTGACAGCTCAGTGAAAAAGCAGGAAGAAACCAGCAAAGAGGCCACCTTTAAAAGAAAGTACCACTCTGGGTGAGATTTGTGTTTGCTCACTTTTCATTAGGTGATTCTTTAACCTGTGAAAAAGGCAGGTAATAGAAAATGTGCTACTGGCTTGAGGTGTCAAACAACAGAGCTTAGAGCTGCCAGAGCAGCTGGAAATTTTTGTAGGGGAGGGAGAGGTGAGGGGGTGTTGAAAACAAGGAAAATACAGAGAAAATGAATTTCCAAGGGTGAATATCAACTTTTCAAATCCTTGGCTAAACACTGAACTACACTAATTCAAGGGATTTGGAGCAGGCAAAAAAAAAGAGAAGAAAGAAAGAAAAAAGTAATAGCTAGAAGCTGAAAGAACTCAGCAGGGTTACTAGGTGCTGAACAGTCCTGGAAGAAGTCTACTGTCTGAGTAGTAGGCTAGATAAATTACAGCTAGAAGAAAATAAAATCCTCATAAGAGCATCATAAGAGCACAACTGAATCTAGAAAACTGTCATATATTATTTAATATTCATAATTTCTCATTTTCAACCAAAAATTATAATACATGTCCAAAACTTAGAGAAAAGTTTGCTTGGGAGCTTTCAGTGTAGGTATGGTTTGAAACAAAGGGTCATGAGGAAGGTTTTAGGGAGTGGCAGAATTGTTGATTGTGGTGGTGGTTACATGGATGTAAAAATTAGCCAAAATTTGTCAAAATGTATACGTAAAAAGGGTGCATTTTAATGTAAAGAGACTATACCTCAGTAAAATTGAAAAAAAAAAAAAGGCAAACTAAAAAAAGGCAGAAAAAGAAATGTTTCCCCCAATTTCCATAGAAAAGTGAACAGGGGCCATAGAACAGGTCAAAGAGGAAAGGAGTAGTTGAACTTTGTTATAATTCATTAACATATAGATCCTGGCACCTTTTGTTAGTTTGTAACACTTCGATTATCTGACACTTGGGAACAAAAAATGATGTTTTCTTATCCCTTCACTTTCTCTATTCTCCTTTTGTACCTATTTGCGTCTATTAAACAATTATTTCTTTGATGACTTTGTAATTGCTTTCTATAGATTCTAGAGTTTAGAATGATGCCTGTGCATAGTAAGAGCTTGATAAATTGTAATGGGTGGTGGTTTATTTGCTTCCATGCTTGTTTGAAAGAGTTATGAATAAACAACTAAGGAAAACCGTTGCTTTCTTTCTGCTTAGAACATGCCTCCTCCAAATCCTACCAAAGCTGGATTCTCATCATTTAGGTCTTAATACAAAATATAAATGTAACTTCATCAGAGAGGACTTTTTCACTTCTTCTTCTTAAGATGAGTTTCCAATCACTGTTCACTAAACTATCCTAGTCTGTCTTCTTATTACTTATCAGATTTTAATCTGAATTTTTCTTATAAGGTCAGACTTGGTGTTTATATGTTGCCCCCTCTATTAAACTGTATGTGCTCCGAAGTCACAGGTTCTTACTCATTCACAGCTCTGTTCCAGTTACAGCATAGAGCATGGCATATAGTAGGTACTTGATAAATACTTGACTAACAAAAGACTGACAAAGAGATCTCCATCTGGATTTTTTATTGTGCCTTTCTTCCCTCCACATAATCTGTTTGGGGTGTAGAATTCAATCCAGTTTGGCAGCAGTGAGTAATTTTCTCCTTATAATTCTCTTAACCTCATGCATATTTTCCTTTAGTGAGGATGAAAGAGAACTGCATTTCTGCCACTCAGCAAAGATTGATGAAATGCAGCTGGGTTCAGTGCCTCTCAATTATACATTTTATTTAATCTTTCTCCATGGAGTCCCTATGATCTGCATGAGTGCGCCATTTGTAAATTGTTGGAAGCAAGTGAACTGTGTGTAGCACCTGATTTTTTTGTTGTTCATTTTCTTTTTATAGCACAGGGTCCTTAAGGGAAGCTAATCTAATTATTACAAGTCAAAATAATTCTTCCCAGCAAATGGAAAACAGAGTTATACTTTCCCCAATAATTGTTTCAATATTTCAACTTAGCATTTTTGCCAAATGAATTTATTAATGATTGCTTTTAGTGATGTATTGATACAATGTAATTTTTTTGGATGTTTTTTGAACATCGTTATGTCTTTAAATCAGTGTTGTTTCTCTCTGCTTGATCTCAATAACTCATAAGCCCTTTTTTAGGTCTTATGGAAAATTCTGTCTTTTCTATAAACATTTTTAGTTATTTTTAACTTACAGTGACTTCTCTGCTTCTATAGTCTGATAGCTTTTACTCTTTGTATCATAAACCTTCACATTTGATTTTATCCTGTCTTATGCTGGTCTATAACCTTTGTCTCCATAAACTGCAAAATAAAAGTTAAGGATAATGTGTTTTATTTCTCTTGAATCCTTCATGATAGCACAGTGCTGGGTGCATGCTTATTGATTGATTGATTGATTATGAAAGACGTAACTTACTGTTCTATTGCTGTGGTGAAGGAAAAAGTTAAAAAAAAATTTCAGAATCAGAGGACATGGAAATTTTGGTTTTTAGTATATTTTTGGCTGGCCCCTAAAATGTCAGTACAGGTTTCAAAATTTTTGCTGAATATATGTGTGTCAAAACATATTATATTTTTGCCTTGTGATTGGAGAGGTCGAATGCTATGGCAACTGCATGCTAACTCCAAGTGGATGCTCTCTTCCTGAGCTGTGAGTCCTCTCACAGACCTGGTAGTCAAGCTGATCTGGACGCAAAGGATTCCTCAACGCATAGGTTTTTAGGGTTAATTTAATTTATTTCTATATGTAGGCGACTATTCAATGAGTTTTTAAATAAATGCTCACCAGGCTGTGTGCAAATACTTAGATGGGAGTACATTTCTCTCTCTCTTCCTCCTCCTATGATTACATCAATACATATTTGCCGTATTACTTTGTTTATTTTCCTCCACAAGACTGGGAACTAAATTGAAGAGTATCTGACAATGAAGGATGGTTGTTAAACTATATTTTTTTCTAAATTAATAGTAAGATGATTATATATAAGCATTCGTCTGAAATGCAAGTCAGAGAAAATATTTTAGTAGAAATCTTAATATCATGTTTTTCCATGATTAAAAGTTTATGTGGCTCACATAGCCAAAAAACATTAGAAATTTTGATCAATTTTTTTTTCTGGGAATGGGGAAATACAGTTCATAGTTTTATTTAGCAGATCTAGTTCAGAAGTGTTTTTAACTAAGTTAACAATTTTTACTTAAGAAAATGCAGGGCCACTGCAAAATATTGTATTTATGATAAAATTATTGTAAGCTAGATGATTTATGCTGATCATTTCTACAAATATGCTAATGAACCTATATGGAAATTATTGTTGCAATGACAAATCACTTTTACTTTTTGTACTTTAAAAAGTTGGGATGTAATAAAAACTTCATGAGTTTCTACATAGAACTGAAAAGGTAAAAAAATCACATGTAGACAAGCAGACTGTGGTATTCCCTCCAAATTAGAAAAGGCTACTCTAAGATTACAAAAATGACTAAAACCCCCCTTCTTCTCACTAACATATTTTCTGAGTGATTTGTTTTTATTTGTTAATGACAACTCTACTACTGCTTATAAGTCCAGCCTCCTAGTTAAAAATATTAAAACATCCAATCACTGAATTATGCCAACTTCCTGAAGACATCCAATCAAGAATAGGTACTTACTTCCCTAATCCCTTTTTGGAATCACCCAACCTGGTAAGGTTTCTTTCCCAAATCTCGCTGCTGAGATATCCTGCACTTCCCCGGGTTTCATTTTCTCTTCCTTCATGTAGCAAACCAAACAAATCTAACTTTTATAAAAATTTTGTTTTTAACAACAAATGAATTCTTGGTGGTCTTTAGTCAGTAGAACTCAAAAAGATTAAGCATAAAGCACACATTTCACAAATGATGTTTCAGTTTTTATAGTTGAACAGGATTTCGGCAATAATGTCAGGTGCAATTGGAAGCAGTGTGCTGCCTAGTTACGTATGTTCTAGATTCCTTCCTTCTGTATTGGAAACTGAGTGTTAATGTTCCCTACAGGACTGAAGTGTTTAAATTCCAACATAGGGAACTGGCAGCCCCTGCTCAATAAGGATTCGTAAGACCCAAGCCCAGTTCTCTGATAAATAGGAGGCTGTAGAGAAGCCAGCCAAAACCAGCTAGAACCAAGAAGGCCATGAAAAATGACCTCAGCTTACCCTTGCTGTTCATTATACCATACTTATAATGTATTAGCATAGTAAAAGATAACCGCACCAGCACCATGGTAGTTCACACATGCCAAGGCAACTCCTGAAAGTTACCCTGTATGGTTTAAAAAAAGGAGGAACCCTCAGTTTTGGGAATTTCCCAACTCTTTCCCATAAATCTTATGAATAATCCTCCCTCCGCTTAACAAAATTAAATAGAAGGTATAAAATAAGACCCGGAAATTTACAAAGTGCTATTCTTTGTTGCTCTGAGACTTAGCCTTTGCTCTATGGGGCAGCCACCTTTTCTTTTTCTTTTCTTACCTCAATAAATGTGCTTTTCCTTTACTCTGTTGGCTCACTCTTAAGTTCTTTCCTGTGCAAAGTCAAGAACGCACTTGGCCTTCAGGCAGGACCTCAGTTTTGGGGTCCACTTCCCTGTTTTAGTTGTATCCTGCAACCAGGTGAAAGAAACAGGCGAAACTTCTATTTATTGCTTCTAGGGTCAATTCACCTACTTGTCATGTAGTCATTATGAACTATTGGCAAAAAATAATAAGTGGTCTTTTCTTCAAGTAAAATCTTAAAAGCTGTGATGAAAACATTACTTTTGTCTTAGGTGATCCCACCACTTCCTTATTTTGATTCTTGCTACTTGTGAGCCTCAATATGCCTATAACTACCAAAGAAATGAGGTTGACTGTGATATCTTGGCAATTACATTCTCCCCATTTTCTAGCCTTAATGAGTTAGCCGGAAAATATCCAAGAATACATAGCTTCGAATATTAATTGGGCATGAAATGAACATCTAGGAGGTGAATACTTAATAGATGAGGGGATGCTGGCTGACAAACCAGGAAACCAAAACAGGAGCAGCTCCATCTCCAGATCTTTCCTGCCTAAGTGGTGAGCTTCCCCCCTCCCACAATTCCACTAATGGCACTCAAACAGTGTAAACAAGCAAGAGAGAAGACCTATTCTTGCAGGAGTAGTGATTATATTAATAGGAACCATTCATGCCTAATTACCTTATTGAGAATCCTAGACTACTTTCAAGTATTAGTTTCATTAATGAAAGACAGTTAAGTCAGATAACAGTCTTTGAAGTTGATTTCACCACCTGAAATCAAAACACATTTCTCTCAATGAAATGGGTCTGCCTCTGCTTTTTAATATTAGAGCTGATATTTGGTAAGGCACTTCTCTTGTATATTACCACTGGCAACACACAACTTTTAACTTTGTCATTTTTGCCAAAAGGGGAAATAACATGCAAACATGAGATTTGGGGCAAAACCTTAGGGACTAATATGCTTTATTACATCCCTTAAAACAGACTCAGTCATCTGGCATGTTTCATAGGGTTTTCATATACAGGGCTTGCTATGAAAAACAGATATTTGAAAAAAATATTTCTAAGTGGAAAGACAATCTTTGGTTTGCTTCTTTAGACTTCTTCCTTCTTTTCGGTTTACAGATATGACTTTAGTGCCCTAAGCCCAGCGACACCATCCAGCTCAGCCTTTGGTGTCATCCTAAGAACGTTCAATTGGAACTTAAGCATAGAAGTGATATAGACTTTTTGGAGAATGGTGTGTCAAAAATTGGCAACAAACTTTTGTGAAAAAATTGCTGTGCTCAATATCTGCTTATTGCTGCGATTACAATCAGAATTTCCACGGAAAATACATTCTAGTCAATAAATACATCTCATTGGCTTTCAGGAATGAACACTCACAGCTTTACATGAAGCACCAATTGTTTCTCCTACTATGTCGCCAAGGAGAATTAGGGGGCAAATGACTGTGTGTGTGTGTGTGTGTGTGTGTGTGTGTGTGTGTGTGTGTGTTGGAGGATTATTTTTGGAAAGCATGATGCACTTCACAACCTAGCATTTCCCCTATGTAGGAAAAATGTATAGAACTAACTGGTGAAAGCTGTAGGAGCTTAATAACTGCTAGTTGCTGGTGCAAAATGCATTTCTTTGCCTTCCTACTTTTTCCATCCAAATTCCATTAAGTTAGATTTCAGAGGCTGGCTGAGTAATTACAGTAGAATTTGGTGACATAAAAATCCCTTGGAAGACAGGCAAGTTATCTTATTCATCTTTGAGCCACATCTAGCTTTTTAGATAGTAAATAAAATCATTTATTGGTGTAAACTAAACCTATAAGATTATTTTATTATGAAGAGGTAAATGTGGCCTAGAGATAGAATTAATTACATTGAACTGATCATTGTGGAATATCTGATTTATTTTAAGTTAATCAACCAAGCACTAAAGAGAAGAAAAAGAAAGCTTTATTTTTTATAGAACACTTATACTCACATGTAGACTTATAAATCCTCAGAAGCCTGAAAGTAATTGTAAGGAAAACACTTTATAGGAATTCAGGCAAACTTACACCTTTTCAACTATTGCCATTTAGCCAGGGAAACCTTTGGATGGTTATTTTTAATACATAATTAATGCCTTAATCATCATGTTGTTATGAATAAAGACATCATGAACAGGTTAGATTTTGCATACCTAATAACCAATGTGCTAATAAAATTACTTATATTTTAAAACCATTGATATCCTCAGCAATCTTTCATAGAAAACTGAATATTGTGTAGTCTGTCACTTACTACAGTGTTATTTTGTTCATTAATAATTTAGGCTATAAGCAGGAGTATGCACCCAAAGATTTTTTTTTTGTCTTCTCCAAAATTATTTCCAATTTTCAACTTTGTAAATTCTTGATGATATGTGCACTATAAATTTCTATTAACAGCACTTCAGTTATTTAACTGATATCCCTGAAAATTAGGACCCTAAGCTTTTGTTGAGGACTTTTTAATCTTGTTTGACCAAAGGTCACCTTTTTTATCCAGTCAATATGAGGAGGTTGCACATCTTGTTTTGTTTTTAATTTAAGAACCATGACAACTTAGAGCAGATATCAGTTAGTTGAATCCTGCCAGCTCTGGTGCCTTGCTTTGATAATACCACAAATTGTTTCATAAATCAGGACTTGGATGTAACACATGTAAAATTAGCCCTTGAAATATATCTCCCTTTCACTCTCATTCCCATAAGCATATTCATTTTGAAAGAGGTGGCCTTGCAAAAATAACAGGAAAGTATCTAATCCCATGTAGGAAAATACCTAATTCTACAATTTCCCCAGTAACAGTTGAAGATCAATCCCATGAGTTATCTCACTAAGAGGCACCCTGCAGGAGTTCTGTTTTGCACAGCTTCTGAAAAAGCTGAATGAACAGAAAAGAGATGTAAGTCTCTCTCTTTCAAAATTGTTTTTTTTTGAGAATCTGCTTTTACAGAGTTCCTGAGTAACCAGCAGGAGCACAAGCTCCAAGCCTCAATCATATCTTGAGGACAGAGTCACATCTCCTGTGATGATCCCCTCTCCAAGCAAGGAAGGAAACCAGCTCTTGGACTTTGACATCCTTGCAGTTTTTGTTATCTACCTGCCTCCACTTTTGTCATCAACTGACAGCCATCGCTATTTTTTTCTTCTCTTCATCCTCCTTAAAATCAGGGAGCCCCTTGGCCTCACTGCTGGCACCCCCTTCTCTTTCTTTGGGATGCCACGCCATCTCCCTGCTCCCTTGCCCCACTTCCCTTCTTTGTTTTTCTCCCTTTATCTTTCTCTCTCTTTTTCACATTCTCTCTCTCCTCTAAGAAGCATAAAATAAACTTTTTTAGTTTTATATCTTAATCTCTGCACGAGAAATCTTTCTCGACCCACGCCGTGAGCACCTACTAGCCTTTCCACACTAACACATTTACCAGTTGCCTTCTTCTCAGTAAAGAATCTTAGTAGTTGTTTAAGCCAGAAAATTAAAAGCTGTACTTATTCTTCATTTTTATCACTACCTAGATGCAATCAGTAAGTACCATAATATACCTTCAAAATATTTCCCAAATAAGTCCATTATCCCTATCTCACTTTTTAACAACAGCCTTGCCCAAGCCACTGTCTTCATAGATTTCCAATATAGAAATCACCTCCTTTGATCTTTCTGCTGTGATTATGTTCTGATTCATTTTAGGACAGCTGCAGTGATATACTTTTTAACATACATCATTATTATATTGACACCCTACAATAATTTCCTGCTTTATTTAAAAGGCAAATATTGTAACATAGCCTGGAAGGTATTTATACCAAGATGTTTGGTTTATAAAAAATACTAAAGTAAATATTTGTTGAATAAATAAAATACTTGGTTAAATAATTTTATGAAGATTAAGAAAAAGTTTAATTATTTGGCAAAAGAGACTAAATCCACACCAGGTATAATATAGCTTAATGCTAATTTAAACCCAATGCATATTACAAATTCAAAACCAAACCCTGAGGACTGACAGATAAATCATTTGTATTGAATGTATGAATTTATCTCTTTCCTGTTTGAAATGATAGTAAATGAATATAACAGGTATAAAAATGACAGGAAAAGAGTATAACAATAAGGAAGTAAAAAAGCAAATAAATGAGTGGTACCTTACTTGATATATCTCAGAAAACATAAAACCTACAAGGAAAGAAACCACAAGAAGCAAGTTACTTCTGTTGAAAAGTCTCAGAAATTAGAAACACTTGGTATATAAAAGCAGGGTTCAGAGAGAGATTAAAATAAGACAGGATAAATGAAAGTTCACGTTAAAGGTAGTTACATAACACTAGATTCTTTCCCCCATGCCGTTACAAATGATGCCACATGAAGCTCTTTATGGAAATGTATTGTTGTATTATTGGAGATATGGCTCAGAGGGAATTCTTAGAAGTGGGATTGAGAGATCAAAAAGCAAGAACCTATGTAGCTTTTGTTAGGTATGGCCAAATTCACCTCTAGAGTGGTGGATGTGTACGTGGATTTTGTACGTGTTTCACCATAGCTTCTCAAACAGAGTGAGTTCTCAAACTTTTTACTTTTTAAAAAACCTTATGAGAATTGATATCATCCTGTAATAATTTTAGAGGAACTTTTGATTTAATAATAGCTTTAGTTTATAGAAAAATTATGTAGTACAGAGAATTCGCATATGCCCAGCCATTTCCCCTATTATTAACTTCTTATACTGATATGGAAGTTTTGTCACAAATAATGAACCAATATTGATATGTTATTATTAACTAAAGTCTATAATTAATTAAGATTTCTTCATTTTTACCTAATGTGATTTTTCTATTCCAAGATTCTATCCAAGGTATTGTTTTACATTTAGTCATCAGATCTCCTTAGGCTACTTTTGGCCATGACAGTTTCTCAGACTTTCATTGTTTTCTATGACCTTGAAAGTTTGAATGGGTACTTGTCAGGAGTTTTGTAGAATGATCCTCAACTGTGCCTCCTCTGACATGTTTCTCATGATTATACAGGGGTCTATGTTTTGGGGAGGAAGATCATAAAAGTGAAATGACATTTTCATCACATTTCAAGGGTTCATACAATCAACAGACTTCTCACTATTGAGATTTACCTTGGTCACTTGGCTGAGATAGTGTTTCTCAACTTTCTTCATTGTGAAGTTACTCTTTTTCCTCTTTTTCACTGAACTCTTTCGAAGGAAGACAGTATGTGCAACCCACATTTAAGGAGGGAGTATTTATGTTCTACTTCCTTGAAAGTAGAATCTGGATAAATTATTTAGAATTCTTCTGCATGAGATATTTGTCTATTCTTCCCCATGTATTCACTTATTCAGTTATTATATCAGTATGGAGTCATGGATATCAATTTTATACTTTAGCTTACTTTATTTTGTTATGCAAATGGGTCTAGCTTTAGCTATTGGGAGCACATTCAGCTGGCTCCTGTATCCCCTTGACACACCCCCATCATTATGTGTGTATGTGTTTCTGTGTATGTTTAAAACTTCCCTAGTTTCTAGCCCTACAAAAACTCCTTGTTCATCTTGTATATATCCAGCCCCAGACCTAGACTCAGTCATTTCTCTTAGCACTTCTGGTCCCTTTTATTAGATAATGGTGTTTGAAAAGATCTGGTTCTAGTTATGCTTCTTTCTAACAGGGGGTGTTGTTGCTTCTAGGCCCTTTGAGCTGACAGAGCAAGGAAATATATGTGTGTGGGGTTTTTTTGTTTGTTTTTTTTTTTCTTTTTTTTTTTGAGACAGAGTCTCACTCTGTTGCCCAGGCTAGAGTGAGTGCTGTGACATCAGCCTAGCTCATAGCAACCTCAAACTCCTGGGCTCAAGCGATCCTTCTGCCTCAGCCTCCCGAGTAGCTGGGACTATAGGCTATCTGTGTGTTTTAACCAGATTATATACACACATAAATATTCCTATATGTAACCATCTGTGTCTATATTAAGCTAAAGGAGTTTGTACTAATTTCTCTAAATATAATCCATTGCCACATGGATTATTCCAGCCTTCACCTCTTGATTATGTGAAACTTCCGGCCCAACAGTAATAACCTTGCCACCATCCGAAATCATTTTACTTAAATGTTAAATTCCTTTATTAATGTATAGTGATTTCAGAATTAACTCACATTCCTGTGCAATATGACTTTATGAATTAGAGTACAGTGCTTATGTTCAGTTTATTTTGTTTATAGTCTTAGAGACTCCACCCATTTCCTAAGAAACTTACGTCAACACCTTTTCCCTTTGACCCCTACAGTGAGGTTGTTTCACCCAGGTGTAACCCAGTGAGATTCTATTGTCCAAATCTGCATTATACCCTGAGATCCCTCGAGTTCCTAGGAATTGTTTTTTTTTTTTTTTTTAATTTGCATCCTTTAAATTTAATTTCTTGTGTAAAGTTCTATCAGTTTTGAAAAATCCATTGTGTCATATATCCGCCATTACAGTATCATATAAAATTAGTGTCACTACCCTAAAAATCTCCTGTATATCACCTATTCAAGTGATCACCCTTCCCCATTGTGGTCCCTGACAGGCACTAAGTTTATAATCTTAATAGCTTGGCATTTTCCAGAATGTCATTTAATGAAATCAACCCATTTTAGATTGGCTTTTCTCATTTAGCAGTATGCATTTAAGATTCTTCCATGTCTTTGCATTTCCTGTTTGATTATTATTTTAATCACTTTTGCTGTGCTTTGAATGCATCCCTTCAAAACTCAGGTGTTGCCAATGTGATGATATTAAGGGGTGTGGCTTTAACAGGTGGTCAGGTCATGAAGACGCCTTCTTCATTAATGGGATTAAGGCCTTTATAAAAGAGGCTTCAGGTAACATTTAGCTAATTTGCTAACCTGCTCTTCTTCTCTAGTTTGCCTTTCTGCTTTCTGCCACGTGAGGATGCAACAAGAAGGCCTTACCAGATGCCAGCACCTTGATCTTGGATTTCCCAGTTCCCAGAACTGTGAGAAATAAATGTCTGTTTTTTTTGTTTTTTTTTGATTTTTGTTTTTTTTTTTTAATGTCTGTTGTTTATAAGTTACTCCATTCTCAGATATTTTGTTGTAACAGCACAAAATGGACTAAGACAACTCTGAACTGTACTTCATTGTATGGACATATCCCAGTTTGTTTATTCATTTACCTACTGAAGGACATATTGGTTTCTTCTGTGTTTGGTAATTACAAAAAAACTATTATAAATATTTATACATAAACTGTTGTGTATATAACTCTTAAAAGTAAGTGAGTAAAAAACCTAGGAGCACGATTGCTGGGTTGTATGGTAAGACTACATCTACTCTATAAGAAACTGCCAAACTGTCTTCAAAAGTGGCTGTACCATTTTGCGTTTTTCACCAACAACGGATGAGTTCCTGTTGCTCTGTATCCTCACCAGAAACTAGTATTTCAGTTGTTTTTAGCTTTAGACATTCTACAGAACTGGCAATAAACAAAGAATAAAACAACATAGAGGAAATAGAAACAACGCAGAGATCAAAAGATTATTTAAAAACTTAATATCTTCAGAGAAATAAGACAAGATACCATGGAGTAGAAACACAATGCCATAAAAATGACATTCACAAAACAAGAAAGAGTTTTTGAGAGTTAAAGTATGATAGCAGAAAATAAATTCCACGGAACAGTTCAAAATAAGTATATTTAAGGCATATTTTTGAAGAAGTGTGGGGATGGAGTCAAAGATATAAACCAGGAGAGAAAAGAAAAAGAAATTAAGTAATCTGGATTTCAATATCTAACTAACAAAATAAAGTAGAAAAACATTATTTTCACAAAAATAATAAAGTACAAATTCCTGGACTTGATTAAAAAATTAGCACTCCAAAGAAAATAGGACAAATGCAATGGAGGAAAGAAGATCCACATTAAGGTACATTATTGTGAAATTTCAGAGTACCAGGGATAAACAGATAATATTAAAATCTTTTAGGGAGGAGAAAATTGAAACCATAAAAAAAAAATCTATAAAAATATAGGAATCAAAATGAATGGCACTGGTCTTCCTATAAGGCAATACCAGAGACTGGAATACCAAATACAACAAAATGTTGAGGGAAATATTATTTTGAGCCTAGAATCAAATACCCAGTTAAATTATGTTTATTCTTTATCAATGAACCACATTATTACTTAAAGCTACTTCAGATTTATTAGTTCATATCCTAGTACTGTCAATTTCTGTTTCTGCAATTATGCGATTAATTCAAATTCATTCTTTTCATTACACTTGTAATTCCTTATATGCATGCAATTGTTTATTTCCATTTTTGTTTCTGTTTTTGTGTCTGTTTATTTCTATTTGTGTCCAAAGTTCTGTTGCACAAATTTGCTCATTGCTATACTTCTAGAGCCTAGAATAGTGCCTCATTTAATACATACTTAATGGATTGGTAAATATTTTACTGAATAAAGAGCTATAGCTCTCCTCCCTGTTTCCATTACAGTGGGAATCAGATGTTTGAATTATCCTCTTTATCAGGAACTAAGCTATTGTCACAAGGAAGGAAAGGAAAAATATCTTCTAGGCTCAGCATTATCTTAAAATCACATCACCATAATTTTAATGATACCTCCCTATGTTTACTTCATGGTGGTTACCATACACAGCCCCACCCCCCAGGATCGGTGCCATTGCAGGACAGATCTTCGTGTTCCTGGAGCAGGAACTTTGTTCTGTAATCGTTCCTGTCCATCTCAAGCAGTTTACTCATCATTTTTGCTCCTGACTTCTTGGCATCCCTCGCTCTGTACTTGGATCACAGACTCCAGGCACCTAAAATCAATAAAAATTTTGCTAATTCAACCGTTATTCTTGGACATTTCCTGAATATTGTCTGATTTTTAAATCATACATCTGGGCATATATGAACGCAGCTGTTCTTACAAAGAAGCTGGCTGACGAAGCGGCTCTGTGGAAGAGAGCCACGGGAAGGAGGCCACTTCTGAGTTGTGTAGGAAGTCATTGCAGAGCAAGAGTGTTTGATTTTTTCATTCAAATATAATGAAGTAAATTCAGCCTTCAATAAATCATTTGCAGACTGAAAGCCAAGGTTATGAAGAAATGAGCTGTCATGGAGTGGCTGGCACTGCAGGTGGAAATGAATTTTCTTCACTTTTTTCTTAATTTGGGACATGTACTTTTTTTCCTTCATAATACCTAAATGTAACACCTAAGGGGATTGCCACTACTCCCTCTTTCCAAATTTATTCTAGTGCTCTGAATAAACAAACACAGTCTAGGTGCAGTTGTTCATGCCTGTAATTCCAGCACTTTGGGAGGCTGAGGCAGGAGGATCACTTGAGGCCAGGAGTTTGAGGCTGCAGTGAGCTATGATGACACCACTGCACTCCAGCCCGGGCAACACAGCAAGACTCTGTCTCAAAAAAATTAACAAACACAGTCACTCTTTTTTATGTATGTCTGGGAATTTCTCTGGGTTTTATAGCCATTTTCTGCCTACCAGTCAGAAGGTGGCCCCTTCACATAAAATTCTCACCTTAAATTCTTTTTTCATGTTAGCTTCTTTCTTAGATCTTAACCTTCCTAGGTGCCAGGAAGGTTTGAGACTGTTAACACTTACCTTTGTTTTCTTTTATTCCAGCAGGGAGGGAAAAGGAAGTAATAATGGTGTGTGTTTTGTCAAAAGGCTCATTCTCTGGATAATTTCTCAGCATTTCCCCAACATGCTAATTCCTGTCAAATCTGCTTCGAATAATTTCATATCCACCAACCTACCTTATAAGTGGGTTTGGAGAAACAAATAAAAATATGTATGCAGAAATGCTTCAAATACTTTAAAGATTTATTGAATCAGTTGATTGCCCTTTGCATACATAGTTGTATTATTTGGGTATTCTTAAAGTCTTTTAAAGCAAAAAATATTCTTTTACACAAAAATAGGAAATATAGAAAATTGTCCCCATTTGGGAAAAAAAAAAACAGTCATTTCCTTAAAATACAAAGATTTAGTACATAAAAAGACAAATTGAAAATGGAACCAGGAAATTTTTCTATCTCCAAAGGGAGAAAGACAACATTTTGTGTACAAAATAAAAATAACTCTGGCATAATTTCACTGACACCCCAATTTCAGAGGGGTAAAGAAAACAAGGGGAGTCCAGGAGCTCTGTGTAGATTGCCTCTCTTACATCATCTTCAAAACTATGAATCAACTGATTTTAAAGCAAATGCTTTGAGAAATTTTTTAATCAACATATGGCTTGGGACAAGGAAAAGCTAATAACTTATTCAGCAGCATTACCAAGAATAGAGAAGAGCCAATCACCAAGGTGTACTACCTGTGTCTATGAAACTCTCCCCACACTTCTCCAATGTTTCCTCTTTTAAGAAGTAGTAACATTTAAATTTCTTGATCCACTTAATATGGAGAACATACAAATACATAATAATAGGAGCCATTGAGAAATTTTGTGGGGCAAAGTAGATGATGTGACCATGTGATATTTGAGTCTGCATTGATAAATAAATAATTGAAAATCATAAAAAATGTTTGGAAATTAAAATACCACATAGCATATTCCTCACACTATAAAATTTGTATAAAGAATAAATATAAAAATGGGATGAAATAGAAAACTGAGATATGTCCCAAAATAAAGAAGAAATTTGAGTAGAAAAGGTTCCCAAGGACATCTGCTTTTCACACTCAGAACACTTTCCTTAGAGATCTCATCTACTTCCTCAGTTTTACAAAGATATCTCTGTTCTGATCACCTTCACATATCTTTATTCAACATAGACTAGTCTTTTCAAAACCCAATGTTTGCCTCAATAAATGATATTGTGAAAATCATTCACTATTTAAAAATATAGTTCTCTACACTATACATAAAAGTAATTATAGATATATAAAAGAGTTACGCATAAGAAATAAAATGGAAAATGAAAGAATAAAAGAATGCCAGACTGAGTGAGTGAATCTGAGTTATCAGTTACAGGTAAATTTGTCATAACACTAATGTGGTGGATACAGGTGCTTTTTCACTCCCTACTCTCAGCACTTGGATACAGTCTCTCAATCTAGGATCTTTTATTAGATGAAAACTAATGATGGGAAAGCCCACTAGGCTAAAAAAGATATAATTAAAGAAGAAAGAAAAATACAAGATTCATTCATTCACTTTATTGATATTAAACAATTCATTAGTATTTATCACATGCACACTGTGCACCATCCCACTGGGAATGCCGTATTGAGTAAGACAGGCAATGCCCCTGTCGTGATTGAGTTTACACTGGCGGGAGGGTAAGCAAATGTAATAAATGAACAAGATAATTTCAGATAGTGATTTGAACTCCTAAACAAAATAAAAATTTAGTGATATTAAAAGGAAAGACTAAGAGATCCCAAAGAGTAGAGGGTAGTTAGGAAGATTTCTCTGAAGGGGAAATATTTGAGCTGACAAGAAAAAAAAGCAATGTCTGTGAGGCAGCTCATTCTAAGGCAATGACAGCAGTGAAAAAACCATTTAAGGGTTTTAGGTGGATGCATAAACTGACCTGATGCAGGCTTTAAAATCTTGTAGGCTACTGTAATGAGAGAAGGGCTGTAGAGATCCAGGCATGGAAAAATTCAAAGATCAATTAGGAAGTTATGGCAGTATTGAGAGATGATGGTAGATTGGTTTGGATGGTAGGAGTGATGATGGCAAGAGTTAAATGTATTAGGAACATCATTTCAGGTTAAGATTGAACAGATTTATTATTTGGATAAAGGTTGTCCGAAAAAAAAGCTGACTCAAAGAAGATTCAGAGAGAATAAAACAAGCTTCGTGGAGGAAAATTTTGAAAAATATGCATAAAGATATGAAGTGTGCAGTGACCTCAATGAAGATGTCAGTGTTCAGGATAAGTAAAGGTATTGACATACAGATGGGATTTAAAACCATGAGACTAGATAAAACAACCATATAAGAAAATGTCAAAAAATGAATATTAGAAGGCTCCAATGTATAGAAATTAAACAGGCAACATCAACAAAACTGTCTACAGAAGTAAAAG
Organism: Propithecus coquereli; assembly: GCF_000956105.1. Taxonomy (NCBI): domain Eukaryota; kingdom Metazoa; phylum Chordata; class Mammalia; order Primates; family Indriidae; genus Propithecus; species Propithecus coquereli. The sequence continues at coordinate 270,263 of NW_012146856.1, forward strand.
TAAAGTTGGAAGAAAACCAAGAGGAAGTCATGTTAGGAAAGACAAGAGAAAAGGACGTTTTAAAAAGTGCTACAGAGTCAAGTCTACAAGAGTCTGGGACAGAGAAGGGACGTTGGATTGTTGTGTTTGAGGTCTGGGGAGACTCTGGCTAGAACAGAAGTAGGATAATGAGAAGCAAGAAATATAGAAGCAAGAGATAGTAACTATTACTACTGTTTTAAGGATCTTAATAAAATAAAGAGCAAGGATAGTGAAAACAAAGGCAATTAGAAGATGTAATTAGGTAAATCACAGGATCCTTGTCATGGCTGTAACAGAGGCAATACCTTTATTTTAATTTTACTGTAATGAGTGGGGATAGACTCTCTCTCTCTCTCTCTCTCTCTCTCTCTCT
>NW_012146856.1:271113-276035 GCF_000956105.1 Propithecus coquereli
GGAGTCTTGCTTGCTCTGTTGCCTGGGCTACAGTGCCGTGGCATCAGCCTAGCTCACAGCAACCTCGGACTCCTGGGCTCAAGCCATCCTTCTGCCTCAGCCTCCCGAGTAGCTGGGACTACAGGCAAATTCTCCCATTCCGGGCGAATTTTTTCTATATATTTTTAGTTGTCCAGATCATTTCTTTCTACTTTTTAGTAGAGACGGGGTCTCGCTCTTCCTCAGGCTGGTCTCGAACTCCTGACGTTGAGCGATCCACCCACCTCGGCCTCCCAGAGTGCTAGGATTACAGGCGTGAGCCACCACGCCTGGCCACATCTTTCATGTTTTAACCAATCAGAACTGAACAAGTTTGAATCCTGTATTTGCATAAACAGACCAGATGGAAAACCAAGGGGAAAACTTCTAGGCTGTAAGAAGTGCATGGCACAATGATCCACACATGGAAGACATTTATCTTTTTTTCTCACTAAGTATTCACCTCATGCAACTGTGTAATTCACCTTTGTATTCAAAGGAATTGATGCTTCAGTCTTTGTTCTTATTAATATTTCCATATGAGCAAGGGAAAATTTCTTATCATCCTATTGCATAATAAATGATATCATACTGTTTTTGCTCTTTGGAGGTTTCCTAAGCATCTATAAGCTGCAGAATGCTGCAGAATAGAGATGGGGATGGGGAAGAGAGAGAGAGAGAGAGAGGAACATGTTTTACTCTTCGTTGCATGGGAGCTTCCTATCGTATCTAAATCTAGTGTATAAAATCAAAGGTTGCAAAGATAATTTTGATATCTGTAGAACTAGGCAATTACAGCAAAGGGCTGTTGTGAATTTCTGTTAATAATTACATTTTTAAAATAAATGAATAATTCTTTACATTGCTCATTCTTTTGGCAAAATTTCTTAAGTAGCCAGCTTACCTAGTGTCTTCCAGCATTAAAATAACTATTAATAGCAGAGTTAACTAACAGCTATTTTTGCCTGCAAATGGATAAATCAGGGAAAGAACAGATTTAGAGAAGGCTTGTTGATTGAAGCTGGGAGAGAAAAATTAGATAACTGCCCTGAAATTATAACCTAAGCCAAATAGAGGGAAAACGAAATAGAACTTGGTTTATAGATATTTTCCAGAACATAGTCACAAAATGAGATGTTTTCAAATATGGAATGCATTGCCAACACCGTAGTACTGTACCATATTAAGAAAAATGAGAAAAAGAGAATAGAGGGCTTGCTCATGAACAAATGATTTGAGGCAGCTATCCAGGTAAAATCAAGCAATTTGAATAAAACTATAAGAAAATATTTTCCAGGACATCTTGGAAGAGTTTAGAACATACGTAGGGGCACATAAGTTCTGAATAAAACTAATGGTGTTCATCTAAGTCAGGATGTATCTAGAAGTCTATGACAAAGTCTACCGAAGTGGACTGGGAGGAAGTATAGGATATAAATTGGCTTATGTAAATCTAGCACAGTTATCTTCCCCTTGGAATGTTAAGCAAAGATTTTTGAATGGGTAAAAAATGGTGAAAAAATGCTGATCAAAGTTTTAGAATATGTTTTCATGTATCGAGGTAACAATGGTTTTTATACTGCGGCTTTATTGGTGAGCAACAGGAAATAAAGATGTGGCTAGATTCATTATGTATCTTGAATACAAGGCTGAAGATTTCCATGCTGATCCTTTTATAAAGAAACATCTTTGTGAAAGTGATAATTTATCAAAATTAATTCCGCATCCCTTGCAGGGTAGATTTTCATGGTACAGCTTGAAGGAGAGATTAGTGAAAAATATGTCGTAGCTCATGGTTATGGCAACAAGAAATTGACCAAGGCATTCCTTGCTTCATTGGACTATCTCAGGTAAAGACTTTACTTGTCACACCATAAAGTATGATGTAAACAATCTACTTTTAGACTGAAGTGTTCAGTGTTCAAAATGGTATTCCTGATTATAGACTCTTCATAATTAATGAGCAAGTTATTATATTTGTATCTTCAAAATGACTTTTTTTCCCTTCTTCTGTCTCTATTCACTTTGAATGATTGAAACCATCATTCTTACAACTTCAAAGTCCAATAAAATAACCTAATCAGGCAAGTATTCCCCCAGATTCAATTAGGCTTTCCATAGGTTTTCAAGAGCCTGCTGTTTCCTCTCAAAACACTTGATGTCCTTTGTGTGAGGCTTCTTCACAGAATAATTTACATAATAATCCAACCCTAGAATGAGGGAAATCAGAAATTTCAGTATTGTGAATCAAGTGAGAACACATCAAACGTCTACTTGACTGAAATAATTGCTAGTTCTTATGCAGTTAGATTCTCAACTTCCGAATAAGGCATTAAATATTTTAAAGCTGGTTTTTGTGATATAAATTTCGAAGTCTCGCTCCATATTAGAAAAGGAGAAGAGAAATATTCATACCAGTAGGCATATATATGACATCTCTAGATGTTTTTTATTGTGTTAGAGATATATGAACACTATGTTCGCTGACATTCTGAGTACTAGATTTCTTCCACTTGAAAATTCTGCATGTCTACTATTGGATGTTCAGTATAAATACTGGTTTGCAAGATTATGAAAATCAGTTTTGTCGTAAAAAATGATCAGGAATATCATACGTATTTGAGTCTGTCCAGGGCTTTTTGACTCTCCGCTTCCTGATCCTTCTCGTGTTCTGCTAGGTGAGCCAGGTGGAATGACTTCCAGGAGTTGTTTTCCAGGTTACTCTATCAGCTGCTGCCAATGGGAGACACTGGTGGGCAATTTCAGAAAGGGACACAGAGCGGGAAGAGGAAAAACCTGGGGCATGTATCATTTAGTGTATGTGCCTTAGGCAATACCTGTGACCATGCAGTGTCTCCTCTGCAACAGCAACACCTGTGGTTATTCCAGTTTCTGCAGGGGGGCTCCATCCCCTGAGATCTAGTAATACGGCTCTTTGCTTTCCTCTGTTGGCCCTAATGAAGTAGTGGCTTTCTATAGTTGGAAATCTATATTGGCTCGCTGTCTCCTTTTGGCTCCCCAGTCCCTCCACCAACGTATAACCAAATCTCTTTATTAATTTCTCTCTGTTATTATGCCTAGAATGTTTGTTCTTTCCTGATTGGATCATGAACACCAGTGCAGTGCTAATTATATTTAGACATTAATTTCCTACTATACCAAAAATATATGAAATCAATACTTTTGCAGAAAATGCAAGCTGTAGAAAGTTATATGAAAGTTAAATTCAAAGCCCCTTTACTTACTTTCTCCATCTGATTTCCTCTTTTCATTGATGAGTACTGTGAACGCTTTTGTGTATTCTTCAGGGCAGTGCTTTATATATTAATATTTATACACATACACACATAACTTTGAGCCTTGCTTGTATTACTTTAAAATGTCTCTATGTTGCTTCATATAGATCTCATTTTTAAATAGCTAAATTGTGACAGAATATGGGTATGCTGTAATTTATTTACATATTACCTTATGGATAGATATTTAGAATATAAATTCTTATCAGAAATTGGTACACCCTTACGAATGAATGAGTACATTAAACTTTTTAATGTTTGCCAAAATGATGGGTGGAAACTATCTCATCTAAATTTCATTCTCTAAAAACTGGAAAATCAAGAGTCTTTTTCATATGATTGATTATTTTTCTTATATTATTTCCAGTTCATATCCTTTTTCAACTATATTTCTTTACATGTATATTTTTAGATTTATTTATAAATGGGTTGGTCCAATAACCACATTCCATATTAGCTTTAATATGGAATTTTCTTCTATGGTATTTTCAAATAACAATTTTCTGCCTTTCTTCCAAAGTTATACAACTTAATAATTTATTTTATTTTATTCACAAGGAGCTCTAGTAAAATAGATAACACTTGCAATGACAGAACTCAAACTTTTCCAGTTGTAGACTTCAGTGGACAATTTCTACTATATCAGCATTATAATAAATGGTTGCTGCAATTTCCTTTTTTTAATTACCATATATTTGTCAATGTTGACATTTTCTTTTGGGTCTATCTTTTGGGGGGGCATCTAATGTCAGGAATGTTTGTTGAAGTTATAAATATTTTTTCATGTCTATGTGAAAATATTTTAGTCTTTTAATTTCTTCATTCCATGAATTTCATTAATAAAGTTCTGAATATTGAAGCATCTATGTACTTTATAGTAAACAACACTCAATGTTTTATTTTTCAACTATGTTATGAGAGAGCTTGGCTGATATATTTTTCTCTCTTTCTCTTCCTTTCTAATTTCTTTTCCCTTCTGCTTCCCTTTCTCTTCCTTTTTCCTTTATTTCTCACTCTGTCCACTTCATTAGGTTGTCATGATCACTCTATAAAGGGTTCTTTTAGAATAATATAGGGTGCTATCCAGCTTTTTCTGGGCTTTGGAACAAATTATATGTTATTTAACTATCTTTTGAGTATGATAGAATTTACATTCTAACCCTATGGACCTGATGCTTTTGTCATGGGTTGCATTAGTTTCCTATTGCTGCTATAACAAATTGCCATAAACTTGGTGGCTTAAAATAACACTGGATTAGAATCAAGGGTTGTATTTCTCCTGGAGGCTCTGGGGAGCATGAGTTCCCTTTCATTTCCCAGCCTGCATTCACTGGAGCATGGACCTCTTCCATCCTTAAAGGCCACGGTGGCTAGATCCATTATTTTCATGCACCATCATTCTAACCATCACTGTAACCATCAACTTTTCTTCCTCCCTCTTACAACTATATTAACCCCACTTGGATAATCTATTAAGATCTTTCTATTTTAGAAGTTGTCTGATTAGAAATCTTATTTTCATCTGGTACCTTATTTATTCAAACTCACAGGTTCTAGGGATTAGAGGTGAACATCTTTGGTAGGCCATTATTCTGCTTAACACAAGGG
>NW_012146856.1:278775-280443 GCF_000956105.1 Propithecus coquereli
AACCTTGTATGGCTGGTGTACGGTGACTTACAAATGTCAGATAATGGACTGTAAATCACTAACTGCACTGATTAATCATGTTTATTTAAACTTTTCTTAATATTAGAGATTTTTAATGGGAGTAAACCAATTAATAAAGAACCACTTCATTTCTTTTTTCCTCCTATTGTAACCACATAGGCTAATTGAAATGGATGATACAGACTTCAGCTGTAATTTTTAAAATATTCCAAGGGCTGCTCAATCCCAAGAACTAGAGAAAACTGCCACCCACAAAGAAACTACCAAAGGAAATGTAAATGCAGTGTGGTTTTCATTTTCCTTCGTGCAATTTCAGGCAACCCCAAATAACTTTATAAATACCTTTTGAAAATAAGCAATTTAAAAACCTATCAAAACTATTTAAAGTATTTAAATTCAAGGCTCTCAAAAGTCCTTCAATCAAGACAGAAATCATCACAAAAATTATGATCACAGTTACAAACAAATGTGTGGAACGTTTACACTTAGGGAAACCAAAAAAGCCCCATGTAACTTTTGAAGATAATCATTTACTCAAATGTACTTGTAAATAGGAATGGTGATAACACAGGAAGCAAAAATAAGTTTGCAAGTGAAATTTCTAGAAGCTCATGAAACAATACCATCACATTGTAGATGTAAAAGAACAGAACATTTCTAATGGGGTTAAGGATACTCTGGTCATCTGCGTTCCTTTCACAATGCAGAGTGTTAACTATTTCCACTTCCCATATCACAAACTTAGTCCACAGGAGGAGCTGGTGTATCTTATCCATTCTGGATACTGGTTGGCTTTCCAGGTAGGTGGATCCTCTTAGATTAGGGGGTCTCAGTAAGAATAAGATCACTGCAGTAACTCTCCAGGCCGTCAAGCTCATAGTAACACTGATGCTGTTACCATGAGAGGATCCTGGTAATTCCTAAAGACGTTCTACATCCCTGCAGTAGGACTGGGACTGCCACAACAGATTAATCAGCCTTCTCATTGCATGTTTGTGAGAATGAACACATTCACAGGGATCAAACCTGCTTTCAGCCATGATTACCCAGCTTGAGTTCGCTTGACTGTTTAAATTTCTCTCACTTCTGGAGGCTGGGAAGTCCAAGATCAAGGTATTGGCAGACTTAGTGTCTAGTAAGGGCCTGTTCTCTGGTTCATAGATGTTGCCTTCTCAAAGTGTCCTCCTAGGGTGGAAGTGGTATTTTATTCCTCCTATTTTTTTTTTCAAATTTTATTTTAGATGAGTCTTATAAAAGTAAGGTCATATGTGTATTTTTTATTTCTTTACTAATTGGATAATCAGCAAATTTATTTAGATAATTTAATTCCTTAATATCCTCCAATTGTTTTTCTAGTGGCTAATTTCTCAAATACATATTTTTGTAATATATATTTAATATAATATAATATATATTTTTAATTAACCACTAGGACTATTCAGTTATCCCTTCATCTGCTTACTCCTAACCCTATTTCTCCTTCTGATGATAGATAACCTAGGACACTGTCATTTCCTCCTGCCTCCTGCATCTCTCAGGTTGAATTCATCTGCATTATTTTTTGTTGCAAGTGATAATAATTTCCTTGCTTTTTATTTAAGTATAAATGCTTATATATCACTTATGCATTATCACACAAGCATATTT
>NW_012146856.1:280493-283144 GCF_000956105.1 Propithecus coquereli
CTTGTGTTTATTTGGCTCTTTCTTTTTCGTCTTTCTCTTGTGAAAATTTAATTTTAGTCTTTCTTATTTTGTAATAAGTTAATTTAACACTCAATTTTCTCTGAATACTTCTTCAGTACTTCAACTGTATCCCCAAGGTTTTGTTGTGTTGTGCATTCATTGTCACTCATTTATTTTTATTTTATCCTTATCTTTCAAATTATTCAGATCGGTGTTTTTTTATAGAAAACATTTTATATGATTTTTTTACAATTGGTTGGTTACTTCTTAATTTTAAGTATGATGACCAAATGTAAGTTGTTATTAAAAAAATATTTTTCAATTTATTAAGTTTTTTAGTTTTATATATCAGTATTCTTTCTTATGCATTTATAAATATTTGAAGCTAATTTGAATTCCTCTTATTAACCATAAAATTGTAGACTGATAGATATTTATATATGAATTAGAAACATTAAAATATAAATGCAGAAAATCAAGCATATTGCCCATGAGGTCTGTCAGTATATCCTCTTTGTGTTATTTTCAAAGTTGATCTAGCGTTTGGCCATTTTTAACCATTTCCACTGCCGCAAGTTGATAGAAGCCACCATCATGTCTTACATGGATTATTGCTATAGGTTGCCACTGGGTCTCCTTCTTTCCACCCTTACCTCCATTCAATTTCTCTTTTTACCTACCAAATTACTCAGTCATTCAATTTAATGTGAACAAGATCTTGTAACTGTTCTACTTGAAACCTCCCTTGGTTTTCACTCTTACTCTTCTTTTAAGTATTTACACACTATTTCTCATTCTTAGGAAAGCCGTTAGACTTCATGTGAAATTGCAATTTGCTCACCCAGAATGTCTTCTATTATTTGTTCAAATACTATCTTATATTATGTGACATGCTTAATTAATTTATTCTTTTCAATTGTCTGTCTTTTCCCATAAGAAGAAGAATATAAAATCTTTATGGGACAGATTTTTAAATTTTTTGTTAATGTTACAATCATGAACATTCAGAAGAGTAATTTCTGTATAGTGAGTGCTTAATAAACATTTGTTGAATAAATGAATAAAATATCTTAATTGTGTCATTCACATTCTCTACTGCCTTATTTATTACTTTGTTCCTTTGTTCTGCTGATTTCTGAAAATTCCACATTGAATTCTACTAATGTGTTTCTGGAATTGTCAATTTCTCACTTCTTGCTTCTGCTTTATATATTTGGAAACTTTAGTCTTACATGTTTAAAGGTTAATGATTTATATTTTCTTAGTGAGTTTTATGTTTTGTTCACATGAAATTTCACTCGAGTTAAATTCTGTTTTGTGTTTTATTAAAATTTTAACATTAGCTTTCTTTTCATTAGCACTTGCTGGTGTTCTATTATGTATTTCTAACAGTACAACGATATGTAGAGAAATTTATTCAATTCATGCCAGTTATTTCTTAGATTGTTACGGCAAGTGTCAGTGACCAGTCCCAGGGGAATAACCGAGCGGCAGGCAGAGAGTTGGAGGATCAGAAAGTTTTGTTGCCGGCAGCCCAGACTGAGGTCAAGCCTCCCAAAATCTGAGCACCTCTTCCGGGTTTTTGTCAGGTTTTATACCTTTTTGGGGGGGTTACTCTTAACAAATCATACACAAGTATAAATGATTAACCAATTAGCAAAAAGACTTAAAAGTTAACCAATAAACAATAGTTCTTATAAATAGTAGAATTATGATAGGCTTATAACAAACATTATAATCATGACAGGCTTGCAGTTTTGTTCAGCTATGCTCAACTGCTCTGCGGTTTTAGCTTACAAGGCTGACAGGTGTCAGTGTCTGCTTTAGCTGCTTTGTGGTTTTAAGCAAAATCAGCACAGAAATTCCCCTAGTATGCATGGAAATTTTTCTAACAAGATATATGTAGTGAAAAGCTAGACTAATATAAGGAAAAAAAATCTTACATTGGTAGCCAAATATCTTCTAGCTTCCATAAATCATCTGCAATCACTTGCTAGGAAAAATATTCCGAACACACATAGGTCAGGCAGACCTTTTTTATGCTATTTGTATTCAGTTTTTTCTGAACTGAACAAAACATTGCAACCTTTTACTTTTTTGGACATTTCAAGATTTCACTCATGTTAATGTGTTTTCCCGTCTCAGTCTTTCCTATTACCAAACAGCAATAAGATAAGGGATGAGGAAAACATCCTTGATTGTTTCTCATTTGCCTCCTATTTCCTTGGAATAAACCAACAATTCATTAAGAATTTTTATAAATCAGAAAAATAAAAACTCAAAACTTTTCTTCAAGTAAAAATAAAATGGAGTAAATAAGTTAATAGGCATTCAAATGTCAGTCATCTAAGAGGCCCTAATATAGCTTTAAGATAGTTTCATTTTAACAGGGAAGTGTTAGAACAGGAAAGAAGCTTCTCAAGAAGTACTCATTTTAAAAATAAATTATAGCTCAAATTATTACTCTATAGATTATACCAGACAAATACAGAAAAAATTAATGTTTTCTCCTCTCATGAACCTTGTATGGCTGGTGTACGGTGACTTACAAATGTCAGATAATGGACTGTAAATCACTAACTGCACTGATTAATTATGTTTATTTAAACTTTTCTTAATATTAGAGATTTTTAATGGGAGTAAACCAATTA
>NW_012146856.1:286824-300423 GCF_000956105.1 Propithecus coquereli
CCAGTGAGAATGGCCTTTATCAAAAAGTCCCAAAACAATAAATGTTGGCGTGGATGCGGAGAGATAGGAACACTCATACACTGCTGGTGGGACTGCAAAGTAGTGCAACCCCTGTGGAAAGCAATATGGAGATACCTTGAAGAGATACCTAGAACTACCATTTGATGCAGCAATCCCAATACTGGGCATCTACTCAAAAGAACAAAAGTCACTCTATAAAAAAGACACCCACACTCGAATGTTCATAGCAGCACAATTCATAATCACAAAGATGTGGAAACAACCTAAGTGTCCATCAATACATGAGTGGATTAATAAAATGTCGTATATGTATACCGTGGAGTACTATTCAGCTATAAGAAACAATGGTAATATAGCACCTCTTGTATTCTCCTGGATAGAGCTGGAACACATTCTACTAAGTGAAATATCCCAAGAATGGAAAAATAAGCACTACATGTACTCACCATCAAATTGGTTTCACTGATCAACACCTAAGTGCACATATAAGAATAACATTTATTGGGTGTCGGGCAGGTGGGAGGGGGGAGGAGGGGATAGGTATGTGCATACATAATAAGTGTGATGAGCACCATCTGGGGGACAGACACGCTGGAAGCTCTGACTTGGGGGGGGTAAGGGCAATATACGTAACCTAAACATCTGTACCCCCATAATATGCTGAAATAAAAAGAAAGAAAGAAAGAAAAAAAGAAGAAAAAAAAAGACATTAGTTCTCTTAGATCAATCCTCCATGTCTCCTAACTTTTTATCACGTTTTAAAAAAATTGCTGTCTATAATTTCCTTGTCTTGGTATTCTACTTTTCTGTTTGAGTTTGATTTACTTCATTTCATCTTTAAGCCTCATATTAATTATTTTTAATTTAGGCAATATTTCTCCACTTATTCTTTCTGATTGGTTCATTTTTTAATCATTACTATTGCTTTCTAGATGCAATAATCTCTCAAGTTTTTCTTACTAAATAGATTTTGTTAAAATATCTTTTATTTCCTGAATTTCCCTTTTACTATTTTTGTCTAGCACCCTAGCTGTTTACTTTGTTCTTTTTCTTTAATGCTATTCATTTTCCTCAAGTGGCTTATGGTTCTTGGTGATTGGTTTAGATCATTGATATGGGTTTAAGTGTAAGGGATGATTAAATGCTGGGTGTAAAAAGTTAGTAATGGTTTAAGTTTACATTTTATGGTCCATTGGTATGAAGCCGGCAGCAAAGCTTAGGACACTTGCTAGCAGCCAAAATAAGGAGTAATGTTTTTTGTCACTGAAAACTTAAGTAAATGTTCTTACATGAACAAAACTGCTTCTCCCCTGCCTCCCTCTCCATTCCTCAACACGTACAGATTCCTTCAGGTTCTGTCCTTCTTCCCATTGTTCTCTGTTTGAACTAAAATTGACCCCAAGCAAGTAGCTCACTTCATTTAGGGTACATCTTTGGAGTTTTAGGTTGGTATTTGGTAGTAGGGGTTGGGGATAGAAAGAAGTTGGACCCATTTGACCAGCTGATTACAATTTTTTTATTTAATTAATTATTGTGATAACTGACCTAGTACTCCCTCTCATGCTTTGTGGTTCTCCACTGTGAAGTTAGTAAATTTATTTTTTAGTAGTTTTCTACTCATCATCTTTGAGCTATGCGTTTTCTGTTCTTGTTTATCTGGTATTAACAACTTCATATCCTCTCTACATTCCATAATTTTTGGATTTCCTTGTTTCTTTCCATAAATTTGGAAATTAATGTTATATGTGTTTGCATGTACACACAAATGCACATGCTTGTGCATTTGTGTAAAATATGTAGACACACAGAGTCATCATAAGAGACCACATAGGAAGAAGAAAAGTTAAATGTATATACTCAGACTATCTAATCAGTACATCTCTACTATATCTCAGAATATTTATCTAAGTGTACCAGGATATTTGACAGGTTGGTGAATGAACAACCAGAATGCTTCTTCATACAATAAAGCAAGAAGATTTTTACTGCACTCAAAAAAAAAAAACATATATATATATATATATATATATATATGTATATGTCACATGTACTCTGTCATCAGTGGGATCCCAGGAGAATATTTAGGCCTTAGAAAAGCTTGGGTGTTCCAGATGTTCAAACTGCTCCCTCTGTAGTAAGAAGTTTCCAGCCTTGGCAACCTGTTCTGATTCAACTCCAAGGAAAGTTACATAGTTAAGTATTTCTTTAATACCTTGACATTGTTCTTTCAACATCAAAATGAAAAATAAAAGAACAAAAACACACAACATGATGATGTCACCTTCATAAATTCCATGAAGTACATCCATATATATGATTATCCATGTCTTAGAATTTCTTGAATTAGTGATATTACAACCCTTATTGGTTTTAATGTACCTAACTTCTCTTATTCATTCGTTAATTTGATCAATTCTCCTTGAACATCTACTATTCAAAAGACACTATCCTTGGCATTGAGGTAAATGTGTGAAGAGAAGAAAACAGATCCAGATTTCTTCCCCTGTGGAGTTACATCATAAAAGATTGTATCTCAAGATAAATTCATTTTCTCCTCTTTCATTCACAATAGAACTAAATCTAATGATAAATGACCTAAAATTAAAAAAAAATACTCTAAGTCATGTGAAGTAAATTGTATAACTGTAAAATACATTGCAAATACTGTAGAATAATAATTGAAGTGTTCTATATTGATATTTAATGGTAACTTCAGATTTAAGAAATAATAAAAGGGTTGAAGTTTGTACTTTTATATTAAGCACTTAATATGATTTGTGTATAAACTTTTGACAGTTTATTTTTTTTTAAATTAGCAACCTAGTAACAGCAATACAAAAATATTTGATTTTACAATATGCCAATCATTCTAAAATAAGATTCTAGTTCACATAAAGGGCTGTTTTGGATGAAGGCTGGGTCAAAACTGTGCCAGAATTTCTAGTTGAAAAATGAAAATGTCAGTCAATCATCATATGTTTCAAAATATCTGGATACTTGACACTATTGTAGACAAAGCTTCTGCATGAGATGAATTTGTATTTATTTATTTATTTTCAACCAGGATATATCAAGGTAATAGAGTCAAAGAGGAACTCTCTCAGCTCAGATTATTTCAAAAAAAGTTTAAAAAAAAAAATAAGAATAGTTCAAGCCTCTGTAGAAAGAGGTTCCAGGCTATGTCAACCTGTTCTGATGCAACTTCATGAAGAGTTATAGGAAAATTAGTTCTTTAATGCTTTGTCATTCTTTCCTCAACCTCTATGTAAAATAAATAAATAAATAAATGAGATTAACTCTTGTCACTTTTATAAATGAACATTTATTGTCATCTTAGGCCAAAGTAATTTTATTCTTCTCAGAGTAGCATACATATCACAATGAGTTGATTGCCTTCAAAGTAATCATATGCAAATCAGTTTAAACTGAATTCAGAAAAAATTCTCAGGTATTCTCCTTTGAACTTAATAATAAATCATATATGGTTTTGTGTAATATATCCATAATCTTATATATAATGTTATGTAATAAATTAATCTTGTATATTTAATGAACTACATGTAATTTTGCAGGAGTAGGAGAAGAATGGGGTGGCGAACATCAGGTATATTGCCAGAAACTATTGTTGTTCTTGATATAGTCTCACTCTTAGGAATTTTATTGAAAATAATTCACTTTGTAATAGCTTTTTATGGGCTTCAAGCATCTAAATCCTTACATGAGGCTCAAAATGAAGATGTAGAAGTTCTGACAAATAGAACTTGGTGGCTGGGCATAGTGACTCACACCTGTAATCACAGCACTTTGGGAGGCCAAGGTGGGAGGATTGCTTGAGGCCAGGAGTTTGAGACCAGCCTGGGCAACATAGCGAGACCCTGTTTCTACAAGAAAAAAAACAATTTAGAGGTGCTTTGCCACAAATATGCCACGTCATTTAGAGCACTTACCTTATTTCACTTCATATTATGTTTATTCATAGGGTATTGTCATCCAATACAACATCACTGCCTCTAAGAGTTGTTTCAACTCCCAAACCCTCTAAATTAACACATATGAGTCAATGGAGAATAGACCACAAAGCGGGCTAGGAAGGTGCCTAGACTGCCACAACTCTGCTCAGCCCCACAGCACACACAGCAGTGGCAGTTATATCACAGGCGATTGACATAGTCATCTATTCCCTGGGGAAATAGAAACCTAACTAAAGGCCCTTATGACTTTGAAAATGCTGGTCTGTGAGCTGAATCCTTGCTCTTTTACTCCTCATCATTTCCACTCTGATTAACGTGGGATTGGAAAAGATTAACACCTACCCATTAACACCTTGAAAGGGATTTTGCTCTCTTCTCCTTCTTCCTATTTGCCAGACATTATAGTAATAAATTACTGTCCGAGAGGAGCTCTTGAATTTCATATTTTATGAAAAAGTTTTAATTGATTTTCTTTACAATTTTTTCTGTTATATGCCCTGGGGAGAGTTTAATAAATATTTGTTACTCTTTCATTCAAATTGATCTCCTAGAAATATTTAGGAAATTATATTTATTTGTACAGTTTTTTACTTTAGTTTCCTAATGTAAAGAGACAAAGGATCCTTTAGTTGATTATTCGATCGATTAAATATTAATATGTTTGAAAGATTTTTTGCCATTGCGTCCATTACCATTTTTATTATTTTCTTTAAGACTCAATATTTTTTTTCCAATTACACATCTATTTTTTTGTTCCTTAACAGAGATAATTAGTTGGCAAAAAGAGTACAGAATATAATTTTTAAAATTTTTTCATATGGAGCTTCCCAAGTAAGTACCCCAATCAAGTCAGGATATACGTTTAAGGATAATTAGAATAATAAAGTTATACCCACTCTTATATCCCTAGCCAGTCACGTGACATGAGTAAAATTTCCTGACTTCCTTATACTTTAATTGTTTCATTGATAAATACAGAGGACCAGATAAGATCATGTTCACTGCTTCCTTGACATGGGTCATATAATGACCCATTATTCTTAAAACACAGTGTAGCTAAGTAGACACTCATATTTTATTCCATATTTGGCTGAGTATTCTTTGAAAATCTTCACAATGGCAAATTACCTTTTTTATTTATCTATATGTGAGATTGATTTTTGCAGTGTAGTATACAAGACCTAAACCTGTAGAACCTAGAGTTCTAAGAAAGGAAATAGCAAATTGTTCAATTAGATAGCAATGATTTCTATTTAGTTCCTGAACTGATATACTCTATTTAATTCAGACAGATATGGTAATGTATGATCATGATTGATTGAAAGTGCATACTGGATGAAAGTGTCCTATCCTTTTAGGGTACCATTTTGAAACTAGTGCCTCAGTTGTGCCTTCATTCGGTTATTCCAACATTGTATGAGGTTTTCAGCTTCTGGAAAGTGCCAGAACATGATAGAACCTTTTTGCTGAAGAGTTGGCCCATTGGTCATGTGTGATCCTGCGTAAATAGATCAAATACCCTGTGAGCTCCTGGAGAGTGGTGCTGGTTTAGATCTTGTGGACAGGTAAGGGAAACTCATACCAAGAATATATTTTTATTCCACTTTAGATGAGTTGCTGTCTCTTCCAGGATGAAAGAATTCACTGTAGTCAACTTGCCAAATGCCTTTTTGGTCTCTTTGAGAATTGGTGCTATATGAAGAACTTAGTGTTCGTCCATTTCTTGCTGTCAGGGTAGCAGAAATAGTTAAATCAGCTTTGGGAGAAGGAAACCCTTGCTTTGGTGTCTATGCATAAATTCCATCTCAGCCAATGTGGCTACTTTGAAAATGACTTCATTGTACAAGCACAGGTATGTCCAGGGCAGAGGCTGGCTGCTGTATGCTGAGTCATTTTGTTTATTTGATGTTCAGAGCCTCAACTTTGGTATATGCTCTCTGATGGGAAATAACATGTGATACAAATATCTTCACACCTTTCAACCATTCCCATATATCCATCCATATATCTCATCTTATAGATGTTCTTCTACCCAATCTTCCAGTATATATCCTTCCTCTCCCTTTAACCAGCAAGCCCATGAGTCCATATAAATTCTAAACTTAGGACCTAAGTCTCTCTAGACAAAGCAGATGATCAGGCATAACACCTGGAATTCTGCACTTTTGGAGGTCACTGTCTTTCCAGGTCATTCCTGAGTACAGCTGTAGTACCACTGTCATCCATTTTCAATGTACATCAGATGCTATGTTTATTCATCACGTACCAATCTTGGAGTTCTTCCTCCTCTGTTAATGGATCCTAAAGGATCTCCCATGAAACTATCTGTGGAATCTGAGGAAATGAAGCCAGTACAAAAGTGGTAGATAACGCGGAAGTCTAGGCCACTTCTTGTACAGACTTTTTGTGCCCTTTGGTCCTGTTCAGTAATGGATGCACTGTTTACATCTTACGACTGATTCCTACTGGGCCTGTCCAGTCTATGACTTGGTGGATCTTCCAAAAGTCAGCTCATTGCTGTTCTGTCTACACAGTCAGTTTGTGACCCATCATCAGGCAATGTATCTATACAAGGGCTATTTGGCATACGAGGAGCAGTCCTTTGAAAAATGTTTAATTCTTTACTTCCAATGAAATGAGCTTTCTCCATAACAATAGAAGTCTATATTATGATTCACCTTTGAGTCTTTCCATAAACTCTATGTGGTATCTTTTCCCACAGCAAATATCTCCGAAACCATGGGGTCTACTATGTCATATACCACAATGGCAGGGCCTCTGGCATCTCAACCTGGACTTCCTGCACAGCCCTTGATTGCTCTGGGCCTTGCTCAAAACTGAGTAAGATGTATCATCAAATTTATGGGTTCAGCAGTCTTCCTAAGTGTGGAATATGCTGCTTACAGGACTCAGAGAAGCCTATAATATGCTACACTTTCTTCTTAGTAGTCAGGGGTAAAATATGGAATCATTTGTTTTTAGCTTTGCAGGGAACACCAAATTCTATTAATCATCTCCATAACTCTGTGTTGGGCCCCCAGCTTCCTCTTTGGCCTGCTTTGTATAGCAATAGACAACATAGCCCCTATCCTTTCAGGAGCCTATAGTTCCTATTGCTATCACATAGCCTAGTTCTGTACCTCTATCTCCTACCATCAGCTATGGACTTCAGAGGATGTATAGCAAGGGCTTCTCAAAGATGCTGGTGCATTTCTGACCAAGTCATTCTTTGTTGTTTTGGTAAATGAGGCATATACCAGGAACATAGTCATCTTCTGACTATCCCAATCTTACATAATACATCTGCTCTAGTATATCCAATTCTCTGAGGCTTTTGATCCTTTATTCCATTGTCTGTCACAGTAGTTCAAGTATTTATATTTTATTTACCATAATCCACTGGCTTTTCCAAGCTTCCATTAGCCATATGTGCCCTTTTAAGAGCAATCTCCAGGGATCTTTTCTAGGGTGTTAAATTCTATAAACTGGAAGAGGGATCCCACATGAATAAACTCATCTTTATCTAACTCCATGTTTCACTTCCTTGCCTAATCTAGTACTCTCAGAACTCATTCCCACACATACACTCCCAATTCTTGCCTGTACAAGTTGGCTAGTTCTGGGGACCCTTCACCATACACTCTTTTTCTTCCTTTCAAGGCCCAACACTCTCCAGCTCTGTTATGTTGTGATTTAGCCCTATCTAATAGTCTAGCGGCCAAAAAGTAGTTGGGGGCAGATTAAAAGCACCCTGTCTTCAAGCATGGGGTCAGCACTAGTCTTAAACAGGGATGAGTGCTCATTTCTGCAGGCCTGAGGATTGAAGATTTTTAAGTGCATAACCCCGGATGGCCCTAACCTCAGGTTTTAGGATGTCTTTCCTTCCCAGTGACAGTCTTGACATTGAAGTAGCAGACCTGCTGAGACCAAAAATTCAAACTTCTCTAGAGTTTTGCTGTAATTTTTATTATGGCCTTGAACTGGCCCTGAGCTTTTCTGCCTTCCCACTGCAGGAGCTGAGAGTCTCCTTACATGCTGCCAAAGAACACTTGCGATTTTCACATGTAACATTCATTTGCCGATTTATCACCCTCAGCCTCTTATTAATAAAATTATTAATAAATGTCATTATTATTAAATTATAAAACACAAATAATATAAATATATATACCGAGTATGAAATTATTAACAATATACAGTCTCAATTGCTCCTATCAATAGCTATCCAGTTACTTGCCTTATAATTACAATTTCTTTCATTATACATAAATCTCTAAAACTTAATACCCTGGTGCATTTCTCTTTCACTGATACAACCCAGGCTTGGAGAAAACTTGAGAAGGCCATACGACACGCTTTTGCATTTGAGAATTTGGAGGATTGGGTCTCAATTCCACTACACCATTGATTTCATGTCTCTTGGAAGAAAGAAACCTAAAACTAAGATTTTTGTTCTTACCTAAAATGCATTCAGTCCTAATTTATCCTCTGTAGCCTGATACTAATATAACTGGGTGAATGTATTTTTCCTTATATCACTACTTTCATGAAAGTCTTCTGAAAATCTTTGCATATGAAAATTTTAATACCCAGAGATCTATGCTGAAGCTACTAATGCATTTAGCTTAACGATTCCTATTGTCACTTAATGAAATGGGATTTAAAATGAGAGGAGTACAAACAATAGGAGACTAGACCAGTTTATTCCTTGTATTATGCTAGAATGTACTTTAAATCATTTTCAATGATTAAACTAAAGTTAATTTGTAAAATGGAGAATATTTGCCATTAGATGTTTTCTGTCTTGCTTTAGGAATTGTCCCTATTCCTTGGGTGATTATATATTCTCAAGGCCTATATTTTGGTATTTGAAATGAGGCTATTAATTCATTCTTTGTGTAAAAAAAAATTAAGTGAAAATTTTTAATGGTTTCTTTTATTCACTTTTTTAAACCAAAAATTTAACAAACCAGCAAAAATAACCAAAAAGAAAACCAAACCTACACCAGTGACAAAAGAAAAACTCTTCTATTGTTCAACCACTGCTACAGATAAAGCACCTCAAAAGTCAATGACATACAACAGGGTCATGCTAATAGGTCAGCTGGACTAGATGTATCCCAAGCTATAGGATTGTGAACCAGTGAGAAAGAGTCTGACTCGTGTGCTTCTGGGACTAGTTAACAAAAGGGTAGACTTCCTGGGAACAGGACAGGGAACAAGAAACAAGATACATAAAATACAACCTGATTGACAATTTTGGATATAAAACAGACACACAAATTATATTACTTTTTAAAGCATTCGAGAAATTAAAAATAATAAAAGCTAGTTTTATTAGTTTACTCATTTAAAAAATATTAGTTTACCACTTGTATGTCTTGTGCCAGGCATTATGCTAAATCCCAGAGATGCAACGTTGAGCAGATTAGGCACGTTTCCTTTCTTCCAGAAGTTTATGTTAATATGCATCCAAGAATGTTATGTTCCAGCTAAAAACCTAGATTCTCATTTGACAAACTTTGTTTCATATGACTAAATTTTAACTTGGGTGAATTTACAAATGGAAAATCATTAGTTCTTTTTATGAAAAAGAGTTTTTCATAAAAATTTTTAATTCTAATTTACAGAATTTATAAATTATTCTAATTTATAAAACCTACGCTTAATCCGTCACTCACTTGCTGTGTAACTTTGAGAAACTCACTTACTTTGGCCAGTATACTCTGGCCAGTATTCTTATGTGTAATGTAAAATAAGGGTGATTGATAATCTTGATTCTCCTAGGTCAAAATATTCTCTCATTCCTCATGGGCCCCATGCACAGATTAACCTCATACATTTCTACCCTTCCCTTTTTCTCTATTTCTTTTATCAGCATCTGGAGAAAAGAAAGGCGGTTAGTAATAGGATTTTCCGTTTGCCTTGGTCTATGATTTGAAACTTCAATGCTCTTACCAGTTTACATGTCTGTTCAAATTGGCCGATGTTGAAAGTCCATAGTGCTCTATGAATCTCTGTATCTCTATAGTAGGATTTCTTTGTCTGCTTTGTAGAGCAGGTTTAAAGACAGCTGCAAATTCTTTCTTGTTCCCTACATTAGAAGATAGTGTTTAATTTCCCTCTCCTTTAAATATAGACTGGTCTGTGACAGCTTAACTAATATAGAATGGGGCAAAAGTAATGCCATGCAACTTCTGGGCAACTCTTTTAAAAAAATTGGCAAAGTCAGCTCCATATTTATTAGAAAGCTGCTTTTTGTGACACTAGCTCTCAGAACCATGAGAGGCATGAGCCACATGCAGAGGCCATGATGACTGCCCAGCTAAGATCATGGTTAACAGCCACAGGTGCATGCTCAGCTGACTGCCAGCATGAACTGCCAGTGACGTGAATGAGTCCATCTTGATTGTCCAGCTCATTGAGCACTCACGCCACTCCAGCCTCTGCTGGCATCTAATTCCAATTGCATGAGAGATCCTAAGCAAGTACTTTCTAGTAGATAATATCAACTCCCAGAGATCCGAAAAGTAATAACGTATTGGGTTAAACTGTTAAATTTTGAAGGTGTTCTAACATGCAGCAACACATAACTAGAGCAGGCGTCTTAGTAGAGCTACTTGCTATCTCTGGGCTCCACACTTAGTTTTCTATTCATAATTTTGTTTTGTTTTCCTTAACGAGATTCAGGTGCCCAGGATGTGCCCAGCTCTTTTACTATCTCTAACCTTTCCTCTTACTACTTTCTAATTCATTTCTTCCATTCTCTCCTTACCCAATCCCCTACACCAACCCCCCTTGAACAGACCTTGTTAACTTAGAAAACGCTAGTACTCTGTAGTGGTACCACGTGCACTAAGACGCAGTTATTTTACTTTAGCTTTGTAATCTTCTCTGTGTTGCTTACTCACTTTGAGTTCCAGTTAGCCATCTGTAGAGAAATCAACATGTCCCCATATGGCTATGGAGCACATAACAAAGGAAACACCATGAATATCGCCTAGCACATGGTCATGTTTGTAGTTTACAGCATGGACTTAGTAAACATTTGCTTCTCTCTTCTCAGCTCTATCTTCTTTGTTGTCCCTATTGCTGACTACCTTACAGAGAGGGACTGATGGCTGCAATCCACACCCTGGCCCCAGCCATGGGCCCCAGCCGTTTTCCTCACCCATGTTGGCCCAGGTTACTGAAAACATAAAATCCTCACTTGATGGTAGTTCCTAGAATTCATTAGGCTTAAGCCTTCCAAGCACCAGAGTTTTATTACTACAGAGAAAATGAATTCTTTAGCAGTTGTTTTCAGACACTGCTTCTAAACAATGGTGTGTTTAATTAACACAATTTACATTAAGTCACACAGACACTTTTACATGTTCTCACACTGTATCATATTTACCCAAAATAGACAACCTAATTACTTAAAAAAATTGGCTGTATTTGCAGAACTGGATTATTATAAGAAAAAAATGAACTGCAATTATGAAACAGAAGGATGGGAAAATGCCAAATTCTTATTATTTTTGTTTTGTTTTTTAAAATATTATTTAAGACATAGAATCCACAAGTACTGCAGAGTCTAGTACAAATGAATGAATAAATCTCCTCAATGTGGCTAAAAAGAGAGATTCGTCTTTTCTGGCTTACTAATGTTGAATTTATAAATCCTAATAATGGCTGCTGAGTAGCCAGTGCATGGTAACACAGGGGCGGCATTTGCCCTGTCTCAGCCACAGGGTGAAGTTGGGTTCGCCCGAGGAAAGGAGCAAACTGGTTGGGAAGGTTTTTAATAAAACCAGGAAGTGACATGATTAATTTAATAATTACCAACACAAATTTCTTGGAGTTAAATAAGAGGAAGGTATTAAATTTAATTTCCCCCTCTGGTGGCCTTTGTATTTGTACTTTTCTAAAGCAAAGTCCTTAGGAAGAAAAATAAAGGAATGGAAGAGAAAGTAGGTATAGGCTTCACAAATGTTAAGGAAACCATATTTTTTTACAGGGGTTATCTAATTAAATGATATTTTTAAAATTCTATCATTTTTATTAGTTTTAACTAAGTAGTGACCACATAGTTTGTCATAACAAAATAAGAAGCAAAGAGAAATATCTTTTATATTCCCAAAATTATTTTTCATTTATTACGTGCAGTGCACTTTGCTTGTTTTAGGAAAGATACAATGAAGAAATGAGAATTAGATCCTCTATTTACAGTCTTGTTTGGGGGCTAGGAAACAGGTATGTTAATTAATGGTATGATACAATAGAGTAAATATTACTAATGCTATAAGAACATAGGAGCAAACATCAGTTCTAATCCAGCAAGGAGGTGGGGATAAAAGAAATGACAGTTGGCTGAACCCGACCATTGTATCTGTCTACTGACCACTCCCATTCTTGACACATAGTGAGTGCTCAGTATGTATATATCTAATCAATAAATGCCATTATAAAAAGGAGTTTTCAAAGAGAATACTGTGGAAGAATAATACAATAGCACAAAAGGTTGAATTGTCATTTCAGAAGCATAAGAATTAGAGATCTTATTCAGTATCGCGTTTAAGTAACAACTTCAAGGACACAGCTAATCTCAAGATACATGTGAGGCATGAAGCAGCCACATTTCTTCCCAAGTCCTTCCTTACCACATTAGAATGTGCGTGGCCCAGATTCAACGTATAAGTGAAACATCATCACAAAGGCAGCTATTTTGGTTATAAAACATTCCTAATTTATACCTTGATAATTTCATAGCTTCTATAGTACTCTCTGTTTATATTTTTGTTTACATTTTAGTTTAATTTATTTGATTTAAACAATCAGGATGGTCCCGGTACATCGTGCCAAAAGTATTTTATAGATAAGGGCTCTCACACTAGTGAAGACTAATACTGAGTTTGGAGACCTCCTTTGCCTGGAGGTCTGTTACTAGCATGTTAACAAGGGAATTTGACAATGTCATTTTCCTTTTTCTTTCCCAGTTAGATTAGGGGATTTCACGTTGCTACTAACATTCTCCTTTACAAATAGGAAAATCAGATAGATTAGGATAGCTTGTTAAAGATCTTTACTACTTTGTTTCCCGTGTTTTATTTTAGGAATTGGCTTGTAATGAGAGCGACATGAATGCAAATCCTGACTCCACCATCTTGGGTAAGTTATTCAAACTTTCTCAGTAACCATTTCTTCATTTCTAAATTGTGAGAAACAAAACGATCAAACTTGCAGCATTTCCATGAGGAGTAAATGAGGTAGCAAACACTGAGCATGATGCCAAGCATATACCAGATGCTCAGTAAACACTTCTTCCACTCCCCAGTGCCCCCATTCTGAGACTCCCAGTGATCTCATCCAGATGTGCTAGATGAACCACAAGGCTGCTCATCCCAGGAATGCATTGCCTCACAGCTTGCTCCTTTATGATATTTTTCCTTTCTCATATCTGAATACTCCACATACCGTATTTTTATTTTTGGTTGTTTATTTTTTATTTGGTAGTTTTGATTCTCCAACCAAATTATAAACTTCATGAATACTGGAGACATGTCCAAAGTATCTTTCATTTCTCCAAATTTCTAGTTTTAATACCATGCATGCAAGATAAACA
>NW_012146856.1:301405-306520 GCF_000956105.1 Propithecus coquereli
GTATGTTAGTATAGGCTCATGGATTCTTTTCAAAGCTGAGTGAGTGATAATACCTCAGTATCACTGTTAATTATGATACTTAAATTGGTTCCGATTTTCTCAATGGGAGCCCATTCAACTTGACTGTTGTCTTTTTCTGATAGGTTTTGTTTATTCTTTGAGCACTTCTTTGCTTTTTGGGCATATCAAACTGTTCCAGGGACATGTTACTTTTCCCTTCTTCAGCCCTGGAATTAACCATTTCTGCCAAGAACTTTGCTCTGGGTGCTAGGTGAGATCCGTTGCTGCTGGTGTGTCATTGTTTATATGCTGTCAGCACTCAAAGTTAGGAATCTGAAATGTCTGATTCCTTTCATACTTTATGTAACCACTCATTCACCTAAGCTTAGGATATGCAGAAAATAGTCCCAGAATTGCTAACCCATATCACTATGAAAAACACACCAATTAACTGAAACCCAGTATGTGCTTTGTATTTTTGTTTTTCATGTGGAAGGAGGTGTAAAATATACACATAGCAAATTACACAAAACTTGAGTACACATTATCTTTAAAAATCTCCCCCATTCTGGAGACTGTGGGCATGCTTTAGAAACGACTTGTCTACGTGGATTTTCCAACTGCTCCTCTTCTGCTCTTTTAGTATGCAACTGGGTTTACAGGCAAACCTGTTCCTCTTCTAGTACCATGTGTCTAATTCATGGACTTAACTAACTTTCTAACTGTAATCAAGAGTTATTAGGTATTCCTTTCAAGAAGGTGATGCTTTCAAGCCATATCAAGCTTGAGGTCTGAAAAGTCATGGGTTGGCTCTCAGCATGCCCCCTTATCTTAACCTGCAAGTACCTTCATATTGTACTGTCCAGAACTAAAATAATTTCCTTGCGTCTTTGAGGGTATGTTTTCTCATCTTGTTCACAGTGAATTTTGAGAGAGAATATCAAAGCAAACATAAATCCCGCTGGTCATCATTATTTATACATCAGGCAGGTAATGACTAGGTACTACAACTTATTGATATTATTAATTACTATGATTTGTATTATATTTATATAACTTAGTATTTTTTGAATTTAAAACCTATATTTATATTCGAAATGTTTATTGTTACTATTAGAGAGTTATATATATGTCAACATTTATAATAATTATATTATTTATTTATAGTTTTCATTATACCATAGATGACATTATGGTCAAAAATTGTAGCCATTAAGTCTTTTGCCCTGCTAAACTTTGGGAAAACAGGGTTTTGAACTGATGTTCAATGCAATCACTTTCCACTGATCAATATCCTATTCCACTCAATTACCTAGACAGGTTAAGGTTTCAGTGAGGAGGGTGGGAGGTTGTTGAAAAGATGCTACTCATCCCATCTCTGCCTATAAATATATCCTCTTTTATTGATTATTGTTATAGACATTAAGAAAAAAATGTACACTCTAATAAATGTTTATAAATCTATTTTGTCGTTTATAACCAGATTTCATAACATCAGAGAAACATATCTGAAGGAAATTATTTAATTTTTCAGTGTTTTAGAGTATCTCAAGGGATAGGAAGATTATCATGGTTACTAGTAGTGCCATGATAATTTTTAAGTTATAGTTTCTCTTTAATTCAGAAGATGGTTGAGATACAAAATTCAATTATTTTCCTTAGATGCAAATGATTATCATAAAAATACTATTTTATCTCTTTGGAGATAATTAACACTTTATTGGGTTTGGCTTTTGCTGTAGTGATGTTGTCTAATTTATTGTAAATGTTTAAATCTTACAGCATGTCTAATTGCTATTAATTTTCAATCTTCTAAAATATTGAAAAAAATTGAGAGTATAATTATTTTTAATAAAAATGAATTTAATTTAATTCTAAATTAAATTAATTTTAATAGTTGAAATTTATATTGGGTTCCAGGCTATTGGAAGGAACATTTACAATCTAAATCTTCATGAACAGTCTGGACGTGTCACTATAAAAATAGCAATCAAAAAGTCAATGATCTCATAAAGTCTGAGTAAAACTTCAAATTAAAATGCAAAATCTAACAGTCAGAAAGTAGTATCATAAAATAAAAATGAAGATCACTAAGTAAACCAACCATACAAAAATGATATGAAATATTTATAAAGGAGAATAAAAATCACATATGAATAAAATTAGAAAGAGTAAATACCTGAACATAAATCACTTGATAGGAAAATTAACGAATATGTGACAAGGATCCACCCAATGGAACAGAATCGAGGGTCCTGAAGCAGACCTGCACATAAGAGGGAATTTGATATGTGACAGAGGTGGTGTTCTAATTACTTAAGAAATGAGAGTCCCTATAACAAATAATGCTGGAATAATTGCACATTCACACAGAAAAAAAATCATATTTAGTTTTTCCTTCACACTATCTTATAAATGAATTTTGTGTTCATCAAAGCTTTAAGTATGAAAAGCAGTAGCTTGAATCATTTTAGAAGGAAATATTTGAGAATATAATCATTACCTTTGGGGGTGGAAGAAATTTCTAAACCAGATGCAAAAACCACAAAGCATTAAATAACAGATATCTTTAATTTTATTAAAATTGAAAACAAAAATATGCATAATCAAATTGATAAAAAAACTTCTGTTCATTTAAAACCACTGCGAAGAAAATGAAAAGACAAATTATAGTCTGACAAAAGGATATACAGTGTATATAATAATAATGATTAGAATTATTAATGTATTTTTAAAAGATTTCTACAAACATAGTTTAAAAATCTATATTGGAAAATGTTAAAAATATGAATAGACAATTGAGATGAAGAGATACATGTATGGCTAATAAACATAAGAAAAAGTTCAAGAGGCCACTATTAAATAGTGCAAGTTGAAATCATAATTAAATCTTGGTTTAGATCATTCATATTGATAAAAGAAGCTGTCATACAAGGCATAGATGAGGATGTGGTGCATCAGCACTTAGACACTGTGTGGAGAAGATACGTTTTGTAGAACACATTTGGATAACAATTTCTGTAGATTGCACTGAGACACACGCAGCATAAAAGTATACACTAATGAATGGGAATGATAACCATAAAGTTTCACCTGGAGAGAAAGAAAAATAATATGTACGATAGGACAGTAATAAACAGAACTGGTTTGAACTGTAGTGGTAATGTTGTATTTCTAACCAAGGTGATGGATCCAAGTGTTTACTTTATCTTTTTTGGCACATTTATTTGCACCTTTTGCATATCATAAATTTTGCCTGTTAATTTATTCAGAGAAAACAATAGATGTGGAAAATAAAATGTGTTTTGTGAAAAACTTTTTCCATGTTAAGGAGATATGAACATTTTCAGACAGCTCCTCAGGTATAGGAGGGGAAACAATGATTTCCTTAGTTAATTCAGAATACATGAAATTATAACAGTATGATGCTAAATCAATACTTTGACAAAATATGTTTAAGAGTCTATCCTCTACTTTCTGCCACAATTGCTCTGTCTCTCAACCCACAGATGTCCCAGAAGTGTGTAAAGGAAAGCTGAGAAGAAAATAAAATGCAAAGCCAACCACATAAAACAACTGATCAACAATCAGATATTCTAGAAGGAAATGAAAGTAAGTTAAATTAGAAAGATAACACTAATCAGCTTCTGGATGGGCATATTTTCTTTCAATTACTTTTAATGGTTTTTTCAAAACATCAATTAACTTCTTAAGATCAACTGCAAAGTAGATTAATAGGTACAAATATGCAGTTAGATAAAAGAAATAATGAAATAAGACCTACTGTTAGATCGATCAGTAGGGTGACTATAGTTTACAATAATCTATTGTACATTTCAAAATAGCCAGAAGGGAATAATTCAAATGATTCTCACATAAAGAAGAGACAAATATTTAAGGTGATGGATATCCCAATCATCCTGATCTGAATTTTATACATTATATGAATGCATTAAATTATCACATGTACCCCCAAAATATGTACATCTATTATGTATCAATAAAAAATTAAAAATGGATTACCAGTTATTTGCAAGTTATATCTCATTCTAACAAAATTTTTCTGCTGAAGATGATTAAAGTCAGATCCTGTTCTCTAGATAATTATAGTAATAGAAAAACCACATATTTATGATTCCTAGATTCAAGTATGCTCTCAACTCTTCCATGGCAGAAAGTCATCTGGTCAAAGCATTGAATTTGGCTTTGCCATTCACTCTTGAAATGCGGTTTAACATCCTGAAACCAAGATAACTTCTCTCACAAATGAGGAAGCTAAAGAGGGAAGCCCAGGTTCAAATTAATGTCCAACTACCTACCAACTGTATGATGCTTAGAAAATCACTTAGCTTCTCTTTATTCATTTCCTTGTCTGTAAATCAGAATTACTGATTTCTCAATCTCAGGGTCATCCTGAGAATTATATGACTTAGTATGTATAATGGCTGACACGTGGCAGACAATCACTTCGTCAAAGCGTAGTATATCTCTGTATCTGCATAATAGCCTGGTCCTGCCTTCGAAGATACGTATTTTTATATTCCAAAGGCAAACTTACCCAACATTCATGAATTCATCACTTTTATGTGAGAAAGCTTTCTGAAATTAAGTGCTTGAGGTTGGATCTTGTCTAACACTGGACAAGCTTTTATAACACATTTAGTAACAACGAAACAGGAGGAGTTGATTAAAGGAATGGGTGACTTTTCATCTTTTTTTGTTTCTTTACTGTAATATTGGCTTCACAACTGGTAGTTGTTAAAGAAAAAAAGAAGGACTTTAGCAATATATCAAAAAGTATTACCCAATCCAGCTTTAATTCATTGGAACAATTTCATATTTCCAGAGATAAGAAACCTCAACAATTCTAGTTAGACAGAAGTATGTATTTGTTATGTTTCAGATAGTGCGATTTAAGATCCTACACAGCTATTTCAATATGTCAAGGTAAGCTGATTCAATCTCCTATTCAGCTTTTGCTCAATCAAGCACAGTAAGCTGAAAGAGTGGCTGTGGTAGACATCATTCTTCAGAAGGAGATGGACTTCGTTTGAGTTCATGCTGCGTAAGGACTTAATCCTTCCATTTATGCAGTTGCTTCTGCCCTGTCAAAAA
>NW_012146856.1:307964-308423 GCF_000956105.1 Propithecus coquereli
GAGTTGCTACAAACATGGTATTAAATAATTAACAAACAGATTATAATTGAACAGGGGGAGCTTCCACAGGTGAAGAACTTTCAAGTTATTACTTCTATCCTTACAAGAGAAAAGCTTAACAAACTGAAAATCGATGACTCTTCTTGGACCAATCAAATGAACTGAGGTCACATAGCAAACTACCACTGAAAAATCTGGAGACGGGCTAATCCAGAGTCATAGTGAAGATCTACTTACCTGGAGCCGTAAACTACAAGGAACATTTAAATGATGATTTGAATAAATTACTGGAGGCTGCTTTGAATGTGGACAAACATGACAGTGAGAAACTCCTGGGAGTCTCAGTCATCGAGGGTCCCCTCCATTTCATGGATTTTTACCACTATGAACTTCATCAGGTTCCAATGATAAAGAATAACTCTTATATAGTGTAGTTTTTAACCCTCTTTTAAAACATTA
>NW_012146856.1:318059-319514 GCF_000956105.1 Propithecus coquereli
AAAAGGTAGAATATTAATCCTGTAATCTCATATTTTTAGTATGAAGAGTTGCTGAGATTTATCTGAAAAAGTATTGTTAGCAAATGGTCATTTTCCAGATAAAAAGTAATAAAATAACAATGAGTTGTATCCTCTCACTCCACATTAGAAAATGTGTTATTACTTTCAAGTTAGAAGATTGACTTTTTAAACATTATTACATGAATGCTTGCAAAAAAAGTGACTGTCTTTGACATGATTACTTGAGAAAGTTTGATATTGATCGACTATCCATTTGGAAAATTTTTTCGTTTTGTTATGTAAAATGCTTGAAACACTAAATAACACAAAAATCAGTTTTATGTTTTCATTTTCTTAACAAACTCTTTACTTAAGCTCCAAAAGCATTATCCAAATTCATAACTTCTATTTTTCATTGAAATGCCATCAAATGTATTTTAGTGTTGGTACAATTTATATATACCTTCTCAGAAAAGAAATAAGCCATTGCTAAAGACTTTAAAATGGGTATCACCCACGTTCTCAAAATACTCATCTATACACACACACACACACACACACACACACACACACACACACACACACAAGTTCCTAGAGCCATAAATGACAACACTGTTAGAATAATTGGCTGATTGAAAAGGTCATACTAAGGTGAATATCTCAATAAAGAATAAATAAGTAGAGGTATATCTTTAATATCTCAATATAAAATGTTTTTTTGGTTTATAGTGTTTAGCTTTTGCTTTGGAGGACATGCCTCCTTGTTGACTACTTAAATATAGATTCACCTTTCCTTCTTAAAACACTTGGGACAAGGTATGTGTCAGATCTTAGAATTAAAAAATATATATAGTATATGAATAAGAATCCCCAGGAGGGGCGGGGACACATTGATATTTCTTCAGTAGAACATGTAAATAATCACACTGAGTTAGATCCATAAGGATTCTAGGTCACCTGGCTTAGGTCAGGCTTATCTGCCAAATGGGTTATGAAAACACATTTCTCAGATGTTGGGATTCAAAATTACAGATAAGAAATTGTGGACATGTGTTCCTTTCTACTAGCTTTCTTTCACTTCACAATACCTGAATAAAACTTCAAGGAGGGCTGATATTTCCCACCCTTAACAGTTTCTACTATTCACTATATTCACTACTCATTTTTATACATTTTCACTTTTAATTACAATCAGCACCAGAGAAATAGTATTGTAATTTTATTTTGTGTCCTCTGGTACAAGAACCAAATCTTTCAATATTTTACATAGTTAACCCTGTCTTGTATTCCCACGTCCATAGCCTTTTTCTACAAATAGATCAACTCGAATGGAATAAAATGAATTTTTATTTTACAAATGATAGTGAATATTCAATAATGAATACTCAATAATATTTTAGTTGATTTTGAGGGCAAAGATAAGGTTGTTGCCCAAGAAGAGTTGAAAATGGATTT
>NW_012146856.1:319564-320807 GCF_000956105.1 Propithecus coquereli
TTAGAAAAACATTTAAATGCTTTACTTGTGTAAAAACAATATTTAAAGAGACATATATTGATAGAATAGAAATATAAAAAGAAGTCCTTTATGCAGTACATCTTAAAGTATTGAGATAGATAGCATAATGCATGGTGGAATATGAGATGAGAGAAATATTCCATGCTCATCATAAAATCTGTGAATGGGAATATCTGTTATAACCCCCCAAATCCTTTTTGCTGGGAAATATCAACAGGATATAGAAATATGCTGCAAATATAACATATATTAGTAACTAAATCAAGATATGGGGAACATAATATCTTAAAGATTAAGTTTATAAACACAGTTTATAGTCCAAGAGTTCTCAGAGAGATCATCTGTATAGATTCACATAGTATTTATTTTTTTTTCATGTAGTATTTCTTATAATGTATGTACTTATACATCACCATAGAGTACCCTTACAACTAAAACTGTTTCATTAAAAATCAATTAAAAAGAAACTCAAGGAGCTCCACTATTTTTCTCTATTTAAAATAAACTATCATACTTTTTAAAGAAACATATTTATGAGGTAGTATAATAGTGTTTATTAATCTAACAAAATTGTTATGATTGTGGCAAAAATATCTTGAATCCTTTGAGTACTCGGAAATGAGGAATGATAGAATTGGGTATTGCAGAAATAAGGAACTTAAATATCTAACTCTTGCTACCAGCATGTGGCTGGCTATATGCTCTAAGAGACACTGATAGTGTAGAACAATTATACCACACATATGATACCCTCTTTGTGAGGCCAGTTATTTCAAATAATGTTGCTAAATATTGGAAGCACTGTTATCCAACAGAAATGATTAGCCAAGACTCACAAATTAGGTAATCTGTAAAAGAGAGGTTAGTCTGAGAATAGATGCTATTTGCACTACTGGTTCTTGAGCAACAATGAGGTGAAGAAGTTCCCATGACAGAGTGCAAATTGTATAAGCGAGCTAATGTAGAACCAGATCAGCCACCCACTTTGTTACCTTTTAAAAATAGTAAAAGCAAGTCCTTTATGCAGGAACACTATTGAAAGTCCTCATTGAAGCATTAGGACTTCCACAATTAAAAAAACAATAATGCTAAAAACAAATGAAGGCAGAATAAAAAATCATGAGGATACAGAAGGTCAAACCACCATGACAGTTAACATTGATACTTAAAAAAATTGATTTAGACTACCCAAGACTAAAAGTATTGCAATTTTCAGAGTAAA
>NW_012146856.1:334284-337180 GCF_000956105.1 Propithecus coquereli
TTACTTTTGGAGAGAGAATAAATTGGTTCTCCCTTTCTGGAAGGACTTTCAGCAGTATCTATCCATATTTAAACTGAAGCTCCCTTTTGACCCCAAAACTATTCTTCCAGGTATCAATCATAAAATAATATTCATCGTGAAAGAATACTCACTGTATATAGAGAGAAGGATGATTAAGGGTGTTCATTGTAGCATTCTATAAAACATCAAACACTGGAAGCAACTATAAATGTGTAAGTAAAGTTTAAGTATAGTAATTCCTCATGCATTGGTCAAAGATTTACATGAAAACAAGTGACACACTCAAATTAGGTGACTGAGCATAGTTTAATAAAGGCATTGTTTACAATGATATAGATACAAGTTTAGGAAAGGCAATAAGGGCGGTACAGTATCCTGGGGTTAATAACAGTGAAAAACTCCCAGTATCCCTGAACCTAATCAGAAACTTGTGATGGCTGCATGTGGAAGGCCACCTGACAAGAAGTGTGACCTTTGGTAGAAGAAGATGGAAAACCAATAAGAAACAATTACAATTTGGGGGAATGAATGGCTTTGCTTTACTTTTCTCCTTTTTTCTGTATCTTATGTCAATGGCTTTCACTAAACTAACAGATGCAACCAGAAGCCAGAGGGCAAGGAAGGTGGTGGAGATCAAGAGTTTTCCATGCAGTCATTTCAGCTCAGTTCCCAGGGCACAGAGCAGGGTGGAGAAGAGTGATATCTGGAGAGACAAAGAGAAGATGTCCAGCACAACACACAATACAGTATTAAATAGCAGATACAAGATTCAGGTAAGTTTATAGCTCCTAATATAAAATGATTTATCCAAAATGAGTAAATTTTGAAAAATTCAATGTAGTACTTACAATCTAATATTTTATATAAAATATACAAATGATTATGTATTTCTAAACATACATACAAAATTATTCACTGCATTAAAATATCTGGAAATATATATATCGTTAACAGCAGTCATTGTTCCTGTGGATAGTGGTTAGTGGACATGGGAAGAGACAAGAGGGGAGAGATTTTATTGATTTGGAATTTAAACTTTACAGTGAACATGTATGTATCAAATTCAATTCAAATTTAAATTTTTAAGTCAATTAAATTATTTTTCAAATTCTATACAATAATTGGGCAAGGGTGGGATTGGCAGTAAGGTTTATATTATGATACACAATAATTTCTCTTCTAGGATACGCAATGTAGAGAGTCGGGATGAGAAACCACAATCGAAACCTTCTTCCTTAGCTTGAGTGGATCATTTATTGATTTAAATTGTTCAGTTATACCTATTTGAATTTATTGGGCACAATAACACTTTACATATTGTCTTTTATGTCAATGTACATTTATCGGGAGTTCGTGATTCCCTGGATATAACTGGGTCTCCAGGCAGTGTGCATTGCAAGAGATGGGAGAGACAAAGGCACAGACACAAAAAGTAGGGTGAAAGGGTGTGGGGAAGTCAGGAGACCACCAGCATTCCTGTGAACCAGGTGGTACTGACTGAAATCTAGCACCCATTTTTATTCTCTTTTTCATGCTATAGATTACAATGATTTCACATGAAAATCTTGTAGGTTAATAGTAGAGCATAGTCTAAACGGGAACACAAAGACCAAGTACTTGTTTTTACTTTATCTAGTTCCTCATTTACTGAGACATCAACTCAGGAGAGAGATAGGAACATTGCCTCAGCCTTAGAATAGCAAACTGCTCTTATCTGCTGGGCTGACATCCTTTGATCATTCTCTCCGCCTTCAGATTACAAGGCGGTCCGTTTGTAGACATCCAGGCTGTGGCCCTCAGGCTTCAAGGCGGGTCCATTTGCAGACATCCCTGATTGTTGGAATGTCCCCCTCAAGGTTCGAGCAGCTTTTGCTCAGTGAACTGAGATGTCCACAGGATGCTCTTTGGCAAAGTCCTGTCCCACTCCTGGGGTTCTCATGTCTCAACCCTAACCCTCAACATGCATTCACATGGATTCTTCCATTTAATTTTAAGAAATGATTTTTGTCTGCTGGCAAGAAGAAATAATTTTCTCTATGTTATCATTGGAACACAAAGCTTGAGTATAAAAGCATGAATGACTTTCTCCAAATATTCACAATGAATTACTGACAGAGCATAAAACAGGGAGCATTTCTCCATAGTTCTGTCCTAGAGACCTCTACTCTATCACCTGGTAATCAAGGTTGTTTTTCATATGGGAAAATTATGTATGAATGCCACATTAATAGCTTTGTTACATTAGAGTATACTCCTAACTTCTAAGAAAGTTGAAAAATAATTGGCTCTGTTTCTACAAGATATTTGGCAATAATCTAAGCCTATGCTACTCAAAATGTGTGACAAAGTTTACAGGGCACCATGGTGAACTCACAGATGTGCTAAGGGATATGTTAAGTTTTCACAAAAAGAAGAGTAATACTAGATATTTGATGACAATTAGTAAAGTACTAGCTCTAAGCAACCCAGTGTCTATGTCAGATCAAACTATATACCCCGCAATCATATAATATCTTTTCAAAGCAGAGGTTATGTTGTTTACTGTGATAATAATGAGAGTGGCTGTGGCCAATCTGATTCTGAGGTTTGAGAAGTTGTGCAGTGACAAACAGGAACACACATACCTTTAGTAAGTACTGGTATTTATTTAATTGTGGTTAATTTCTGCTAATTTATTTGTGGGTTTTCAAATAACTCCTGATTCGTTAGGACATAAACACTTTAAGTTGTTTGAACCTACATGCTTAGTAAATGGGACTCATTTCTTTTGTCATATGGGGATTATGAAAAAAATTACTGAGATACTAAGAGCACCTTGAACAGAGGAAGTTTGAAAACTTCAGATCTCAAGTATTAAAATTATACTCAAGAGAAC
>NW_012146856.1:338015-340113 GCF_000956105.1 Propithecus coquereli
GAATAAAATCTAGTTAGGAGATAAAAATTGTGAAGTTTCTTGTATAAAAACTGTATTTAAAACATGTCACTGGATGATATTTGGTTAGTATATACATGTAAGTGGAAAAAATAAAGAAATTCAAGGCTGAAGCTCTTGGAATTCCAATATTTTTAGAGTAGAAAATGAGAGAATACAGTCAAGAACAATGAAAATGACATGTTAGAGTAGACAAGGAAATCTGGGAGAGTATGTAGTTTGGCATACAAGCTAAAAAATGTATTCTAAAGATGAAAAAGGCAAATGCTGCAGATAGATCAGAAAGATGAGGACTAAGAATTGACTGTTGTATTTAATAATTAAGAGGTCATTATTGACCTTGCATTATAAGTTTTGGTAGAGTGATAGGAGAAATAGTCTTGCCTGGAATGGGCTCGGGTATAATGAGAACGGAAGTTTTAGAATAAATGAGTTCAGTGATGTCTTTTAAGGAATTTTGTTGTAAAGAGAAAAAACAAGTTTTTATATAAGAGGTGGGGGAAGGATCAGATGATTTGTTTATTTGTTTTGGCATTCCCATAGCTTGGATGTGGTTTGTTTGGCCCTACCAAGTCTCACATTGAAATTTGTTTCCCAACGTAGGGGGTGCGGCCCGGTGGGAGGTGTTTGTGTCATGAAGTGTAACTCTCATGAATGGCTTGGCGCCATTTTCATAGGAGCAAGTGAGTTCTCATTATTAGTTCTGAGAGAGAACTCATTGTTGAAAAGAGCTTGGCACCCCCATGCCTCTCACTCACTTCCTCTCTCTCCATGGCTCTGCACACGCCGGCTCCCCTCCCCCTTCAACCATGAGCAGAAGAAGCCTGAGGCCCTCACCATAAGCAGATGCTGGTGCCATGTTTCTTATACAGCCTGCAGAGCCATGAGCCAAAGAAACTTCTTTTCTTTATAAATTACTCAGTCTCAGGTATTCCTTTATAGCAATACAAATGGACCAAGACAAGTATGTTTTAAGATAAAAGAAAAAGCAGAAGGTTTGAACGATGATTATTTATAATGGTTTATCATTGAATTTAATCTGGGTAAAAATAAAAGAATAGATAAGAAATAAGAAAGAAACAATGAAAGATAAAAAGATCAATACATTTTAGGTTCTGGTTATTGGTATTGGGATTTTAGAGCATGTAAGCTGGGGAAAGAAAATGTAGGAATGAGAGAGAAATGTGGTTGAAATTGAAATTATGGAAGGTTTGCATTTATTCATAGTGATAAGATCTAGGGTATGACTACAGTTGTGGGGTGAATTATCTATGCCAATATTTAAATCATCAAGAGTTACGAAAATAGTCATGGTGAACAGAATGATAATACACTGGGAGGTACAATTTTAATGGGTGAGAGAAGAAGCCTAAGTGTCCACAGATATTTGTAATAAGGAAGAATGACATCAAATTTAAACCTGATGTTTCTAGGGATGAGAAAGGAACATTATTAAAGCTGGGTGTTTTGGAAGAAAAAGGAAGACAGTAGATTGAATATGACAAGGGTGATATCTATTCCATCTCGAGATATAGTAAAAGTATTAACAAGAGTAAGGAAAGTGAAACAGCTTCTTGAGAATCTTTCAGGAAAAGCAGTGTTCTCCAGGGTGGGGAGTTTAATAAAAGAAGAAAATAAAGAAACATCCTAAGAAGTGGCTCAGGTGATTTTATCAATTTTTTATTCCTGCTTAGTAAACCACCCAAATCTCAGGATTTAAAATAGCAACCATGTGTTTTCTTCATAAGACTAGACATCAACCAAGAGATTCTGTTGATTTGAGTTAGAGCTGCCAAACAGGACTGGGCTTGCTCAGGTGTCTATAGTCAGTTAATGAGGTGGCCAGGGCTGGCTGGTCTAGGACGGTCTTGGCTAGGAGCGTTCAGTCCCGCTCCATGTGTTTCTCATATCACTCCAACTGCCATTCCCTCCACCTATGGTAATGGTGGATTTCAATTAACAATTTAGAGAGAAAATATAAATGGCTAATAAACATATTAAAAGAAGTTTTGTTCTCATTAGTAATCAGTGACATACAAATTAAAACAATAAAAAAATGACATTTTTTATAATATTTTAA
>NW_012146856.1:343149-346684 GCF_000956105.1 Propithecus coquereli
CACAATATTTCTAAATACAAGTCTTATATATAACTTTATTAACTCCAAAGTTATTCTTCCTCTACTGTAGATTATCAAGCAACATTCCACTCTTCTACTATTTTTTTGTTAATATGTGGTTGGGGGTATTAATTTACAAAGTCTCCTCTTTCATAAAATTTGTAGCTAAGTGAAATGTTTCAGGACTTATCATTGAGTATAAATAAAAAGAACTAATGCTTTGCTCCCTTCATCCACTAAGATTATTTCCCTGAATTTCATTAATCATTTGTGACTCATTTAGCAAACAAAATACACTAATATGCACTGTCTAGGAAAGAGCAGGTGTTAAGCCTTGTACTGTGAAATTACACTATTAATAGTTGATAACCATGCACATGAACAGAAATATAAAAAGAAAGGGGAAATTGCACCATATTGTAATATAGAGCCCTAAACTTGAAATCAGGAAATAATCTGTGCCACCATCTAGTTACATTGCCATGGGAAACCTATTTAGTCATCAGAGTCTGACTTTTGTTTTCACATGGAAACAAATCAATCTAAGCATAATTGATCAGTTTCTCATGCATTTTGAGGAATTTGAGGATGAGGGTAAAATAGTGGCTAGTCTCACTTGCTATCTAATTTATTAGGTCAGATTAGACATATAGTTAGTTACACATACATATAATTAATTATTTCAGAATCACTTTAAGAGGATTCCAGAAAAATTGCCAACTCAATTTAGCATACCTGTCCTGGCCTTTTGTGAATTGGCCATTGCTTATTTTTGCAATATTTTCTTCTGCTACAAATCACATAATTTTTTACTAATTTCTATTCATGTAAGATGTGGTTTCATTTCTCCATATGTTCACTTTAATAAGTGACTTTTAATATATTAATGAAGAAATCTACATAAAATATAATAATGTCTGATGGAATATATTAGAAATACTGGGGAATCAAAATGTACGATGGGAGCAGGCAAGGTGGCCAAGTGGTAAGGTTCGTAAAATGTACTATGGGAATTCAGGAAAAGAAGAGATTACTTTTTATGAGAAAGTTGTTTTATTAAAAAAAAAAATGGTTACATGAACTAAGCCGCAGAGAATGGGTAAAAGGTACAGGAAGAGAGATTATGTGTGGAGCAAAACCCTACATATGGAAGAACTTGGGCATATTCTGCTTTCAAGAGTTTGTTTTTAATTTTTTTTTTCTTTTGCTAACTCTGCCTTTTCTGATCTAGTTTATCATCTATTCACTTCTTCAAATCTATGAAAATTTACTAGACATGAATGGGGTGGTTTTCAAAGCAGAGATTCTTCTATCCTGGAAAGAAGCCAGGTATCTCCTCTTGGTATTGCTCCCATCTTCCTCCTCTCACCAGAGCTGATTATTGGTATTGTTACCAACTACTACTGGTAATAAAGAATCACAGCTATGCTCGACATCTTCCATTTGCCAGATCCAAATGGAAGGTGCCCTTCTCCAGCCTGTTATCTGCCAATAACATGTCCAAGGGGGGACCATAGTAGATCAGGTAGAAGAAATGAGTGATATTGGAGTTTCTATCTCCCCAACTCCTTTAATGTATAGTATCACTTGGGCTTTGCTCTCCATGAAAGATAACAGCTCTCTCAAGAGAAAATTCACCATAAAACTTTTGCTCTCTAA
Organism: Propithecus coquereli; assembly: GCF_000956105.1. Classification (NCBI taxonomy): domain Eukaryota; kingdom Metazoa; phylum Chordata; class Mammalia; order Primates; family Indriidae; genus Propithecus; species Propithecus coquereli. The sequence continues at coordinate 344,809 of NW_012146856.1, forward strand.
TCTTTCTGTCTTTAAGTACATGGATAGTAATAGCTCCACTCTTATTAGCTTTAAGTTTTTATACCTTGCCTTGTCATAGTATCCAATTACCGATATAAAGTAAAAGACTTCCAGTTTTAGCTCTGACATGTAAAGAGATTGGGATTTGTCATTCTTTATAACAAAAATACAGAATAAAAAAAAAATGAAAATTAATGACTTTTCTTGGACCAGACAACTGAGGTTGCAGAGGAAATCAAAATCTGGAGAGACAGGTGAATCCAGAGTCGTAGCCAACACCTTTTTACTTAAAACAAACACCACTAGTGTCAAGTAGTGGTAGGAAAACATACATGGTAATGTTAGGTTGGGACAAGGAAGAAGGAGAACAGATGCTTTGTCTAGGGGATTTCCATTGAGAAATAGATGGCACTTGGAGATGCTTTGTCTACAATAGGAGGAACAAATTGACCAGAGGAGGCTTCTAAGAAAGAACAGATGACATGTCAAGGGGGCTTCTAAGGACTGAACATATGTTTGGTCTATGATAGGAGGTCTCCAAGGACTGACCAATCAAAAAGAGGTAGAAAGGCCACAAAGTGGAGATATGAACAAGGTCATAAAAGGTCATTGGAGCATGTGCACAGTTAACAGTGTCCTTAAATGAACAACCCTCATTAACATAGTAAAAATCACACCCACCAACACCGTAATGGTTTACAAATACTATGGCAAACCCAGAAATTGCCTTATAAGGTTAAAAATGGGGAGGGTTCCCAGTTCCAGGAATTCTTCACCCCTTTCCAAGAAAATCCATGAATATTTCACCTCTCACTTAACATAAAATTAAGGAATCAGCATAAAAGAAAATCTTGTTAAACTCAGGGTCTCCTGCACTCTTTGAGGGGTTGACCCATTCCTTTCCTGGAATGCACTATACTTTGATAAACTTTGGGCACTTTGCTTGCTTGCATCTGCCTGGTCTGCTCATTTGTTCCATCAACTCAGTACCAGTAACCATTCTTGGTACTGGGAACCAAGAATCAGGAAACACGGACCACCTGACATCTGGTCCCCACACCTGACAGTAATTTTGATTAATTCTGGAGGCTGAGTGTGGATTAGAGAGAGGAAGAAGCTGCAGGGGCTGCAGTCACACAGGTCCCACACTTCTGTGAGATTTGCATCCATGAACCCCACTAGGGTGTTGTGGTGAAGATATGAGAAACATACCCTTTGGAATCTGGTAGGAAAAAGAGAAGATAAATTGTATTTGAAAACTCCCATTCTCCTAACAATCTCCTCTTCAGGGAAAAAGGCTTTGTCAGAGACTTCTCCCAGATGGGGAAAGGCATTCTTCCCATGCCAGCTGCCTATAGCCTTCCTGTCTCATGGAATGAGGGACAGGGGCTAGGAGACAGATCAGGAGGACTATACCACTGAAGAAACACTGGTGAAGATTACAGTCTTGAGACACAGGCCCACTGAAAGACCAAGATTTAATCATAAAGTTAGAGAAAGCTTCCCCTCCCTCACCCATACAATTATACCTCCACATCATTAGGGCTTCAGTATAATGACAGTGGATTACAGCTAAAAGAGCTATAAAACACAGACTCTCTCTGAGGTGAAGTTTTTAGGAAAGCCCAAAGTTAGCGACATAGATAAAAACAAGTATGTCAGAAGAATTTGAAGCTCTGGAAATTATAGCTACATAAAACATTAAACATAACCCATCACATAGCTGGATTAATATACTCACACTGAAGTCCTATTTACCTCAATTTTAGTACCCTATTTAACATATATGACTTTCAATAACAAAAAATTACAAAGCATGCCAAACACCAAAAAAAAAATGAAAAAGACTGTCTTCTAGTGAATAATAAACAATGCA
>NW_012146856.1:346734-347411 GCF_000956105.1 Propithecus coquereli
AGAGAGAGAGGAACAGAGAGGGAGGGAGGCAGGGAGAGAGAATACAATAAAATTTAACACACAAAAAGAATAAATCAAATTCCATCATCCGTCAAGACTCGTTATGTACAAAAGTGACAACCAGAGAGTAGAGAGAGTAGATATACAAACAAATAATTTTTAAAAGTTCTTTAAAAAGAATTGAAAACACAAATCCTTAGATTTTTATTGTCAACCCAAAATAAGAAAGTAAATTTAAAAAATGACCCATACCTTGTCGTATCAGAATGAAATTTTAGAGCTCAAAGAGGAATATTGTTGAAAGGTCCGTGGGATAGTATGGGAGTAGAATCAACTATTAAATGAATAACCAGCTGATAGACATCTGCAGTCCCTTTAGCAACCTTAGGTACAAGACTCTAAAGGATTATCTGCCTATTTCTGAAGTATAAATATTTAACTAGAACTCTACACGTAACCAAATAAACATTCAACTAGGAGAGAATAATAAAAATATTTAAACATGTCCAAGCACACAATGTTTCTTACCCACCTACCCCAATCTGAAAGAATTATTAGAGGATGTATAAAAAAAAAAAAAAAAAAAAAAGATGAGTCTAAGACAGAGAGACCATACAAGACATGGTGAAGAACAATGAAACAAGTATAGTTTATATTTAGGCTTAAATGAGGGTGGT
>NW_012146856.1:353190-353835 GCF_000956105.1 Propithecus coquereli
ATTCTATATGGGTCAAGGCATAGTAAGAATTCTTCACTTAAGTGTATGGAGTGCCTTTATCCAAAGAATCTGTTGAAATGTCACCTTCCAGTATAGATCAGTGAGAGGCATGCATTAATAATTTAATTTTTGATAAGTATTCCTTAAGCACTGTGTGTTAGAAACTGTTAGTGGTGAACGAAACAGGCAAGATCTCCACTTTCATGGAGATTCTACCCCAGTGTGGGAGAGACAGATGTTAACTAGGTAAACACGTAAGTTTATTATTAAAGACTGGGAATGAGGTATTCAGGTGATGAAGTTGGGGTCCTGGTAGAGCAAATGAATGCGTATGTGTGCAGGAGGCAGCACCTCAGGGCTGCTTGGACAGGGTGAAGAGAGGTCTATTTTACAAGGATGACATTTTAGGTGAAATTTACAGGATGGGAATGATTCCACCATGGGGAGAATCAGGATGAATGATATTCCAGGCAAAGGGAATGACAAATACGAGGGCCCAGGGTAAGGAAAATGCAGTCTGTCATAGGAGTCAAAAGGAGATTTTTAAAAAGGCTGGATTTTAGTTAATCTGAGAAGAATGGTTCCAAATCAGAACGATGGATCAAAAGGAGTCAGATTATCCAAGATGAGAAGTTTGGAATTTAG
>NW_012146856.1:354035-358089 GCF_000956105.1 Propithecus coquereli
TTTATTATTATATATAGCGAAAGTAATCAAGACTGTAATATCAATGGAGGGATAGACAAGTAAATCATTGAGTAGATGGATATCTTCATGTTTTTTGCCCATCTAAAGAGAGACATTCACATACATCTTTCATAAACCTCCTTGTCACCAATTTCCAGTTATGTTTCCTCCAAGAACCTAACCATGCAACCAAATCATCATTCATAGCCCATGAATCCCTGTCCATGTCTCTAGCCTCTTCTCTTTCTGAGCAATGTGGATATCCAGCTGTCCTGTTATGATTCTTCTTTCATCTGCAAAACAGGCCCAAGTTTTTCCTTTCTCAGTTGATTGATTGTAGAAGTTAGGCACGTCTATAGTATACCTTCACAGAAACACCTGGATTCGATTAAATAACTGGGTACTATAGTCTAGCCAAGCTGATCAATAAAACTGATCATCACACCTAAGAAAGTATAAACTTAGAGGCATGTTAAGGATTCTATGCAAAAAACATTGACTAAAGGGAGAATAACGAAGCTGGCAATTCTTTGAACCTATTTTTCATTTTAAGAGTCATTTCTGACAAGTGCTAGCGGAAGGTCATCATATCTGATGTAATTAAAACACCTTCCATTACTTTGCCTTTTCCAGGTTGTCGGGCATCGTTGCAGGTTCATTCGATTTTCACATCATGAGGTTGATTATTTTTGCTCCATTTTAGGTACAGAGATGGCGGCAGCGATGGGATGTGAACTTAGACAATATGGCTTTAGAGTCTGGTTTCTTAACCATAAGCAGTACTGTTTCTCAGAGAAAAAGGTTCATGGGTTTTCAATATGTAGGCAAGGAGCCCCCAGTTTTAATTGTTTCGCTTTATTCATCTCACACTTTCTAGCTCTACTAGCTCAGTTTCGACTCTCTTGGCTAGTCTACGCAATTGGGGATGGCAGTAGAGAAGTGTGCTACAGGATTTGACCTCAGTGATAAATAGTTGTATGACCAATTAACAAAGCCTTCCATGAATAAGAGAGGGCAAGACAGAGACTTACGGAACTTAACACTGTTTCATTTCTGTTCTAGATCTTTCATTTTAATAGACCAATTGACTCCTTGACAAATGGCTCCCAACCTCAATTTCATTTCCAAGGTTATGGATACCTTCATTCATTCATTCCTTCTTTCTTAATGGAGCAGATCATGCAATGTATATCAAATATGAAAGACCTGACCAGTGGAATATTTAGCTAATTTTTAATTATATTTGATTCTATGTTATTTTAGGTTATTTGCATACATGCAGGTCTCCTAGGTAACCCCATCCATTGCTGATGAAAGCTAAGCAGGAGTGATTTCTGTAGTGGCTATCAGAGAGAAAAGAGAATTATAGTAAATGCACTATGCATTGCAAATGAGATAGAGCTATTGAGAAATTAAAATTTGTTAAAACATCTTTACGAATAAAATCTGAAGAGTTTTTTTCTTTCCTCTATTGCATTTATGTTTGACCCTCCCGAAAGTTTGCTTTTATAATGGCATTGTTTTCTGGGCAGGAAAAAGAAATACATATAGGAGGTAGCTTTTGCTAAAAACTGAACCTTCAAAACAGTAAGAAAAAAAGAATAGATTAAAATTCAAAGACAGAACTTTAAAGCGGTGTTTATTGCTTAAACTCTAAAGTGAGAAGTTATTTTTTACTCTGAATTGAATTAAGGCCAATGAGATTGAATTCTTTAATTTGCCATTTCAGCATCAAATGTGAAATTGTGCATATATGTAGTCTAATTAAAACCAGTAACATTTGTTTTACAGAACAACTTTCCAGAGAATAACTTTATAGGCTACCATGATTAGCCTTTACTTCAAATGTAAAATTAAATTACACAGTTTTTCTTCATTGTTATTCTGTTGGAAGAAAACATTACCAACTATATTTATGCAGTGACTGTTAAATTTTCAATAACCACACTAGCTGAAAATGTGAAATTATTCTATTATTCTAACATTTATTTTTCTAATTCTAATAGCTATTTTCAATAATTAATTCCAAGAACATAAATGCACACCACTGTGTTCCATACAGTTATACACAATAACAAGGAGAAGGGGAAAGTAAATCTCATAAAATTTGTGGAGGGCTCACCTTCTTTTCAGTTTTGTGGGGGAATTGGAAAAGATACTCATTTCTTTGAGCCTAAGTTTCACCTTATGAAAAATGGAGAAGAAAAGCCTACCTTTAAGTTTGTTGTAAGAGCAAAATACCAATGTTTATATGATTTGCTTCACACAGAATCCACAATATAATAAGGGTCAATATTCTTACTTTCTGCCCACATAGAATAAAGATCTCTTAACTGCTTAGCTTTCATTATTAATGGATTAGGACAATGTTGGGTGTTAATATAGCTTTAAAATCACTGAAATAAAATCTATGTCTTTATTAAAGAAGATATCAAAGTATCCCACTGATTTTTCTCGTTTTCTCTGAGGTTCAGAGACAGGTTTACATTTTATTCAATCCTCCACTTTCCCATCCCTGAGAATTAGGCAGTTAATCAATTCCACCTCCTTTCCGGAAATATGTAACAGGACCAGAGTATGTCCACAGATGTGTACTACTTCACATATCTTCAAAATCCAGTGCATCAGCTTTATATGACAACATTTGGAATTGGGCAAGTGTTACCCGTTGTGAAAAAGCATCAAGGTGCCCCCTTGAGATAGAAAACAACTATGCCTCCGCCTCATTTCTGCATTAGTCATGTTGGGACGCAGAATAAGTTGTCGATAGGTATTAGTGGGATTGAACTCAGTAAGCATTTATGTTCATGGTGAGCAATTGCCACTGTGCTATGGGCACAAAAAGGAACTACGAGACCAGACCATCTTTGCCCGCAGAGAGCTTGCAGCCACATGAAGGAGGTGTCTCACAAACATGAAATAGACAACGAGATCAGCTTGACTTCACATACTCTACACAAGCACTGCTGCTGTTTGGGGAAAAGGTGGGATTTCTGCAGGCCGAGATAACCAAAGTCTGGTTAAAGAGGCAGAATGGCTAGAACAGCAATGGTTAGAGAGGAAAACAAAAGGAATAGCATATATGAGGAATAGTATCTGTATAAACTTTCCCAATACTTTTAACCAGTGTTTTTCCATCTATTCAAGATAACTTACTCATGTTCTTTTTGTCACTTCCAACAACCCCTTGTATCTTTTTTAATTGTCATTAATTAGTAGTTTTCCAAGTAAGGGGGGCAATACTACCAAATATTCCTGGACTGCTTCATCTTAAACTTACCTCTCATTTCTATAGTTAAGAGAATTTACAGATTATGTCGATATATTTAAAGTCATTTCAAACACATTAAATGTGCTTCTTGTACCCTATGATTTCCCTGTCTTTTTTTTTTTTTTTTCCAGCAGCTGTATTTTCAACTAAACCATAGCACTTTGGCATATATTTTCCCAAATCTTGCCATATTATTAATATATAGTTACATTTCTTGACACAAAATCTCAGAGACTCAGTACAAAGATATAAAATCTGCAATATACAAGGCACAACTAATTACCAACGTATATAAACTCCCCAGTTCAATGTGAACTGTATCTCCTTGCAAAATGGAATGTCGAAGGGTGCTAAGATATTAAGGTATAATTCTGATTTGATATGTGACTTTTTAGAAATAATCTTAACTAGTAATAAATAAGAAATTATACAAACAAAAGAAGTATAACTCCCGTTGAAATTAAAATATTCTTTGGTGATGTGTTTTAAAACTTATTTTTAGGGAAGAGGCAGAACCGAGTAAGTGATGGCAACCATTCAGCAGATTTTTAAAATGATTTCTGTATGGAAAGGTTCTTAGGGCAGGGGGACTCACAGAGGTCATGACATTCATTTAACACAACCTGTGCATTTGATAGATGAAGACAGTCACAGAAAGACTAAGGGATTTGCCATGTACCTAGAAAGTGACGGGAGGCTGATTATAGTCCCCTTATCTTTTCATTTAACTGCTTTTATGAGTCATTTAATTGTAAAAAATATCAAAAACTAAAATTAATCTAA
>NW_012146856.1:359639-367153 GCF_000956105.1 Propithecus coquereli
ATGTTTTCTTATAGAATATTTTATATAAGGGTTTTCTTAAAAGGGATGTGAAATAATCCAATTTACTTTTGACAACATTTCATCGGCTGCTGTATGAAGAATGGATTAGAAGGGGCGAAAGAAGGGAAGACTATTAGGAAGCTATTGCAGTCAACTAAGATAGAAAGAGTGTTTAGGAAGTTAGCAACAGAAAGTAAGCAAGGCAGACACAGTAGAAAGATGTTTAGAAATAGTATTATCATGCTTTGTGCTTCACTGAATTTAGGGATTAAAATGGAGAGATAAATCAATGCAGACACATTGTCACTGCGGTGTGCAAGAATGTGGAAAACACTAATTTTTAGGGAGGAAATCAGTAGATGAAATGTGATTAAGTTCAATATCATGTGTTGGTGAAGATATGGACAAATTAGAACTCTCATAATGGAGGCATATAAATGGCATTTTAAATAGAAATAGATAGAATTTATGTAACCACTTTGGAAAACTTTTGAGCAGTGTCTTCAAACACTTAATATGTACATAGAATATACCCCAGTCATTCTATAACATATACCCAATAGGAACAAATACACTTATTCACAAAAACATGTATGAGGATTTTATTGCAATAGTATACATAGTATTCTTAAACCAGAAACTACCAAAGTGCCCATTAACAGTAGAATGATTGAATAAATAGTGGCACAGTCATACAGTGAGACACTGTAAAACACTGAAAACGGTTCCAACTGCAGGCAACAATATGGATGGATCTCAAAAATATAATGTTGATCAACAGAAGCCTGACACAAATGAGCACAAACAATATGATTACAATTACATAAAGTTTCAAACAGGTAATTCAGTCTATACTTGAGAATTCAGGATAAGGTTATTCTGGGATGGGAGAAAGAGGCCATGACAGGAAGATGGTATGAGGGAGATTTCTGGGGTTCTACCCTCCCAGATCAGTCCTGTCTTAGCAGCTCCATAACTGTTACATTTTTAAAACAATTTTCATATGTTTGTCTTTGCATGTATGTGTATATGTGAACATGTGTTCTACCTATGTCTGTCTTCCCTAGAAGATTTTGAGCTCTTTGGAGTAGGAGACACTGTACCTTATTCAGCTTAGAAACTGACACATAGTAGAATCACAGTAAATGTTGAAAAAAGTAATAAATGAATAAATGTATTAAGAAGCAAAAGTATATGGATCATTTAACAAGGCCAGTGCCTAGAAGAAATGTAGACAATAATTATGGTATCAGATATACTGCAGCAATGGGCAGAGACTCAGAAGTCCATTCAGAAAATAAATTTGACATCTGTCAAGGAAGAAAAGATTGAGTTAATTAGACATGATATTTATACAATAAATGTTTTCTTATATGACTTAAAAAAACTCTTAGTAATAAGACTTTTTTGTTTTTTAATTAGGAGGCGATGTGTCCAGAAAAAGGATGGTCTTCTCTAATTTCTGTTGCTATTGGGGAGGTCAATGAGATGTAAGCAGAATATTGTTGGATGGGACAGTTAGTGAAGTTCCTGAAGAAGAGTGCAGATGTTTGGAATGTCCTTTCTTTATCCTCTCTCATGCCAATGCATGTTTTTTCAGCTTCCTGCCTGGGATGTGGATATGATGACCATGACCCTGAGGTGGCCTTAAGGATAGAAGCCACTTGCTAAGGAAAGCAGATTAATGGACATGAGGACCAGGCTTTATTGACTTTTTGGAGCTCCCTGATCAGCCCGGGACTGTCTTCTCTTCGTGCTTACTTTAGGAAAAAGACTATACCTCTTTGTGTTTGGTTTCTGTTTCTGCCAGCAGACTATATAGCTTTTAACTGACACAAAAGCTGATCTCTATGCAGGTAAAACATCTGTTCCATATCACACAGCAAGTAAATGGTAAAGCTGACTTTAAATCTGTCATTGTGCCAAAATATTTGATTTCATTCATTACATATCACTGAACATTTTCTCCCCTTTTTATGCTTTTTGCTGTCTTACAGGTAGAAAACCGTAGCCAGAGGGGTAGTCAGAGGACTGCGTCTGAACCCTTCTATGAATCAGGGCAGAGGTCTTAGAATTATGAGGAAATGATCATATTAGGAAGATTTAAATGATGTCCATACATCACTGTGACTTCCCCCATGGCACCTGTGCCATACAATGGCAATGAAATTGTTCCTATCAAATGGAAGAATATTTCACACAGCACAATCTTCCTGATATATCACAGTGGCTGTCAACTGTTAAATCATGCTGAACACTGCAGAAAGAATTAAAAATACTGAGTCTTAGCATTTACCCCTGTCAGCCAAGCAATTGAAATAAACACACAAATATCTAGGAAAATTGAAACCATTGTGCCTTCTCAAGCGTTTTTACATTCTTCCAAAAACAAAAACCGAAACAAAACCCAGAGCTCTGAAGATTTCATTAAGAGTTCTGAAAGAGACTGTATTAAGAAAAAGAAAGTGGTGTGTAGTTCATACATTCCACCAGGTAATCTGAAAATAGTGCAGAAGTTTTCTATACCCCATGCCTTCTTAATGGGGAATACCAGCAGTTAACACCGTGGGGCAACTAAACTGATAGTCAGTGGTTCAGCCACGTTGGCTACAAACAGAGATGCCAGAATTTGTCTCTTTTCCCTTTCTCTGGTTTTTCCCAGCTATTCATCCTTTTTTTTTGTTTATTTGTTTTTTAATTGAGAAACTTCTTCTTCCACTCAGGTCTGTCCAGCCTTCTGCCATGCCTACCTTCTCACCACATTGAGTTTCATTGATGATAATATTATCATGAACCAAAGCACAGATTGTCTTTTTCGTTAGATACCGTGCTTAGTAGGCACGGAAGATACCATCGGCGCATGCATCATTCTCATCTAAAGCTTCTTCCCCGTCTTGCCAGAGCCAAGTGGTCCCCTCTTCTGTCTCGGCCAGGCTTCTGAAATATCAGCATGGTTTGCACTTAAGTCTTCCCAGCAGTTCTAGACAGTTTAAGAAATGGGAATATCCACCTTTTCTTTTTCACCAATAGTGACTTTCTTGGTATATTTTTCTTTAATACACCATATCATCTCCACTTCACTTTGAGAATGATATGGTGTATTAAGAGTTTCCTAGAGCTGCTGTGACAATTTACCACAAAATAGGGGGCTTTGAGGAATGAAAATGTATTCTCTCACAATTATGGAGGTCAGAAGTCTGAAATCAAGATGTCAGCAGGGCTGCACTCCCTCCCAAGGCTCTGGGGGGAATCCGTTACTTGTTTTTTTTTTTTTGGTGGCTGCTGGCAATCCTTGCAATTCCTTGGCTTGCAGCTGCATCCCTTTGATGTCTGTTTCCTCCTCTTTGCTATCTGTGTCTCCTTTCCTTTTTTCTGTTATGAGGACATTTGTCATTAGATTTAGGGCCTGCTCAGGTAATCCAGGATGATTGTATTTCAGGACTTTAACTTAATTGTATCTTTACATCTGCAAAGACCCTTTTTCCAAATAAATTAACATTCACAGGTTTTAGGGATTTGAACACAGCCATATCTTTTTAGAGACCACCACTCAGCTTACGACATACGATAAGATCAAGATAAGATACATGGCACGAACTTTTTCCAGACCAATTCCTGGTTTTGTTAGTACTGGTTGCCTAGTTACTGTCTGTCTTATCTGGGCACAGACAGTGTGCAATGCTTTCCATTCTTATCAGAAAAAGTCTATTTATGGCTAAACTCAGTCCTGAAGCCATGTCGGTTTCTTCTAACACTCTGCTTTGTACAGAAACATAAATAATCAATTAGTGTTGAAGCTGCTTTTCCCTCCTGAGCTCGGTAGCGAAGAAATGAATGATTACTCGAAACACATAGTGTTTCGAGAGAAGGGGAGATATCAAAATCTAAAGGAGAAAATGGCCTCCTCAGCTAAGTTCCTCTCCATATTTATTTCTAAGGACACGTGCAAAGGGTCAGGGCCCTTTGTTAATTTCTTTAACAACTTCCATACAGGAAAACAGCTGACCTTTGCACTCAGCCAACAAGCAGCTTCAGGCAGATCTTTTCGCCTGATCCTTAATTCACCTTGCTCACATTCTTTCCATCAATCCATCAGTCCATCCTTTCTTCTAGGTCCAGCCCCTACAAATTTGGCTTATTTTTAAGAGAGTTTTGAAAAATTAAGTTTCTTTAGAAAAATCCAGAATACTAATGAGATATGTTTTCATTGTTCTAGAATTCTCTTCTAGACGCTTTGACTGATAATCAGCATTCATAGTGGAAGATCAGACCTCAAGCCTCATCTAGATATATAGCCAATATTACTTACCTTAATCAGAAAAGATTTCTACGATTAATCAGATGACAAGGGCAGAAAATACAGAAAAATAAAGATTTGAGTGTGTTTTGACCTCAACTGCATTGTAACCCTGTATATTTGGTTATACTATTGACTGGTAAATATTTATACATTTCATTTATTCTTTTTTTACCCATGGAAAGCTTAGTGACTTCTAGAAATATTTATTTCTTTCCCTTACTATAGAAAATTTGGTGTGATAAGAATACTCTGGTTTATCATTTCAGGCACATTGATAATGACTCTTTAACTTATCAGAAACGGTTACCTTAATTTCCTTTTCAAAGCAGGTAACTGCTGAGCATAGACCCATAAAGCTAATTAATTATGGGAATTGTATCATATGGTGCTTGAAAATGGGTGTTTCCAGAAATTGCTGGGAGAAATGCTTCTATATGTAGTTTGGCAGGGAGCGTTTGCACTTTGAATTTGTATTCTCCCATATTCCATCAGATGCATAATTTTCCTTCCAGAGAAAGAAACCAGCATAGGATATAACATCCACCAAGTCCTATGATAGTCCAGCCTAAGCTTGTCATACAAATAGATTAATGGTCTGCAATTTTCTGTGCATTGAAATATTTGTCACAAGAATGAATGTATACTTTCTCCCCCTTTCATTTTATGCCCTCATTATAGTCCTTGTCAAAGAAAATGATTATCTATTATTATTTTTTGGAAAAGTGTTCTGCTCTTGGTAGTATAATCTCTGCCATTAGAGTGAAAAAGAAAAATATAGCAATAATATTTTTAGATATAATTTTCTGAAAAATTGTTCTCATGACAGAGCATAAGAGAGCACACAATAACACAAAAATAGTCCTATTACATCGTACATGTTAAAGTGTATTGGTTTACCAAAAAAAAAATCAGCCCACTGTTACAATTGCATTGTGTTTTTATTTCTTCTTTTGATTTCTTTTTTATTTTCCTTTTAAATTCTTTGGATGTAGATAGGAGCTCGGTCTGTCACCCATCACGTCTATTCTGTGAATGCAATCAGGGAGGGCTCAGCTGGAAAACTATCTGCATCCGCATCTGTATCCCCATGGCTCCAGGAGCAGTTTCAACAGCCTGGCTTCTTTCATGGAAAAATGTGGAAGGAAGAGCTTTTGCCATTTACTTCCTTTGTTCCTTGTGGTACCTAACAGAGTATGCAACAAATAGCAGGTGTTCACACGGTTGATAACATTGAATCTGAGAGCAGAATAAATCTATTTAAGCAAAAGAGAACTAGAGTTAGGTCCCACTTGAGATTTCTTTAGCATTCATGTGCTACATTGAGGGCATTTTTGCCTTATGTTACAATCCTATCTAGTAATATTAAGAAAATAATATACACATGTTGCCTATAGCCATACCACCCTGATCGTGATCCATCTTGTCTGATCTTAGAAGCTAAGCAGAGTTGGGCCTGGTTAGTAGTTGGGTGGGAGAAAATAATACATGTGGCCTCAAATCAAAATAGGATCCGCATATATCTGATAATATAAAGACAATATGGAAGTTAGTTTTGTAATATTTTATAAACAAATAATTACATACCCTTGTTCTTATTATGCTTTTTATTAAAAAGTCATTAATATTATTAAAATGTCTTTTATTCCAAGAGTCCTAACAGATCTGTCTCCTTTACTCATATAACACTACCTCAGCCAGTAAAAATATTAAATGTGCATTTTAAACTTTATTCAAATTTTCAACTAAATTTTAAGTTTCTCAACAGCAGGAGTTATGCCTTCCCTCTTCTTGCTTCTTTTCAGCATATTTCAGTGGTGGGTATGAGATACCACAAGTCGGGTGCCCCATAGGCTGCATCTCTTGTAGTACCCCATTCTTGCAGCAGCAGGTGGCATTTCTCTACATTCTTTAATTAAAAAAAAAAAAAACTCTTCAAAATCATTAGAGTGCAATCTAAGATTTCCTGAAAATTACTGAAGATGACGTTTAGAAAGTATAGCTGTAGCGCCATAAACTCCAGGAGACAGGCAGACTTTCCTTAAAGCCTCTGTTTGATCCTTCTAGCAACGAGCGACCCCCAAGACATTGCTCAGCTTTCTAGCTTCCTCCCTCTTTTCTTTATTGAGCTAGGTGTCTTTCTACTTTTGCCTTAAAAGCTTGCACATTGCTGCCCCTCAACAGATTTATCAAAGCCATTTTCCTTACAAAAAAACTTTCAGACCAATTGCTTGGAAGATAACATTTGCTTGGAAGAGAGCATTAGAAATGCATGAGTGTTTTGATCAAAGAAGGAGATACATAATGTTCCAACAGGTGTCTGTGAATCAGAGCTTCATTTAAGTTCTCATTTTATTACCTAGTTATATATTTGGTAAATTATTTATCCTCTTTAAATCTTAGTTCCTTGGTTTTTAAAAGTGATGGTGCTCTACATGCCATATTATGCTTATTGTGGGATTTAACAGTAATATTTGGAAAGTACTAGGGATGTGTTTTATGCTGTATAAAATAACACTACTGACTCAGAATGTTTAAAAGGCCCTCATCCTTTATAAGAACTGTATTTCAGGAAGAAGGTGAGGAACACATACCAGCCAGCATCTGGATGATTCATGTTCCTTAACGCAGCAAATATATAATTTATACACGAGCAAAACCTAAGATCTTCTCAAGGAATTATTTCGTAGTGAACAGGGAAGGAGAGGCTTTGGGACACTGGAAGAGGAGAGGAGAGGAGACCACAACGACAGACAGAAACGTGTACCTTGCAGACAAAAGTAGAAAAAGTAGAAAACCCAAACAACTATTTAAAGAGCTACTGACACCATGCAGTTGAAAGAAAACATATTGTGATAGATTTAGCATCTATAAAGGAGTCTCTCAGAATTTTTCTAATGGTATAAAACACTGACGATAGATAACAGGGTTGCAGTATTTGCGCTGGGTAGTAAAATGTTAAGTTCCTCTTTGTTACCTGATATTTTAACTTTTCGACAAGACATAAACTTCTATTTATTGTGGAGGCTGATTTCTTCCTTATTGGCACAGAATAAACTCCCAATAAATAGAATAAATATGCGTTCTGCATTAAATTTTAATCTGTGTTCCAAATAGTTGGTTTGTCTAAGTATTTAATTGATTTAACACTTTGTTTTTATTTTGCGCAAAGCCCTTTAGACTATGTTTCAGTGGATATCATTATTAATAAAAGAGA
>NW_012146856.1:369304-369817 GCF_000956105.1 Propithecus coquereli
TTTTATAGTGGCTTTAGGTTCACAGCAAAATTGAAAGGAAGGTACAGAGATTTTCCAAACACACCCTGCCCCCTCTCATGCACACCCCATATCAACATCCTCTAACCGAGTGGCACATGTGTTACAATTGAAAAACCTACATTTTGACACCATTATTACCCCAAATCCATAGTCTACATAAGGATTCACTCTTGGTGGATCTGGAAAATATAAAATGACATGTGGCCAACATAGGATTATACAGAGTAGTTTTACTTCCCTAAAAGTTCTCTGTACTCCACCTATTCATCCCTGTCCCCCCCAACTGTTGGCAACCACCAATATTTTTACTGTCTCCATAATTTTGTTTTTCCAGAATGTCTTACAGTTGGAATCATATCATATGTAGCCTTTCAGATGGGCATCTTTCACTTAGTAATATGCATTTAAGTTTGCTCCATGACTTTTCACAGCCTGATAGTTTATTTATATTTAGTGCTGACTAATATTCCACCATCTGGTTGTACCACAGTT
>NW_012146856.1:371753-373412 GCF_000956105.1 Propithecus coquereli
ACTCCTGTCAAATAAAAATGGGAAAACAAGAAGATTCTTATTAAAATGAAATTATTGACATCAGATAGCCATCTTTGCATATATTATTCTTATTCTCACATTACCTGGGGAGAGAAAAGAGAAACAAGAGAATTCCTCATGGCTTCAGGGAATGAAATTGAGATCATATTAATAGTATTAAGATATTGGTTAAAGGGAACTATGTTAAACAAGTATTTAATTGGTTTTAATTGTTGTCAGCTTTCTGGCTGTGGTGGATTTGAATGCATTTTTTTTTTCCCTCTGAAACTAGTTTTCTTCTGGAAAAAAAAATAGTGTCATGGATATTTCCACCCACATTTGACTTTATAAACTTCCATATGACTGTATGATATGTGTGGGTATCTAAGCTTGAATATATGAAGGGTTTTTTTCCTCACCATACTTCAAAATTCCATTTTAAATGTTGGTCACAATATAGCAATCAAATCTGAAAACTCATCAACCAATTAGTAACGGGAAAGGTGAAAATATTCAAGAGTTGGCAAGTGAAATCAGATCTAGCTAAAAATGTAACTTTATGTTTTTCTCTACTTTATGATTAAAACTATAATTTTAGATTTCATTGATTGAACACCAGTACAATGGCTATGTGACATTAATGTGTGGTGTGTGTATAAAGAAAGACCATCACGCATATCTACATATCAGTAGAGAACACATTTGTTATATGTGGGTAGCGTATTAATCATCTATTGAACCAGTGCGAGTGCTCTCTGTCTGCATTTCTAGAGAGAGAGAGAGAGGAGAGAGAGAAAGAGTTTGCCAGTGTTTTTCCACTTCATTCTAATTTTATTTTCTCTGGGATTGGGAACTAGACATCTATGGTAGAATAGAGAATCCAGTAACAATATGTAGGGTCTGAGTATGGTCCAGTGTGAACATCAGTAGAAGCAGTACCAGTCATACTTAGAGCAAAGACCATCTAAAGCTATCCATGTTGGATTTATACGTGCAAAATATTTGCTTCATCAATTTATAACTACCAGCAATTTATAACTACTGGGTCTTCCAAGCCTTTGCTCCTTTTCTCACAACATTGAAATCACACAATTAAAGAGAAATTCAAGACTCTCACTATTGGTTGGTTTAAATTTAGACTCTCTTTTTTATCTGACACTTCTTGTCTACCACATTATTCATTTTTTCCCTTGGGTTCTATTCTCACTTCACTCTTTTAACTCAACAAAACCTCATTTATAAAAGCCTTGGCATACCCCTTCATCACAATTCTGGCTAATAGTCTCTCTAATCAACTCTTTTTACCAGTTTAGCTGTTCTGGGACCATCATATCTGGGAAGCCATAAGCAGAGACCCTCTAGGATCTATTTCAAAAATTAGAAACCAAAAGGATAATGTTAAAGCATTTACTTTCTTATTTTTTTCCTCCTTGGAAGAAGATTAGAAATAAAATCTTCAATTGTTTTTTAATTTTTTGGTAAAATCATTTTTCTTCTGTTTTTAAACATTATGAAGAGTCATTCACAGAAATCAAATTCCCAAATAGTTTCAATCTTCTCAAGTGCCTAGAAGTATGTAAATGACTAATATCTCTAAAGTGACAATCTTGTAGTTCATGGAAATAGAAAGTGGAAGAAGAGCTCATAACCTAAAGGCAC
>NW_012146856.1:377537-379800 GCF_000956105.1 Propithecus coquereli
CTTGAGAATAATGTGTTTTCTGCTGCTGTTGGATAAAGTAGTCTATGGATGTCAATTATATCCAGTTTATTGATAATGCTGCTGAGTTCTACTTTGTCCTTATTGATTTTCTGCCTGCTGGATCTATCCATTTCTGAAAGAGAATTATTGATGTCCCCAAATATAATATTAGATTCAACTAATTCTCCTCACATTTCTATTAGTTGTTGTTGCACATATTCTGGTGCTTTGTAGTTAGGCACATGCATATTAAGGACTATTATCTCTTCTTGGACAATTGACCTCTTTATTATTATGTAGTGTCACTGTTTACTGATTGTAACTTTTTATTTTTGCTTTGAAGTCTGCTTGGTCTGAAATTAATATAGTTATCCTGCTTTATTTAAATCAGTGTTAGCATGGTATGTATGTCTTTCTCCATCCATTTATTTCTAATTTATATGTGTCTTTATATTTTAAGTGGGTTTCTTACAGATAACATATGGCTGGGTCTTGTTTTTTGATCCGCCCTGACAAACTTTGTCTTTTCATTAGTGCATCCAGACCATTGACATTCAAAGTGATCACTGATATAGTTGGATTAATAGCTACCATATTTGTTACTATTTTCTGTTCTTTGTTCTTGTTCTTTGTTCCTATTTTGTCTTCAATTCTTTTTCTACCTTTTGTGGCTTTAATTAAGCATTCTACATGATTCTATTTTCTTTATTTTCTTAGCATATCAGTTATACTTCTTTTTTAAATCAGTTACACTTTTTTTTTAGTGGTTTCCTAGAGTTTGCAATATACATTTACAACTAATCCAAGCCTACTTTCACGTAATTCTATACTGCTTCATGGATAGTGTGTGTGCTTCCTAATAACAAAATAATCCTAATTTCTCCCTCCTGACTTTCGTATCATAAGCAAATCTATCTACCTAAGATATATGCATAAGCATACATAATGGAATATATTGTTTAACTCTCAGATTTCCCACATCACATAGGATCCCCAGAAATTCATCAATTATGGTTCAGGTTTCTTACCCTGACACTGATCTCACCTTCTCCCCCAGCCATGGAGGTTTCAGCTAGTGAGTTTCTGCTCTAGTAAATTATGACTTACTTGGTTTTGATTTGAGATATTTTACTTAAATTTATTGAAACTCAGTTTTATTATCTATAAAATTTGGATGATAACGAGTTGGGTTTTTGTACGGGATGAATGAAAATATATATGTGGAAGGTTTAACTTTCGTAATAACTATAGTAGAGCCATATCTTGTCTTAGAGTAAATTATAAATGAACACTGAGTCAGTAAAACAATGTCTTCTACAGATATTGTTATCTGTTCCTCTACACTTTCAAAATTAATATTTATTTCTTCATCTAGGAATTCAATGATATTATCAACATCCACTCATCTAGCCAGATTTAAAGTTAACTGTCAATTAATGGAAAGCCTTAGAATCTTCTATATGTTTGTTCCTCAGGTTTTACTAATATGAAATATTACTTAATGCTTCATTACTCCACTTACCTGTTAACTTCAATTCATTTTCAGGTATGAAAGAAATGTATTTCCACACACTCACACACTTCTTGATATAGAGCCAACAGAAATATATGCACATGTATATCAAAAAATATGGATAAGAATGCATATCATAGTGTTATTTATAATAGTCCCAAACTGGAAACAAATCAAATGTTCATAAAAAATGTAATGTATATACATATTGTAGAATATTCAAATATTAAGATATTCAACAGTAATGATAATGAATAAACTACTGATATACATAACAGACACCAACATAGATTAATCTCATACAGAAAAAAAAGACAATACATAATGTATAATTCCATGCCTCTAATCTGCAAATAAAGAAAGACATAAAATACCACATTAAGTGTACTACCACGTCTATACTTTGCAAATAAAGGAAAAATAAATCCTGCATGTCAGATATCAGGATATGCTTCCTTTGGGAGGAAGAAAGAATAGAGATTGAGAAGAGTCACAGGGGAGTTTCTGGGATACTGATAATTTTCTATCCATTTACAAGTGGATAGTTTGGATGACATGTAGATATTTAGCCTTATGGTTTGTATACTATTTTGTATTCCATAAATCAATAAAAGTAGAAAGTTCTTTTTTTTTGTCTGTTTAAAATCATATAAAGATGAATTCCTATGAGTTAAATGCACTAATAAAGTATATTTAATAAATAGTAGTCTACTTTTTGTTAGAAACATAGCAGGTCCTTGGTTTTTCTTT
>NW_012146856.1:381386-383611 GCF_000956105.1 Propithecus coquereli
ACTTAACTCTAGTGAAAAAAGCCTGACCTTGGGTTGATCCTATATATCTCTAAATCTTTATTTTTGACAGAACCCGTGTTCTACTTGGTGGGGTCTTTAAATAATTTCCTAAGAGATCAAGTAACTCAGAAGCGGTAAATGAAAGTACCAGGTAAAAGAGACCTGGCATTTCAAATATAGAACAGTGAGGCATGAATAGAGAGAGTTATGACGGTTCTAGAGAATGTATTTTCATTTGTTTGGTTTTGTTAGACTGTGGGAAATTTTCATGCCCTGAATTATGGCCCTATTCTGCAAAATGGGGATTTTTATCTTTGTGCTTTCACTGCCATTACTTGAGAAGGCACATCTTTATGAATCCTGTGTCATCACTAAAACTATTCTATGTGCCTTTGAGACTTAATGTCCATGATTAATTAAAAGAAAAAACTAATTCATATTTGTATTATTTTAAGGAAGGATTTTCAATTATACATATTATCTTCTTTCTGGGGGGAAAACTCTTTTTTAAGGTCAGTTAAAGAATTTCTAAAAAGTAACGTGGTATTCTAAATAACCCATGTAAAACTGACTCAGGTGAGAATAGTCAGATATTATCAAGTATCTATCCAAAGTGAAGATGGACATTTGGTAACTGGGTGTTAAACAGAAATTAAGAGGGCAGATGTATGAAGTAGAAGAAAATATATGGTAATGTCAAAGAGACCATGAAATAATGTTTGCTTCATTTATTCAACTCATTTAATGTATTTAATGTATTGTCTACTTTGTGTAAGGCAATGTTCTAGGTCCTTGAAACACGCTGACAATAAACCTATATAGATCCCTCCCTTCATGGAACTTACATTCCAGTGGGAGCAGACAGTTTTCGACATTACCTAATTTTCAATCTAAATGCAGCGACAGTGGTAAAGAGTGATAAATACCAATTTATTGCTAATTCACTTAATTCTTCCGTCTATCATTGATGAGCAAACAATCATTGGACACCTATTTGAAAAAGGTCCTTTGCCAAATGCTGAGAAAGATATGAGACATGGTTTGTTTGCATACAAACTGCAGATTACCTGGAAGGTCAGAGATGTCTGTATGTTCAAAGCATTTGGCTTGACTGGAACAGTCTCTCGTCGACAGCTGGTTTTTGAGGATATACGCTTCATAGTGAAATAAAGTAAAAGTTGCTCCTCTCTTATCAACCAGAAAACACGGATGTACATAATGTGACACCTCCACACACTTTTGGGCAGACTTACATAGATCATTGCATATGTGTGAAAATATTTGTGTAGGGTAAAATACAGAAATTTGAATTACTAGGTCAAAAGGCACTTTGAGTTTCTACATCTAAGAGATTTAGTCAAATTTCCTTTTTTGGGGATTTTATAAATTTATATTCCCAATGGTAATATTGTTCCACAGCCTCAATAATACGGTTTATCAGACTGATGTATTTTGGTCATGTGGACAGATGAAAAAGAAATATCATTATAGTCTTTACTTTTATTTCCTTAGTAAACTGAGGTTGAGCATGTTGTCATATTTAACAGGTATTTATATTTCCATTTATTTGAATTGCCTATTCATACCTATTATTAATTTTCCTATTCATTTATTAATCTTTTTCTTAGTTACTTCTGGAAACTTTTATTTCTTTGCAACACAAATTGAAAATATTTTTCTCAGTTTGTCATTTGTTTTTGGACTTAGGCTACGGTGTTTTGTCATATATAAGATATTATTTATGTTGTTGACTTTATCCTTTTTTAAAAAAGAAAACTTTTAATAGCTTCTATATTTTGAATCATAGTTAGAAAGTCCTCAGCCCCTGGGAGGTAATAAAATAATTCTATGTTTTCCTCATGTATTTGTATGATTTTTATTTCATTTTTTAACATGTAAATATGTGATGCACTTGGAATCCATTGTGATATTCAGTAGAAAGAAGAATGGATCCATTTTCATGTTTTTCCAAATGGCCCCCCATGTCCCTAATACCATTGACTGAGTAATCCAGTTAATTATACACTGACTTGAGACAACCCTATAAAGTACACTAAATCTTCACATACATTTGAGGATTTTTTTTTTCATTTTTTATTTTTTAGAAACTGTGTCTTGCACTGTTGTCCAGGCTGGAGTAACGTAGTGGTTCGATCATATTTCACTGCAGCCTTGAACTCCTGGGTTCAAGTGATCCTCCGATCTCAGCTTCGTGAGTAGCTAGG
>NW_012146856.1:384033-413304 GCF_000956105.1 Propithecus coquereli
GTATTTGTATCTGTCTGTATGATTGTCCAAGGGCACTAACAAAGCATTTTCATTAGTCCTGTCCTTCCCTCATAGGACGTGAGAAAACCTTAGTATTATTATTTGGATCACGATAAAATTAACTTAAAGAAAGTTGACATCTTTACGTCAGTCAGCCTTTCTCTTCAAGAACAGTGCTTAAGTCTTCCTCTGAGTCCTTTAAAAGTGTTTTAAAATATTCTTTATATAGATATCACACATTTCTATTTAGGTTTATTCCTAGCTATTTTAGCTCTATAAAGCGATGTTATTTTTGCCAGGGTCCCTTTATAGGCCTGTCTATATTTGATCTTTTTCTGACTTTGAATAAAATCACAAGAATGTCTCATATCTTCTCCATACCATGCTGTCCCAAGTACATTCTTTCTTCAGAAGTTAGTGCATCTTTTGTAAAAGCCAGTTCTCTGAGCTTCAATTAACTTTTAACATTTTTAACCTCCTATACCCTGGACATACTTCAGTCTTGGAATACTGAAGTGTGGGCTGGGTGGGGTGTGGTTTGTTTTTGTCCTATCACCTAATTACCCTCTGCCAAACACCACATTGTTATGTCTGGTGCATTATAATCTGACAATGATTTCTCCTGTAGAAGGTGGAAGCACACCATTGCTTTTCCTTTCTCTCCTTTGATTTTATGTTGTCTCTGTTTTAATTTGTTAATTTGTTTTCAGAGATTATCCTGATGCTTGTTCTCTTCTTCTCTGGCTAGGCATCCGAAATCCCCTCTCTTAGTCAGCCCCTACGCTTCTAGCAATTACTTCCTCTCCCCACACCTCCCTGCCCCATATCCTCTCTCAATGTATGTCCATTCTTCTTTCCTGGCCATCTTTTTTGTCAAATTCTCCTCTAGAAAGTGCAGTATGACTCTCTTCCATTGATAATGTTGATCTTTGGAGGTCTACATGTTTTCTTCATCTTTAATTAAGTGTAGTAGGAAATTCAGTATAAACTTCTTTCTCTATAGTGCCATATAGAGGCAGCTCCAGACAGATTTGCATCTTTAGACAATTTTTGGTGAGAGTTCAATGCTAGTTATTAGAACTGTAGGGGGTCGTCCCGTCTGCAAGCAGTTTTTTTAAGTGAGAGAAAAAGACCCTTCTCACTTCCCCCATGGAGAGGGATGGCCAGTAGGGCAGCTTAGGGGATGCACAGAATTTTAATTGTGCTGTCCAAAGTGATTCTTCCCATGGATTCTTAACACCCTACCGTTTTATAGGTGGGGCGAATGAATGATCACTAATGCTGGCGGAAGCAGGTTTTATAGCCTCAGCTTGTACTTACACTTGTTGTCAAGCAGCTTGCTTTAGGATGTAGAATGTCTATTCTCCTTCTCTTTTTCTTGGGAGTCTCAGCTGAACCGAGATGAAATGAGGTCCATTTTAACAACCAAATACACCAGAAGTACTGTATTGCAGAAACATGAAAATGAAAGCACATGGAGGTCACTGTGATAAAACACCATTCCATTTTAGACTGCGCTCTCCTTACATGCAAGAATACAATGGCATTTCTCAAAGGAATAAAATCCTTGCAAATCTTCATTCAGTTAGGTTTATGGAAATTTGATGTAAAAAATTAAAATTATTTGTGGATCAAATATAATAGAATAAATTTATATTTTCTCCATATGGACATATATATGATAGAACTCTGCCATATTTTCTTTAGGGCATTTTGCCAGTTTCTGTCACACTTTACGTTTGCTTTTTCCTTTTTCACTTCAGAGAATATTCCTCTCATTTGGATGTAGCAGTCTGCAGCCTCCTAAGAACAACTTGGGGTTGACTTTTCTGCATACTTATTTATTTATTGCTTTCAAGGAGTAGAAATATTGTTCAAAACTGAGAAGCTGAAAATACTGTTGCGGAAGTTTAACATAACGATAGAATCATTCTCCACGTCATCATTTAATTAATCCCAAAATGGCTGTGGTTTCCCAAAACCTCTTGCCTTTACATGTTTTTGTTCATTCTATTACCACTACACAGACTGCTTTCTTCTCACCCGCCTTGGACTATGATCTACCCATCCTTCAGGATTCTGTCAGGCATGTGTTAAAAAATATGTTTAAGAACAAAGCTAAGCCAAGAATGCCATTGTCAAAGGATATATAAAATAGCCAATATTATATCTGATGATTTTCTTTCTCATAGATGTAAAATATTTTTACTGAATTCTATTTAATTCAGATTGAGCATTGCACACACACACAACACACACACACGCATACACTCACACTCCCAAGACCTCTATTAGCTTTTAGGCTGAAAATGTAAAGCTATGTAAACATCTTTTTATTTTTATAGTTTTTGTCTTAGTATGATTGTTCCTTTACTCCATACATGTCTCAGAAAATTAGCAACATAGAGTTGCAGTATTTGAAGACACTCTATAACTGATCTAGATGAAATTTCTGCTGAATTCAAGAATTCACTATAGTATGTTACAGTACAATACATACTATGTTGACAGACTGTCACCAGCTATTTGCTTGAATAGTTCAGGTGAAGACCAAGTGGCCTTTCAAAGCAGAGCTCTTTGGGGTAATTTCAATTTTATAAAGTTCTTTGTGATACAGAATCAATGCCCGGCTCCCTGTAACATGTCCATTTTCTCTGGGAAAGCTTACGCTTAGCTGCACTTTTAGCACTTGGGAATTTACTGTTTGTTTTGTGAAAAGTATAGAACCAACCAGATACTCAAGGGACAGACAAAAATAAATATGACATCGTTCATACCCTAGAGAAGGCTACGGTCTTGTGACAAATCTTCAGATCTTTGAAAATAATTATTAACTTATGATTGATATCAGTGTGTTCTCATATTAACTAAAACTTTTTAAAAAAGTATAAACATCTAAACATATTAGATGACAATTGTTACAAATAATCTCATACTCAGAGAGTTTTGTTTAATCATTTTCTTTTTCAGTGCATCTATGTAACTTTATATATATATGTGTATATATATGTATGTGTGTATGCATATATATATACACATATTTAATTTACAGAGATATTTAGCAGAGTTTGAAATATTAACATTTCTAGTAGCCATTGATATTTGAAGGTGTGTCATAATAAATGTATCAACCATCTTTAATAATATTAAAATTATCTGATAATTTCAGTTCCACAGAGGCCAAACATGAGTTTCTCTATATAGAATGATGCAACTGTTTTAAAACCTAACATGATCTTTATAAACTATTAATGGCTTCTTAGGATGTGAATCGTAGGGAGAAACAGGTCTTCTGTATTCTGTGCTGAATAGATTACACTTTCTATCTTGTGTCACTTTGGGAAACCACATTATAAAGCGGCTACTAGAAAGATGGAGAACAGTGAAGAATAACCGAGATGATGAGGCATCTGGAAAAATATTTTACAGAAAGAACCATTAAAGTAGATGGGAGAATGTGAAGAGCACATGTAACTGTCTTCACATTGCGGAATGGTTGTCACCCAGAAAAGGAAATAAGAGCTATTTTTTGTAACTCTAAAGGGCAAAACTAAAACCAGTGTCTGAATGTCACCGGGTAACACATTTCAGTTTACAATAGCAAAAGTCTTCTTCATTGAATGTTCTTCAATGAGGAAAAGACTGCTCCACTAAAAAAAAAAAAAAAAAAGGAGGAATGTAGATATGAAATACCTTATAGAGTAGTGGCTTTTTAAAATATAAACACCACTGTAATGGGGTTTCTTCTTTAGACCACCATGGAATAATATAGATGGAAAATACCTACCTTAATGAAATAAAAATTTATACAATGTATAAAAGAGAATGTTTTTCAGGTTATTAGACATCAGAATATGAATGACAGTGATTTCTGCAAGACAGGAAACAAAGTGAGCCTTATGATTGCCTAACTTACCTACTTGAGAGAGTTCTTAGGCCATGACGCAGTGATGGGGAGCCCAGGTGGAGCCCAGTGGTCTCCATGAGTTGATAAGATGGAGCTGAGAGCCTAGGAAGACCAAGATGACAAAAGTCAGGGCACAGTAACAGACAGGAGAGAGCTATACCTGGAACTCCAGAGATACAATAGGATAATCCTCAAGTCTTCAGCTAAACACTTAACACTGAAGGCATGTGAAAAAACTAACCAAGAGGGAGGAAAGAGTCATCTAAGAGAAGAAAAATTACCTAGTACTGACATAAAGCTGTGAATAGTTCCTCTTCTCACCAACCAGAATAGAAAAATCTTATCATTCAAGGGGCATTGGGTAGAGTAATGATAAGGATTCTGCCTCAGTACTGGGGAAAACATTAGTCTTAGGCAACGTGCTGCTCTGAATCCACCTAATGAAGTTTAACGGCAAGACAAAGATCAAACTTTTTCTCAGCAATTAATTATTATGATAGAACGAAGTTCAATAATATTTACAGAAATGCAAAAATATATAGAAGCCAGTAAGATAAATTCAAAATGCCTGGCATCCAATCAAAAATTACTAGGCATGCAAAGGTGTAGGAAAATGTGAAGCATAATGAGGAGATAAATCAAGAAAAACAGACTCAGAATGACATAGAATTAGTAGATAAGAACATCAAATTAGTAATTGTAACTACAATCTATGTGTTCAAACAGCTAAAGGAAAGATTAAGCATGAGAAATGAATGTATGGAATATATAAAAAAGACACATAGGAATTCTTGAGTTAAGAACTAAATTATCTGAAATGAAAAATGTATTGATAAGATTAACAGCACATTAGATATTTCAGAAGAAAAGTTTATTGAATTCGAATACATAGCAATGGAAAATATCCAAAATAAAACACAAAGAGAAAAAAAGTTGCAAAAAAAAAAAGGTGAACACAACTTCAGGAAGCCAAAGAAAACCTTTTAGCAGCTTGTAAATATGTAATTAAAGTCCAAAGGGAGAAATGAATGAATATGGTTTAAGCTTCTTGGTCTATACCTAAAGTGGTGTCAAATCTCTTGAAAGTATATTATGATAAGTTAAATATGTATACTATAACCTTCAAAGCAACCACTAAAATAAGGAAACAAAGAACCACAACCAAGAAACCAGCTGAAGATATAAGATAGAATAATAATATACAATTAATACAAAAGGAGGCAGAAAATGAGGGAAAAGGTAACAAAGAGCTGATGGAATAAATATAAATTGAATAACAAGACTATATGTTTAAACTCCAATATATTGAGAATCACATTAAATATAATTTTTTTTTCAGAGACAGGGTCTCACTCTGTCACCCCAGGTGGAATGCAGTGGTGTGATCATAGCTTACTCACTGCAGCCTCCAACTCCTGGGCTCAAGCGATCCTCCTGCCTCAGCCCCTCAAGTAGCTGTGACTACAGGCCTGTGCTACCACGCCCAGCTAAATTTTCTTATTTTTGTGGAGACGTGGTCTTGCTATATTGCCCAGGCTGAACTCAAATTCCTGGCCTCAAGCAATCCTCCCACCTCAGCCTCCTAAAGTGCTGGGATTACAGGTGTGAGCCACCATGCCAGACTGGAATCACATTAAATGTAAATTTTTAAATAGCTCAATTAAAAGGCACAGATTGTCAGTTTGGATAAAATATAAGATCAAAGCATATGCTGCCTATAAGAAAACCCAATTGAATATAAAGATATAAATAGGTGAAAAAATTTTAAAAAATGGGAAAATATCTGCCATACTAACTATAACCAAAACAGTGGCTATAGTAATGTTGGATAAAGTAGATTGGAGAGCAAAGAGTATTACCAGGGAAACAGAGAATAATTTCATAATAATATAAAGTTAAGTAAATACTTAACATAAGACATAGCTTCTGGTAGTTATTTACTCAAGGTTAATGAAAGCGTGTGGTCACAAAAATATATTGATCTGTATCTTTTCATATAACGTTTTTGTCTGGTTTTGGTGACAGAGTACTATGGGCCTCAGAGAATGAGTTAAGACATATTCTGTATTCTTCAATTTTCTGGAAGCATTTGTATAGAGTTTTTATCAATTCTTTATTTAAATATTTCAAAGGATTCAAAAGTGAAGCCATATTGGCCAGGAATTATTGCTGGGTTGTTTTTTTCTTGTTGTTAATATTCTTGTTGTTTTTAATTTTTTAAAAAATTTTAAAGGAAAACTTTAGTTTGTTAAAGAACAATGTTCATAGGAAGGTATTGTTTTATAAATAGACTTGCACCCTCTGTGTTTTGCAAGGGTCCACCGATTCTGTTTCCCATTTTTCCTTTAGTACCACACACAATGTTTCTGCCTTTAAAATGCTGGCTTATGCCTTAAATGAGAATAAAATCTCCAATGTTTGTATTTCCCTTAATATAATTGAGATAGGTTGTTCCTTTCAAAATTACTTTATTAAAACATAATAAAAATTTAAAGGAAATTATTATAGAAAAAATAAGTAACATATAAAATTATTTCCTAAGTAATGTCAAGCTTTAATAATTACCTAGAAAGGACAAAGATTAAAACTTCATACCAGACAAGGAGAAGATGTGAAGAATTTTATGCTTATGATATTTAATCATACTAAGGTTAGGGGATCCAGACATACTCAGATTCTGTCCTGTCAGATACTCATGTTCTGTGGGGATTTAATAGGAGTGATATATTCAAGGAACACCAGCAGAATGGACTCAGAACTTGTCATTAATAATTGTTCAAATTTCTAATTTTTCATTGCAGACCAGAAGATCATTGCCTTGGATCAATGACAGCACAAGTGAGCCTCTTACATCCCTTTTGAATTTAAAGATACCGAGCTCAGTTCCAATAGTTGTAGACTAAGATGTTAGGAAGAGCCTTGATCCACTTACTCATCCAATCTATATGAAACCAACAAAGAGATGAATTACTTGGCTTATGAATGTTCCTTTATGGAGTAGAACAAGATGTATAGCAAAAAGAACTACTGGGGTATTGCTAGTTTGTATTATTTAACTTTTACTAGATTGTACTATAGTAACAAACAGCTGCTAAATCTCAATGACTTCCTACAACTAAGATTTATTTCTTATGATAAAGGTCAACTGCAGATCCTCCATGGCTTTGCTCCAGGTTGAAGTAACATCCCTAACTGAGACACTGCTATTCTTATTCAGAAAAGAAAAGGAGATGAGGGAACCACAGAAGGCTTCCCTTTAGAAGTAGCTCACATTTCAGATGTGAATAAGTCACATGGCCAAGGCTGATGTCAGTGGGATGGGTGTATTTCATCTTCTTAGAAAGAGGGCAATGAATAATGGGAACAATAATAAAAACGTATTTGTATACACAAGGAGTGCAATGCGCACTACCCGAAGGATGGACATATTTGAAACACGGACTTCGGTGGGGGGGGGAACCAAGGGCAACACACGTAACCTAAACATATGTACACCCATAATTTGCTGAAATAAAAAAAAAAAAAAAATTATCACACATTCCAACGCACAATGACCCGCTAAGTGTAGTCTAATTACATGTATACACCTGATCATTTGCCTGTTTGATCTAACAATATGGTATTTTGTCCTGGAAATACTTTGTCACTCTGCCTCAATGTGTTCCTCCTCATTTTTATCAAGGGCTACTCATAATTGCAAGCCTTTAGGAAGAGTCTAGGTAAATATCTTAGATACTAGCAGAATTATGCTTCCTTTCCCCAACTGAAGGCCTCCAAAATTTGGCAGATTTTTCTCACTTGGAACATGTTGAGTGCCTGGCTAGTTGAAAATTAAATGGAGATTAACCCAACATATAAAAGCTCTATATATTTACCATCTCATATGTGCCAGTCTCTGCAGTATTATACTTTACCCACATTATAGCATTTAATCCTCATAACAATCTTTAAAAGCAGATACTTTTTTAAATTTTACAAACATATTAAGTTTCAAGATGTTATACGACTTGGCCTCACATCAAAGAGCTATATAGAAATAAAAATCAAATTAAAATCTAGACCCATCAATCATCATTTATCAACTTTTTCAGCTCTGAAACAATGTGTGAGGACCCTTCAGGTATCTTTTCCCTATTGCATATAGAGCAACTGTTTGGAGAAGCCTTCTTATTAAATGACTAAAATATTATACAAATGTAGTATATCAGTTGAGATAATTAATTCTGTTTCCTGCAAGAAACCCCAAAGTCTCAGTGACTTTACACAGTAAGACTCTATGTGTCATTAGGTTATGTCTGATACAGGCCAGGTTGCTATCCTCTATCTTTTATCTACGTCATGTGGAACACTGGGCCCCAGTGTTAGCAGGGCAGGGAAAGTGAAGGATAAGGACACACTGACCACAGTCCATTGATCAGAATTGGCCACATAACCCCACTGACTGCAAGAAAATGGAGGCAAGCACACGGAATAGTTGTTGAATAGGAACTGCCTCTACCACATACTGCAACCATAAAAAGAAATATTTAATCACACAGAAACATTTCTATATGCTTACATAAAGTAAGAATCAAGAAATGTAATCGATAATTATTCATGGGTTTGAATAAATCTCCCAGTTTCTTTTAGAAATCGAGGATTTTTATCTTTTACAATGAATAAAAGCTCTGAGCACACAGGAGGCATTTACAAGTTTTGAACTGAATTCAGGAATGTATAAATTTGTATATTCTGCCATAAACTTGGACTACGGACTATAGGATATTCAATAGAATGAAATAGAATTGATTTACATTTTAATACAGCGAATTGTAGAAGCACTTCCTATTTAAATATAGAAACTAAAGTTCTTCACTAAAACAGATGTTAAATGCCCCGTCCTCAAGAAATAATTAGGCTATTATTTAGTTTTTATAATAGTTTTTAAGGCTATTTAAATGTAGATTTGTCTTAAATTTATTTTCATCTAATTCTGGAATTCTATAATTTTAGTTTGATCTTTTAACATTGAATACTACTAATAACGATCATTTCATCATCCTTCGATAGCATAGGGCCTCAAGGCACGGTATCATACTCATAATAAGCAAATGAAATAAATAAATAAACTCATTTTTGTTTTTCTATCGGTGTTGTTCATTTATTTTCTTCTAATCAGGTATCTCCAAATATAGCAATCTTCATTGAAAAGAAGCTAAAGAATTAAGTGGAATAAAATAACATTGATTTAAGAGCACCATCAGCACTCTTTTTATCAATCTTAAATTTGAAACTGAAGTCAATGATCTAAAATTTAGGACAAATGAGAAAAGTAGAGTTTAGACTCTCAATGGATGGTTTAGAATAGGTGCTCATAGAACAAAGCAAGGTGAGAACACACAAATAGGTCGTATGTTAAAAAGATGGGATTGACATTCAGAATTTAAAGGGATCCAGCAGATAACAGAAATGTGATCACATCCATACCTCCAAGATACAGAAAAAGTAAAACTGAAGTATTCAAACCGAGTCTTATTAAAAAAAAAAAAAAAAAAAAGAGTAGCTGATCAAAATGGATTTGGACCTGGGATAGCATCTTAGACTCCTGAGTGTGAACGTGATTCTGACATCTTTGTACATCCAGTGTTGTATTGCTCCCAAGGAACTGTCTGCCTTTTTTATAAGAAAGTTCATGGTCTAGTCTGATAAAAACTAGAAAGTAAAGAAGGGCTGCTCCCAGAACTAAGGTAGGATTCTGTGCATATAGGAGATTATAATATTATATTAAACTCAAAAACAGAAAATGGTTAATCACATCCAATCCCTCTGAGGCATTGTCAACACAATAGTATTTTGCTACAAATGAAAGATGATATAGTATTAAGGAAAATAATAAAGATATTTCCATAGAATTCTATATTATATACATAGGCAATTCAAGAAATCCTCAGCCCTTCTGGAGAGCAAATTAAAATATGCCCATCAACTTCAGCATGCTAGCAAAAACCAATTAATACATCGTAGCCCTGAGCCCTTGCCAAAATTAAATTTTGATGTATTTAGAATTTTATCATCATTCTGACGGTTTAATAGTACAAACATGACCAGTAAAATTTGGACTGAGTCCACGTACCATGATATGCATTGTGTTTACATTAAAACACATGAATATGTAACAGAGTAGTCACCTCTCCTCCCATACATATGGAAGCACAGAACTGAGAATGGGGATATGTAACAGAGGGAATGCTCTGGAAAAAAACAGCAAAAGATGTTTTCTCCTCTTTTAAACTTCCCCCACTCTTTTTGGGAACTGAGACCTGCATCCCGGCTTCAGGGAGGTGGTCAGGAGGGGCAGGGGAATGTCTTTTGTTCTTTATGTTACAGGAGCTAGCTCAGCCGAACTGTTGGCTCCATCCCAGGGCCAGTGCTTGGCCAGCAGAGGTCTGAGTGGGCCTTCCAGGTGGGTGGAGGTCACAGGTTTTGCCCTCAGCAGAGATGGGCAGAAATAGGAAGATTAGAATTACTAACTATAATTAAATGACAATAGCCTAGAACTAAGGGCCTTCCCTTTAAATGTTCTGTAATTCTGCTTATGTACAGGAATTTGGATTTTGAGATGATAGTCTATCATTTTCCTCCTTTGTCAGCAAAGTAATAAATTTCTCTTTCTTTCTCCTCAACTGCTTGTCCTTGTTCTTGTGATGCGGCCTTGTGGACAAGTGCTGAGCTTTTGGTAACAATTTTATTTCTGTTTAGTGGCAAAATAAGCAGAGAATGTCTTGCCCATTTCTTGAATTTGCTAATTTGGTGAAGTACTTAAAATAAATTTTTATCACTATTTTTATTATCTTGGATTCAAAATAGACTGGTTTCCAATTCAATAGGATTTATATTAAGGAAAATCTAACGCACAGAGGGTCAGTCTTTAGACCCACCTAAAAGGTTTTCATTACTAATGAATCAAAGAATCTCACTGTGAGGTAACATTTCACTTATGAATCCCCCAAAATGCCCCCACTTCCTTCATGCCAACCACTTTTCCTTGAACTATCACAACACCTATTACGATGGTGATTATTTATTTACAATCTCATTCTCCCTGTTATACTAGGATGTCCTTGAGTGCATGACTGACATGCTGTATATTTTTGTGTCCCCTGCACATTGCTAGGAACCTAATAATTATTCAGTTTCATTTTCTTGAATTGCGTTGATGGAATGATAGTGATACCCCAGAATAAACCATCTGAATAACCGGTATCCAGGTAGAAGTGAGTGCTCATTGACCCATTGACTGATTACAGCCTTTGAATCCATTTCACATTAGGAAAGGTAATGGTAAATCTATAATTACTCTGGTCAATATTACACTGTTCCTGGAATCCTGCAGAAGTAAAAAGAGATACCATTATTGACATATTGTTTCTGTGAGCAATTATGCTTCCTTTTCAATTTTCACTGGCCACAGTGAGATCACAATAAATAAAAAGTAGATGGTGCTAGAAAGAGAGTTTGGATATTTGATTGCCTTATTAATAAACAGGGTGGCTCTTATAGAACTGTAACATTTTTGTAGAACATTTTATTGTTGTTCATTTTAAGTTAATGCAGGGGTTACTGCAGCATAATGCTGAAACGGTGGATTGAAATGGAGAAATGTTAGTCTACTTTGTGGATAGAGCATCTCAATTTTGGAAGTTAGAAAAATCTCTCAAGTGATTGAATTTTAGAAATAATTTTGTAATTTATTGATAATTTCTCCCCTTCTCTAAATAAAAATAATAGCATATATAGCTCATGTCTCCACTCATTTTGATAAATTTCCAATTTTATTAAGCTACAGGCAGATGAGCTCCATTTAAAGAAATATCTTGATGATATAAATTGATTATTGTCTAGATTACTTAACAGATACTACCATGTACACAGCATATATAATATGTAATATCAATAACAAATCTGAAAATTAATGTCACCTTCATTTAGATGTAGAAACAGGTGCAAATATTTTAAGCAAGTAACTCAGGATCTTACAAGTCTGGATACAAAGCAAAGTCAGTTTAATTCCTTTTTTTCCTTTCTACATCATGTTATCTCTATGAAATCAGGTATATTATAGAGTTACTAAAGTGATTATTTAATTGATAAAGCTATTCAATACCAGGTTGGAACATGTTCTTCTTTCTTCATACTCACAAAAAGGAAGTTCTAATTATGCTTGTCAATATTTAATAAACAAAAGACCATGAGGCCATACTAAAGCATTGACTTTGCTCAAGAAAACTATACTATAGGCCCTTGTCAAATCTAAAAGGTAGATTTACATATTTGCTTAATTTTGTTTCCAAAAATAAGCATACTGAGTGGGCCAGATACACACAGCTGTGTTTCTGTCTGAATAAGAGACTATAGAAAATGAGAGAGAAGAGAGTCCCAGGCATTCATTTAATTATAAATTGAATAACAAATCACTCAATTTACCAGACATTGTCAAAAGTCTTCATTTGAAATGTCATTGAGAAAAATAATTTTTCCATTTCCCTTTCAACTCAAAATTTGGACATTGTCCCATGGGATGGCATGCCAAAACAAAAATAATCTCTATAGGGTAGTTTTTAAAAAATTCTCTATATACCATTTAGTATTCTGATTTCCAGTTGCATTGAAAAGCACTCTTTTTCTACCAAGAAAAGGGACATTATTTTCACTTGAAGTATATATAACTCAATAAGCTTAAGCATAAAATCATGCAGCATATTATACATAATCTGTTTCTGTCTGAGCTAAACAAAATCCAAAATAGTTAGATTATAAGCACTTTCTGGCTACCCCTTCACCACCGCTAAAAAGGAAAAATTCTTTGATCATTGAGCAATATCTCTTAACTCGTTTGTGATGTGAGGAAGGGAGAAAAATAGAGGATGAAAGCTGGCCAAATGATGTCATGTGAGAGCAGATATTGAGGGAATAGATGTTGGCTGCTTGTGATGAGACCATAAATACATGAATGGTGAAGAGAAAAATTGAGAACACAGAAGAAGGAAGGTTATATGAGCAATTATAATGTGTAAAGATAAAAACTCCAGAGAAACATTTATAAAGAAAAATTTTAAGAAACCTTTCATTATACTTTGTTATAACCTTTTTTCCATATACTTGTTTATGACTTTAAATAGCTTATATAGATTTCAAATTTAATTTTTGAGTTTGATTTGTGTTTCTTTTTCTTGCATAACTAAGCTGGTCAATGGCCTAAAGTTTGCCTACTTTTGTTGCTTCCAATTTTTTAGTTCTGACAAGTAGGATATTGGATTTGATGTGCATTGTCTAGCTATACTACACAAAAAATATCTTTCCAACATAACCACAAAATTATTAGGTTTGTGATTCAATTGACATCAATCCAAAATAATCCATAGTGTTTCTTTTAATGAGTAGAAATTGTGCAAGCCACACCACCAATTAGAAATAAGAGCATGGGATAAGTTAGCATAAGTGATTAGAGTGTGGAGTGTAGCACCAGATGCAAACAGCATTGAGTTAAACCTCTTAGTTGAGAAAGTTTAAAACACTTCTTGGCATTTGAATATTTATTTCACGTTCCATGAACACATCATTTCTTAAGACATTGGAATTATTCTAAGAAGAGGGAGAATCTGTGGTAGAACTTTTTGGACCAGATTGAGTACAGGACCATTATAAGGCTTCACTAGGTTTATGAGGCTTTATTGGAGATTTAATATTTGTGGTAGGTAAACAATCAAGCCAACTTGGTATCCATAGGTAGAGGTCACCTATTCCAGATTTGGAGAAAATCATAGGGTTCTTCCCTCATCTAGACAAGAAATAAAAGAAGCCTAGTTTAAATCAACTTATGGGAAAACAGAAGAGAATTTGAGGCAGAATCTATGGGGAGAAATGAGAGAGCGGGAGTGAGCCACATTTACTCCCGCTTTGGGCTTGGGAAATAAGATACAGATTTTGCCATCATCAACCAAGACAGGAAACACAAGGATAGAAACTGGTTTAAGGTTGTGCTGCTAGAAGTAGGGTAAGTGTAGAGATAATGGGTTCTGTTTTACACACACTGCATTTGGTATGTCTATAGGACCTTTACAGGAGTTTTCTCTTGGAGTATTATGTGAGCCTGGAATCTTGTATTTGATGTCATGATTGATAAGGCATAAGGATAAAAACAAGCCACTGAGGAAGATGGGGTGCAATAAGAAATTGAAGAAGCTAAATAGATTTAATGAATCTTCTAAGTTCTATGTGCAAAAAGATCTTGGCTGAGTAATACCTGAGAAAGTAACATCAAATATTAATAGAATTTCTTTAACTTAACATCTACAACATTTCAGCAATCTCACTATAAATAGAATTTGAGACTTTTACATGTGCTCATACCTTTTGCTGGATTCAAAGCCTGGGTCAGGGAATCATGATGTAACCTTGTATAAAGAACTTAACCACTGAGCTACAATTACTTTACTCATAAAAGTCAGTAAATATGTAACCTTTAAAATTACATCATTGTGATGATTAATTCTTATAAAGTATGTAAAGAAATCACAACAGTGTGTAACCCAAAATCAGTTATTTCTACCTCTTTAACTATTTTTTCTACTTATTATTTTTATGATTATTGTTCTTGTTGTTTTGACCTTACCTCCAGCTGTATAGTTAAATGCTATCTACCTGTCAATTTAAAAAAAAGTTTGCTACACTTTATCTATCATAAATTAAAATTACCACTGTGGTTCACACTGACCTAGATATGTGTTCCTTCTCTAAGGAGCAACTGTGTGATCTTCAGCAAGTTATTTAACCTTTATTAGCTTCAATTTCTATAACTCAGCCCGATATTTACTCCTGTGAAAGAGAGTTGCTAAGACAGAATCGTACCATAGGTATTAGTAGGTACACTCCTTCACGTAGTTATGATTTCCTCTCTTTATTTGAAATGACTTTAGCTATGTCAGAAAACACTTCCATACCTGCACTGACCAATACATAGTGGTATATAATTTGGGCTATACATAACATATTCTTTCAGAGCATAGCAAACCCAAAATCCCTTTTTTTTTCCTTTGTTCTTAATCATATATTGACCAACTTCAGTCAACAGATTGATTTTAATAGGGTTCTCTGATAGTAGACTTCTGTATTGACAAATACGAGATTTTTTTTTAGGTAGTCTGCTAGTTAGTTTTTACTGTTGCCGGGGCTGTTGTTTTTTTTTTTTTATATATATACTTTAAAAGAAGAAACAGAATATATTACTTTGGAGCACATGTGGCCATGGTTTGAAAGAAATATTTTAATGAAATTTTTAGTTATATAAAGAAAAGATTATCATCAGGAACAATAAATTATAAAAAAAGGGAAAAAAATCAGAAATTAAACTGCTGTTTATGACAGCATGTGAGTTTCTCTTCCTAGAGAGAGGAGTTATATTCTTGGAAATCATGTTATTGAGGAGGCTATTGGACTGAGATAAGTGAATACGGAAAGAGAGTATTTTCTACACCCTAAACCTAAAGAAGCAAGCTAGCACTCTGGATGGGAGCAGCATGACTAAGGGTATTTCTATGGTGTGGGATGTAGGACAGGCTCTGGGACTAGAAGATGAGTATGGTATCAGGAGACACAAAATGGTTGTCTAGGGACTAGCATTGGGATATAGATATTGCAATAACAGTATTGGTTAGTTAAAACCACTTATTTTACCATGGCAAGAATGGAAAGTGAAGTGCTAGGCCAGAGCAAAATGGCGGAAAAGATAAATGATAGCCAGGATGGATTTATGGATTATTTGAGAATTGTCTGTGACAAGAGAATCTAGTTAAGTGTTGGATTTGTTGAAGTTATCAGATAACTATACTACTTATATGTAAGAAAGAAGTTAGAGGTGGTTAGACAATAACAATAATGTGGAAATGTATTACTAAGGCACTGGTGATTTTAGCTTCTTTGACAATTCCCCAGGTGATTTCTGCAAACATAATTATTTTAGTCTCTATCCATCCTCACCTTCCAGTTCTAGCAAAGATAATTGATTGTACCTAACCTCATTACATTATCTGCTCACACTCAGAGCCTTTATACTACGTCTTCTGGGAGTTAAAAAAGGTAGTCAAGAATTCACCAGAAGCTCTATGTGAATAAGAATATACATATTTTTAATTTTTTTTCTTTTCTTTTTTTTAATCTCGGCATATTAAGGAGGTACAAATGTTTAGGTTAGATATATTTCCTTTGCCCACCTGAGTCAGAGCTTCAAGCATGTCCATCCACCAGACTCTGGCACTGCACCCATTAGGTGTGAACATACCCATCCCCTCCTCCCCTCCCACCTACTCAACATCAGATGAATGTCACTACTATATGTGCACATGTGTTGATCAGTTAATACAAATTTGATAGTGAGTACATGTGGTGCATGTTTTTCCATTCTTGTGATACTTCACCTAGTAGAATGGGTTCCAGTTCTATCCAGGATAATACTAGAGGTGCTAGATCACCATTGTTTTTTGTAGCTGAGGAGTACTCCATGGTATACATATACCACATTTTATTAATCCACTCATGTATTGATAGGCACTTGGGTTGTTTCCACATCTTTACAATTGTGAATTGTGCTGCTATAAACATTGAAGTACAGATGTCTTTTTATAGAATGTCTCTTTTTCCTTTGGGTAAATGCCCAGTAATAGGATTGTTGGATCAAATGGTAGTTCTGCTTTCAGTTCTTTGAGGTGTCTCCATATTACTTTCCACAGAAACTGTCCTAGTTTGTAGTCCCACCAGCAGTGTATAAGTGTTCCTATCTCTCCACATCCATGCGAACATTTATTGTTTTGACACTTTTTCATAAAAGCCATTCTCACTGGAGTTAAATGATATCTCATGTGGTTTTGATTTGCATTTCCCTGGTGATTAGAGATGTTGAGCATTTTTTCATATGTTTCTTGGCCATTATTATGTCTTCTTTTGAAAAGTTTCTGTTCATGTCCTTTGTCGACTTTTTAATGGGGTTGTTTTAGTTTTTCTTGCTGATTTTCGTGAGTTCTATATACATTCTAGTTATCAGCCCCTTATTGGATGTGTAGCATGTGAATATTTTCTCCCATTTTGTAGGTTATTTGTTTGCTCTTGTGATAGTTTCCTTGGCTGTGCAGAAGCTTTTAAATTTGATTGGGTCCCATCTATTTATTTATTTTTTGTTGCTGTGATTGCCTTTGGGGTCTTCTTCCTAAATTCTTTCCCTAGGTTGATGTCTATAATAGTTTTTCCAACATTTTCTTCTAGATCTTTTTATATTTCTCTAGTGTTTTAGAGCAATGTGCCAGTGAAGACTGTCAAAACAGATTTGTTTTCATTTCTTCTTAATATGAGATGGATGAGGGAAAAAAGTATGCAATAATACAATAAAATATATTCCATTTTCGATTGCCTAACTTAAGAATTCCTCCTGTGCATGTATGTAGTACATATGCACACACACAAATACACACCTGTCAGTCATCTTCTGAGATGGTGAGTTAGCCAGATAAAGAACTTCATGATATGGCATGATATTACATCTAGAAAATTCCATGGATTCAACCAAGAGCCTCCTGGAATTGATAAATGAATTCAGTAAAGTCTCAGGATATAAAATCAATACACACAAATCAGAGATTTTCATATACACCAATAGCAGTCATATAGAGAACGAAATCAAAGTCTCAATTCCTTTCACAATAGCAAGAAAGAAAATAAAGTATCTAGGAATATATTTAATTAAGGAGGTAAAAGACCTCTACAGGGAGAACTATGAAACATTGAGGAAGGAAATAGCAGAGGACGTAAACAGGTGGAAAACCATACCATGCTCGTGGGTCAGCACAATGAACATCGTTAAGATGTCTATACTACCCAAAGTGATCTACAGATTCAATACAATCCCTATTAAAATACCAACATCATTCTTCACAGATGTAGAAAGATTAATTTTACGCTTCGTATGGAAGACCCCGCATAGCAAAAATAATTCTAGGCAATAAAAACAAAATGGGAGGTATCACCTTACCAGACTTCAAACTTTATTATAAGGCTGTAGTAATCAAAACAGTTTGGTACTGGCACAAAAATAGAGCCATTGAC
The DNA here is from genome assembly GCF_000956105.1 of Propithecus coquereli. Taxonomy (NCBI): domain Eukaryota; kingdom Metazoa; phylum Chordata; class Mammalia; order Primates; family Indriidae; genus Propithecus; species Propithecus coquereli. Next base: position 402,071 of record NW_012146856.1, read on the forward strand.
CAGTGGAACAGAACTGAGAACCCAGATATAAAACCATCCTCATATAGCCACCTAATCTTTGACAAAGAAGACAAAAACATACCCTGGGGAAAAGAATCCTTATTCAATAAATGGTGCTGGGAAAACTGGATAGCCACATGTAGAAAACTGAATCAGGATCCACACCTCTCACCTCTCACAAAAATCAACTCACGCTGGGTAACAGATTTAAACCTAAGGAGTGAAACTATTAGAATTCTAGAGGAAGATGTTGGAAATACTCTTCTAGACATTGGCCTAGGCAAAGAATTTATGAAGAAGACCCCAAAGGCAATTATAGCAACAACCAAAATAAATAAATGGGACCTGATCAAATTAAAAAGCTTCTGCACAGCCAAAGAAACTGTCACAAGAGGAAACAGACAACCTACAGAATGGGAGAAAATTTTTGCATGCTACAAATCCGATAAAGGGCTGATAACCAGAATCTACTTAGAATTCAGGAAAATCAACAAGAAAAAATCAAACGACCCTATCAAAAAGTGAGAAAAGGACATGAACATAAACTTTTCAAAAGAAGACAGAATAATGGCCAAAAAACATACGAAAAAATGCTCAACATCTTTAATCATCAGGGAAATGCAAATCAAAACTGCAATGTGATATCACTTATCTCCAGTGAGACTGGCCTCTATCAAAAATTCCCAAAACAATAAATGTTGGCATGGATGCAGAGAGATAGGAAAACTCATACACTGCTGGTGGGACTGCAAACTAGTGCAACCTCTGTGGAAAGCAATATGGAGATATCTTAAAGAGATACAAGTAGAAGTACCATTCGATCCAGCAATCCCATTACTGGGCATCTACCCAAAAGAACAAATGATACTATATAAGAAAGACACCTGCACCCAAATGTTTATAGCAGCACAATTCACAATTGCAAAGATGTGGAAACAACCCAAGTGTCCATCAATACATGAGTAGATTAATAAAATGTGGTATATGTATACCATGGAGTACTATTCAGCTTTCAAAAATAATGGTGATATAGCACCTCTTGTATACTCCTGGATAGAGCTGGAACGCATTCTACTAAGTGAAGTATCCCAAGAATGGAAAAGCAAGCACCACACGTACTCACCATCAAATCGGTATTAACTGATCAACATATAAGTGCACATATAAGAATAACATTTATTGGATATCAGGCAGGGGGGAGGGGGTAGGAGGGGACGGGTATTTGCATACACAAAGAGTGCAATGCGCACCATCCAAGGGATGGACACGCTTGAAACTCGGACTTGGTGGGGAGGGGGGAGGCAAGGGCAACATAGGTAACCTAAACATCTGTACCCCCATAATATGCTGAAATAAAAAAATAAAATAAAATAAAATAAAAACTTCGTGATAAATAAGTTGATACTGAGTTGAATTTTTTTTGGAGGTTGGAAACTATTTTTTTTCCTAAAGAAACTAAAGTAGTAGGGTTATTTATTATTACTACTGCAGGTTATAATAAAGAATAATAGGAAAATAAAATTTCCATGATTCTAGTTTGTCAGTCTGATCATTCTAGAATCCATAAAAACAAGTGTTTGCCCTTGTCCAAGTTATTATACAACCACACAGTGCTGGAAGCCATTGGCTTACGGCCTTGACAAGATAATGGCTAATCTAATATCCCAAATCAATGACGAAGTGCCCATGGATATGATAACTCAGTTATGTACCTCTTGTCCAACAGTATATTTTTGTTTCAATAAGGGCCTTGCTAGAGTAATACATAGCAAACAAATCCAAGTCCATTAATTTCAGCTCCAAAGCAAGAAAATACTTCTTGGTAGAGAATCTTTTTTCTGCTTGAGTGTGGGAATGGTGGTAGGAACCACCATTTTATAAAAGCTTAAAGTTTCCAAAAATATTATAGCAAGGAATTAAAGGACTGTGAGGGAGAGAAGGGACCCGAACAAACAACAAACAAAAGAAACAATCTCCAAAGGTCTGTGCTGTATGCATTCAAATACGTATTCTGACTTCATGTGGCTTCAATGAATCAGAGAGATTCTGTAAATCTTCAGAGATTGAAACGTTTTTATTATGTGGTCCCACACCTGAAGCAGTACAAACAAAATGTTTTAATATGTCAGAATGTTAATGTTATCTTTCTATTGCAGGGGAAAACAGTCTCCGTGAATAGGTTTTGATTTCCTGACTGTGTGTTACTTAGCATTTTACCTGGTGTTAGTAACTGATAAGGCTTGCATGGAGGATTTCTTTATGGAGATTCTGTTTCTCTGAAGCCCTGTGCAGACTCTGATGCCAGGTCTTTTTATTGATGGATATAATCTGATGGACTTCAAATTAAAAGCAATCAAAATCACATTAGTCTGTCTACTAGAGGAGATGTTATTGAGAGTAATGGCATAATGCCATCAGAGCTTCATTTCTTAATGTTTGGTTCTTAGAACCCAAGCTTTCAGACAAATAAAGACTGCCATGAATTATTACTCATTGTCATACATAAATAGTGACATATTTATCACTGTTGGCTAAAGGGACATCATCTCTAAGACAATTATTTTACAGAACGGTGGACATAGAAAAGAGGTGGGAAGGTAATAAATAAAATTAAAAAGTCCACATACAGGCAGTATGAGTGTGACCGCGCCGAAGGAAAGTGTGGTTCCCTAAAGTCTGGTGATATTTTCATTATTAAAAATATGTCTACATAAATATGTTTTATCATATTCACTGAAATATAGTTGTAGTTTTTTATTATATCGTTATATATCATGTGGCACAGGTATAAAACATGATAAAATCGGATAACATAGGTAAGACTATAAAATTGGAATCATATATTCAAGATTAACTTTATATATAATGTATTATAATAGAAAGGGAAAAGTAATATGTGAAATTATTATTCTAAGGTAATATATTAAATATTAACAAACCTTGGAGAGGACTTAGGTCTTCTGGTTTCTCATTGAGTGTGTTTTCTACTGCGAGGTACCAGCTTTTCATTCGATTTCCCCCTTATTCAGAATCCTACAGTATCTTTTTATTCCTTTAGTTGTACATGGTATCATTACATATCCAATTACTTATTTACCTCACCCACGCTATTATTAAACTCTGACTACGTATAAATAATTAGCAATGAGCAGGCTGATAAACTCATCTCTCTTCATAAATGCCTCTTTATCAGCTGCATATGCATGGTCCTAAACACATTAACCCAGGAGAGCAAAAGAAAGTGGTGTAAGGAAATGTTCCAAACTGCCTGAGTTAGATTAGACCTGGTTACATAGTTCAGAATTTTTGTCAGTCATAGTTTTTTCTTTCTCATTCAAAAACCATTATGCACATCCAGTGTGTTTTGTGAAAGACAACAGTATAGGCTGTTTGTACCTTCGTAGGTCTAATTGCCTAAGATTTCTTTGCAGGCAAATTAATTGTGTGTTGGGGGTCAGGGGAAGCACTAAGAAGATTTGGAATGCAGCAGCATTGTTTGACTTCATTTTAATCCATGAGGGCTCTGGCAAAATTATATATTTTTATCTTGATTTATCATTTTCAATGTCCCTTCATTTTCGGCAAGAACAAAAGAGAAAAATACTGGGAAAATTGACATAGGATTTCCCAGGAAAGAAGAACACATTCCAAATCCAGTTACCTTGTTTATTCTTGGTTGAAAACGAGCACCACCAAAATCATTTGCAGCTCTCTGTGCTCATCACAACATGGGATCTTCTTGTAATGAGATAATTTGTACACACTCGCTGATATAACCCTTTCCAAGGGCCTGTGGTGCATTTTTCCCTTTTTTATAATGTCTGTAAAGTGAAAAAAAAAGAATAATTTGTTGAAGTAGCTGATATTTAAAAAGGCCATGGAATCCAAAAAAAAAAAAAAAAAAGAAGGGGAGAAGAATAATCAAGTGGGATTTATGAAATAAAGATAATTGAGAGCAGCATATGAATATCGGAAAGCAGAAAAACAGCAAAACAAAACAATAGAATAGTCCCAGCTAAGAAGTCAGTGTGCACCAGTGGTTCTCAACACAGATTGCTGGGTGTGAGTCAGAGGTCTGCAGTGTAGCCTGAGAATTTCATTCTTAACAAATTCTTAGGTGAGGCTGATGCTGTTGGTCCACAGACCACACTCTGAGCAGCACATACACATTGAGACCCTCCCCGTCCTGAAGGCTGGTGTGAAGGCACAAGATGACATTATCCATGTGGAATGAGAAAATAGAAGGGGGCTGTGCCATAATTAATGTGAATTGTGGAGCTTAAGAGGCAGAAATGTTATCTCCAAGAACCCTGGGCATACAATCATTTAAAAAATTTGTGACATTAGGCAACAACGGCATGAGCATACATCTCTAACTAGATATCTTTATTTATCATTTGAGCACAACACACAGTGAATACTTCCTCTGTGCCTGAGATTGTGCTGTATAGAAAAACAGAAGCAAAAGTCCAAGTTCCCCTTGTCCTGTGCCTCCCAGACTCTCACGTTTATAGAGAGACTATATAGATACATAGAGATTTTATAGAAAGGACAATGATGTTAAATGCACAAATACAAATGAAAATGTTATATATAGTTAACACGTCCTACTTCTTCACAATGTGGTTTCAAATCTCACCCTCCACCCCAATCCTCTTGGAAAAAGAGATTTTTCTTTAATACCATCTCCCTATACTAAATCAAAGAACCCCCAAATTTTACTCAATCCAAGGTTGTTTAGCAAAACCTGGGATATTTTAATCCGTCCAGCAGAGGGCGCCCTTCACGTGGCCCTGGCGCAGGAAAGGAGCTACCTACATTTTAACAGTGATTTGGGCATGTTCTGCCACTGACAATCTGGCAGTTACTTCTAGAAGTAAAAGGGAGCACCCCTCAACTGTTATTGCTTAGCCATTAGCCATGGGCTTTTAATGTCATAAAACTTTAAATGCTTTAGAGACACAGCTCTTTGATTTGAATACTTTAGAGACGCCACTCAAGATTTCTCACGGATTCACAAATATGGCAAGTCTAGTGTGGGTGTAGATCACAATACCTGACTCGCCTGGTTTGAAATCATCTGAGGTACTTTTTGCACTCTCATCAAAATGTTAACTTTCAAACGAGGCTCTAAACGGTACAGCCCCCACTCTGAGTCTCATGCCCCTCTGCTCTTCCAGCTTCCTCCACAGTGGTCTCTTGCTCTTTCTTCAACAAAGTGGACACACGTCTGCTTCGCACACACGTCTGCTTCGGTGGTGGTGTTTGCCCAGATAACCAGCTGCAGGGCCCACATCCTCATTTTATTCAGGTCTTCATTCCAGCGTCACTTTCTCTGTGAACACTACCTCACTACCCTATGTAAAATTGGAGCAACTTTTCCAACTATCTATGAATTCGGAGTTTTATTTCTCTCCATAGAGTTTACTGTTAACTAATCTGTCTATCTATCTATAATTTCTTATTTTTCCCCACCGGGATGTAATTCTTTGCAATATGAATTTTGGATCTGCTTTGTTAAGTATCCCTGACAGAGTTCTATGGCCTTCAATGAGGCAGTAAGCGAATGAGTAAAAAACAGGTATATCTAACAAACTTCTAAACAAAGTTTTCTCTAAGAGCCTCCCTTCTTTAAAATCTATCAGGACATTTTTGGAAAGAAGTGTGACAATAGCAACATAATGTGAAGTCAGGAATTTTAGCTATTTTTTTGTTTTGATTATATATATGTGTATATGTATGTATGTGTATATGTATATATGTGTATATGTGGATATGTGTGTGTATATTTATATTACATATTCATTATGACTTTAATGTGCATTTATTCCTCTGTAAATTTGATAGGTTATTGTAACTGTATTACCTAGAAAAAATAGTGATACAAAACAAATTGCTTAGTGTAGTTGACAAGATTAATTTGTCGCTTTACAATCTTTCCCATTAGTGTATTAGTGATGCTTGTTTTCATTTGTAAACCCAATTAATATTTTACCTCATTATCCACTGTGAGAACAATTATTTAAAAACTGTTAATCATACACAAATATTATAAGAAAATTCTGAAATACGAATGGTAATACTGTGAAAAAGCAACTAGAGATTAGTGTCTCATCAGTTCTAAGCCCATATGATAGAACATGAAAAAATACAAAACCAATCATCTTTATGAACTGCTACATTCAAATGGGAAATGAGGTTATAGTGTTTATGCTATAAGAAGGGAGAAATTTTGATGCCAATTCCTTTAACAAAAAAAATAAAAAGAACTCCCCACATAAACCCACAAAAATAGTTTTCAGTAATCCATTCCCTCCTCCCTGCCCACACCTACGTACATGCATGCCTAAACTGCTATCCTGGATGAAATGGATGCTTTAATGATTATTCCTACTGCCATCTTTTGAATGAATGATAATACTGTTAGCTTTTATTTGTTCATTTCTTATTTTTTTCTGTAAAATTATATTTGGGTATATGAGAGATACTAGTCTCTGTGTTGAAGAGAACCACATTGAAGTTACTTACTGAGGACATCAAGTGATAAAACTTGACTTCACATTGCAGAATAATGACAGGATAACAAACCGCTTGAGTTTTAATTTTCAGTTAATAGCGTAGGGTTATGACTATTAAGAAAATTTATCAGGCACTTAATACAAACATCAAATGTTACTGTTGGAACAAAACATAATGTTAATTTAAATGTGGTAAAATTGAAAGGGTAAGGCAAATAGAATGAAGAGATTCAAATAAAGCTCTGGCTTCAGCCCCATTTTAACTGAATGTCTGTATAGAAGCCATTTAATGATGGCTAGATCATTAGCAGAAGGTTATAATAATTTCAGTTCTACCTGAAAGTGTTTTGAAGATCAAATCAGTGGTTCTGAGTAAACATCTTGTTGTAAAATACTGAACAGATAAAGACCCTGAATCCTATATAGGTTAAGAACAAATACCTAACTGGTGATACGTTTCTTGATTCCAAATCTATAGTGCTTGATTATGAAAAACATTCTCATGATTGGGAATGAGGAGACATGTCACTGATCATATGTTTGTCCTTTTCATGATACAAGTATCAAAAATAAAAAGATTCACTTAATCGAATCATATGAGAATGGTTCTCCACCAGGAAACATCAGCATCCCCTGGCACCTTGTTTTAAAGGAAAATTCTTGGGTCCCAACCTAACCTATTGGTCAGAAATTCTGTGTATGGGGACCAGAAGTTTGTATTTTAAAATTTGTATTTTAAGTCCTCCAGATGGTTCTCATGCAACTTCAGGGTTGAGAACCACTGCCACTTTTGATACTGAATGGTTTAATGTCTCTACTGTAGAAAGAGAGGGTACATAGTTCACTTAGGTAACATTGACCATGAAACAGCTACAATAGTCCTGGAGGGTTTGGTCACTTCTTCCTTCTCAACCTCCTCCCACCAAGGTCCCCCTTGCTCTCAGAGGCTCTGTCACACTGTCTTCCTTTCAGTTCCTTGAATGACTTATGGCCTCGGGACCTTGCTGGGAATAATTTCTCCTTGCCCTTAAGCTTTCTTCTTTTCTTTTTTTAAACATCCTTCAGCTCTCAGGTCAAGCACTGTTTCATCATGAAAATCTTTTCTAATCCCCAGATTAGAACAAATCTCACTATTATAACTCTCAAGACTCTCTACTTTTGTTTTATAGCTCTTATAACTCTTTATAGAGATATAATTTTGTGATTATCTGATTGACGTGTTTCTCACCTACAAGGATGCATGCTGCATGTACTTAGAGTCCACGTCTGCTTTACTTGCCATTAAATCCCAGTAGCAAGCTCAGTCCCTGCACAAGAAAGCTGATCAAGAAATATTATGGAATAAATGAATAAAATGATACTCAACTGTGCTCTTTCAATTTCCTGAACTGAAGAAAATGTCTAGAAAATGGAAGGCCATAATAATAAAGCATAACAATTATATCTGACCCCATGAAGATCAAACCTATAACTTAGCTCAATTAGCACTGGACGGTTAATTTTAAACTGAATTTCCACAAATGACCTATTATGGTATTAAGTTATAATTTGCTAGGGTTGGACGTTTTCTTATTTATTTAGTTAAAGGGAATTAATTCATTTAGGATGAAAAACAACAACAACAACAAAACAGCTACAAATGACTTCTAGAATAAGAAACATAGTACCGTACCTAACAGCAAGGAGGCAGGGTGGTGCTAGGTTTGGCATATAAGCGGCTTAAGGACATTATCAAGGACGAGGTTGGTGTTTTTTAATGTTTTCACTCAGCATTCCCAAGAGTCTTGTGCTTTTTAAAATATTTATTCTCATTTTTTAAATAAATTCTCTATGGCTATTTTTGTCTTGCAACAGCAGAATTGAATAATTGTGTCAGAGACCTTATAACTTGCAAAGACTAAAATATTTACTATCTGACCCTTTGCAGAAAAAATTTGCCAGCTCTGACTTAAACTATGGGGAAAAAAAATCGGAGGACTTGGTTATGCACTACCAAACGCCCCCTACCTTTCAGCATCAGCACATGTGAGAATGAGCACAGATTTAGTCTGGGCACTTTTGTCATTGAGTGACCATTCCTAAGGAAGTTTGGGGGTATGTGTGTCGTTTCAATTTGGCTCCACGGTTATGCTCCTTAACCCACCAGATATGGTATAGTCACCTGAGAGGTAGGAGAGAAAGGAAGATAACCAGAAGGAAAAGAACTTTCATCCTAAAATATCTTCTACCAAAATGCACCCTCTTCCCCTACGGTACAGAGATCTAAGTGCATGTCCATGAGAACAACATTTTGTCCGTGATTTATGTCTAAGCTTCTCTCGTTAAAGATTGAATACACAAGGAGATACTATTCAGCCTTAAAAAGAAAGAAATTTTGTCATTTGCAATAACACGGATGAAACTGGAGGACATCATGCTCTGAAATAAGGCACAGAAAGCCAAATTCCTCAAGTTCTCACTCATATGTGGGATCTAAAACAGTCAAACTCAAAGCAGAAGCCAGTAGGATGGTGGTTACCGGAGGCCGCGGTGGCGGGGAGAGAATGGAGAGACGATGGTCACAGGATCCAAGGCCTCGATCAGACAAAAGGAGTAAGTTTTTGCACAGCATGATAAATACATAAGAATGTACATTTCAAAATTGCTGACAGTAAATTTCAAACATTCCCACCACAAAAAATAATAAGCATTTGAAGTGACAGAAATGTTAAGTAGCTTGATTTATTTCGCATCGTATTCATAAATCATAACATCATTTTGACCATATAAATATATACAACTGTAATTTGTCAATTTATAATTTAAAACTTTTAAAAAACATTTTAAAAAGATTGAATGCAAAGCATGAAGGAGGAAAGTATGGCACTCAAGACCTCTTAAGAAGTTGGAGGGAATGAATGTATCTCTCTGTATGTCTATATCATGTGTTTGTATTTCCTCTAAAATTTATTATCGGTGGTTCAGACCTTGGGAAAAAGCTGAGGTGCCTATAAATTAAGCAGTGCTTCAAGACAACAGATGGTTAAAATTAGCACCTTTTTTTTTCATTTATTATCACAATGTAAAACCTCAACTGCTATTTTCCACACTGAATAGTAATTATTCTATTACCAGGAATGATAGACAAATTAAGTATGGACAAGATATATGGTTATTTAGTGTAGTTAAGTCCTGTCTTCACACAAAACTGAAATCTGCATGAAAACTGGAACGTCAGGTCAATTACCTTGGTGTCTGGACTAATCCATTACAGGGTATTTATCAGATATTTAGATGACTGAACATGTAAGTGTTTCTTTCAGATTTTTAACTTTGAGACACATATATGTATATATATATGAGAAGCTGAATTTAATAGCATGGGCTTAGAACCCACACTCCCTATTAATTAAATGTATGACTTTGGACAATTTACTTAAACAATCCAGGTCTCAGTTTTTTATCTGTAAAAGAAAACAATGATAGTGTCTTCTAGGGATGCCCCTAAGAAGAACATTGAAAGATTGAGATTAATCAATGCATATGTGAAGTTATTGAGAACAATGCCTGACACTTAGTGTAAATAAATATTAGCTGCTACTGTTGTTTTGTTATTATTTGAGCTATGTAGATTATAGTCTTAAATGATTCAGAGATCATATTCAAATGTCTTTTATCTCTTAAGTAGTGCCACCCAACTGCACAGCAGTTTTATTCATTCATTTATTGAACAAATATGAATAAGTTTCTTCTATGTGCCAGATCCTTTCAGGATGCTATCTAATGATTTAACCACAGGCATAAAATTTGATTTAGTTGCATCCCAAATACTTAAATTAGAGGATTTCTTCTAGTCTATTGTAGGAAAGCCAGATTTTGAGGAGCAGAGTGTTACTAATGATTTCAATCAGGAGTTGAGAGAGGAATGGAGAGAGAGGCAGAGACAGAGACAGAAAGAGAGACAGAGAAGGAGAGAGAGCAAAACTACTTCAGGACTCTATTAGGGTCAATGTAAGTTCAGCCCTAATTTTTGTGTGTGTGTGTGTGTATGTGTGTGTGTGTGTGTGTGTGTGTGCAACTGTTACGTTTGCAGTTTCACGCTGTGCTACCTTTCACTAGGTAGTAGAAGGGGACATAATGATATAAAATATAAAGCCATCAGGTAGTAACATGGGAAGGACAGGAGAAGCACTGGACAAACTTAGTCATTTGGTGACATTTCCTCTGGCACCTCTGAGAGCTGCTTTCTTGTTCTTCTTCTGATTCTAGTGCAGATAAAATCCCATTCTCTTGGTTCCCCTGAGTAAAACTAAGACCAAGTAAAGAATATGGTAAACACCAAGGAAAACAAAAGGAAGAAAAGCAGAGAGAGTATAGATTGATATTGACTGACTATAGGAAGGTTTCTCCTTTTTATTCTACTTAATTTCAGTCAAGGATCTCCAGGCCCTCCCATTACTCATGAGATTCTCTGGGAGATGAGATACTACCTGGAAAATTTTCCCATTTTATCTGTAGGCTCTTCCCCTCATTTCACTTTCTAGGCTAAGAGAGACTCCTCTTCCACTAGTTAGATACATCAGGAAAGCTATCTTTAAATAAATATCTACTTTCACACACAGCATTAATCACATGATCAACATAGCACACAGTATTCATACACACAGAAAAAGTATTAATACTTTCTTGCTGATTTAAGAAAAATGATCTTAAAGCCCTATAATCTCAACCAAGATA
>NW_012146856.1:413354-425700 GCF_000956105.1 Propithecus coquereli
ATATCTGCATCTACTCTTATACCGCCTCCCTATAGAATTTCAGTTCCTTGCCAAAAACATTATACATGGTTTTCTAATTTTATTTTTCTCACCACACTAGACTGATAAAGAAACTGAGGCTAAAATCCTAAAGCTAATGAGATTTGTCATGGAGAGTATAACAACAAATGTACTTGTAAAAGTCTGCATTGTTTTTTATTATTTTTATGCAGTTACTTATGAGTACATTACTTATATAGTCATCCCTTGACATCCATAGGGGGTTGGTTCCAGGACCCCTGCAAGTACCAAAACCCACAGATGTTCAAGTCCCTGCTGTAAAATGGTGTAGTATTTGCTTATAACCTACGCATATCCTCCCATATACTTTAAATTGTCTCTAGATTACTTATAATACCTAATACAATGTAAATGCTATGTGAATAGCTGCTATGCCATTTTTAAACTATTTTTATTATTGTATTGTTATTTTTTCTGAATATTTTTTATCCACAGATGGTTGAATTCACAGATGCAGAACTTGCAGATACAAAGGGCCAATTGTACTCAAGCTTAAAATCTGAACTGCACACGTACACACAGACATAAATAGATATCTGCTTGTTGCCTTGTGGGCAGGAATAATTTATTATTCAATTTTTTTAAAAACTTGATGATTGAAGCATAGTGCTGAGTGCTTATTAACTACTTAACAAGAGGTTTCTTATTCATGACTTGAAACGTTTACTCAACACACATTTATCCGAGACTGTATCTTAACTACATTTCAGTAGTTACTCGGAAATACCTGTCTCACTCAGACTCCTTTCATGAGCTCAAGACTTATATTTACAACTGTACATTAAACAATGTTATGTAAATAGTTCACAGATCACCAACTCTAATATGTTTTAAAACAAACTCATAATTTCCCTTTGAATTCTGTAAACTTCTAAGAATGACCTGTTTTAGTTCTTCAGGATGACATCTTATTGACCTTTATGAAGTCTCTCTGCGGTGGTTTGACTCTGTGTCAGCTCATCTGGAACTATGTTTCACAGAATTCTCTTCCCTGGTTTGTCCTGAGATGAGATTGGCCTCAAGAGAAATTTGGGGAGACTGGTAAAGTGAGAGGGAAGCAGCTGTCATGGGCACACATGGTACGTTAGCGTTGGTTCAGGCTCTGCTTCGGTTTGCATTGAGATGGATCTGCTTTCACTTTGTGGGCATGAAGGCAGCAGCCCAGCCTGAAGTTCCCACAGCTTCTTCAGTATCTTCTCCTTTAGCTTCTCGGACTCCGGAGACAGATGCACGTTTGGGTCACCAGCTTCCACGTCAGCTTGTTCATATCAAAGAGATTAGAAGTTATGAGATTAGAGGTCATGAGATGCCCAAATGGGTTCCAGCTCATCCTCGTGGGTTAGTTTGTGCTCAAGATTTCCAATTTGCCCTTGCTCTTCCACTCCACACCCATCTTTTCTTCTTGACTTCCTGCCCTTCTGACGTCACTCTAACACCCGGCACGGAAGCAATAGCTGCACACAAACTGGTCAACTACCTCCCACACCATGTAGGGTCAAATCCCTATACTTAAGTTCTTATTCCATATCCTAGCGATTCTGCTTCTCTGATCAAACCCTGACTCATACATTTCCTGCTATTCAGTGTAGACTTCTCTCACTTCAATCCCCTCAGCTCTTCCAAGAGTCGCATATGCCCAAAATTTCAATATAAAAAAATTATACCTGCAATTCATGGAATAATTTCTCTTTAAAAAAAACTTCCCCCTCACCTCGATTAACATATTATGTTGGTGAATGTATGATTTAGTGGAACTCTGTGCCTCAATGTGATTAGAATTTAGGTCACATGCAGTTAAGCAGGACTTGACTAATACAAATATCTTAGAGTTATCCTCCTATATTGTCAAAATTAGAGCTTACGTTGTAGTTACCAGCCTGTTATCAAAATCGGAGCTTATAATTTATTTACCTTCGTATCTTTAGTGTCTAATGTAATGCAGCAAATAAATATTTTAAAAATAAAATACTAAACTGATGGCCTATAAGTAATATAAAATAGTTGATCACCTATAATGAACAAAGAAAATAAAGAAAAGCACAGCACTCTTCCTGCTCACAAAAAATGTAAGTGTCTATCTGAGAAGACAATGTCCACAGAATGAAGAGTACACCGTGACTGAAGCACAATGAAGACTGCATTGGGCCGAATGCTTGCAATTGTCAAAAGAATCCATTTTTCATGACACGTAACAATACCGTGTAGAAATGGTTCGCCTGTATGTCATGACAGCAAAGAAAGGCAAGCTTCAAGATGATTTCTCTTCTGATGCTTGCTTAGTTAGTGTGGAACTCATCTATTCAGCTTCTTTATCTTGCTGATTTGTTTCAAATGGTCCAATATGGTTGGAATAGTAACGTTAAACCTCGCTGCTAATTCAGTGGTAGATTGAGATGGATTTACTTCCACTAAAACTTTCAGCTTATCATTATCCACCTTGGTCTCAGGTCACCCACATGGCTTATTTTTAAGACTAAAATCACCAGAATGGAACTTTTCAAAACATCAATGTACTATGTGTTCATTAGCCACACCCTTCCCAAACACTTTGTTGATATTTTGAGCTGTCTGCACAGCATTGGTTCCATGACAGAACTCACGTTAGAAAATGACACACATTTTTGACTTAACTGTGGCTTCACAAAAATTGTTCTAAAAAAAAAAAAATTGAAAGATAATCACAAGCCAAACCATGCACTTGAAAGAATGAGGATGTACATTCACAAATAAAAATAAAACAAGAAATGTCAAAGTGGAATGTCAGAAATATCAACTGTCAAGCTTATTACTTAATGAAATTGGAAATTTCATACTTAATAATCTAATATTTCTGTTAAACTGCATGAATTAAGGTAAGAGTAGGATAGGATTAGAGTATACTTTCATCAATGAACTTCATCAATTTCAGTCTATTATCAATCCATAATCTTGACTGGATAGGTCAAATGGGTGGGGAAGATTAAAGCTGTTCTCTGATCCTCAGCTACGTAATAATAGCTATTAATATTTTAGGTGCCTATTTATATTCTCCATTTCCAAATACCATTGCACACATACACACAAATGAAACCCATGCCATACTTTCTTCTTTTGTTAATATGCATGCTAATTAATAGGAGAAGGGGAAACAACTCATCTCACACCAAAGAGTATTTAGATATATAAAATTATATACATGATTCAATAAAAAATTAGTAAAATAATCCACGTATTTTCAGAGTTATGAATTTTTTCCAAAAACATAATTGTTTTTCCAAAAACATAAATTGCTGATATTTTATATGTAATAAAAATAGGATTAGCAGTTAGAATGAAGAAAGAATTTAAACAAATGTGCTATTTCCATAGGAACCATTTAGTTCTAATTATTTCCCTGAAGTTTATCCCATTTATCTGCTATCACAACAGCCTGAAAACAAAGTGAAAATTTTCAAATATTTTGTTCATATATTTTGCATCCTGAAAGCAATATACATAAATCTAACTGAATTTTTTTTTATTTCACTGAGATATTTGATGCATAATTACATTGCATTTGTGGGTGGATATTATCATAGATGTCTGCATAAAATCTCTTGAGGAAGTTTCAATAAGCTTAGTTGCAGCGAGAGTGTATTCCTTAGACTCCAGTAATCATGATTTAAAAATACATGACACTTTACAAATTAAGTTCTAACAGTCATCTGTACTCCATTTTCCTGTAGCATATTCAGTAAACTTCATGTAAACTTTATTTTTCTCCCCAATGTACACATAGTCTTATTGATTTTTTTTATTTTAGAATATTACAGGGGTACAAATGTTTTAGGTTACCTATATTGCCTTTGCCCTACACGAGTCAGAGCTTCAAGTGTATCCATCCCCCAGACAGTGCACACTGCACCAATTAGATGTGAAAATGTTCATCCATTTCCTTCCTCTCCCACTTGCCTAACATCCGATGAATGTTACTACTATATGTGCAGAGATGGTTCAACATACACAAATCTATAAATGTAATTCAACATATAAAAGTAAAAATAAAGACAATACAATTCTCCCAATAGATGCAGAAAAGCATTTGACAAAATTCAGTCTTATTGATTTTTAAACCAATTCTACAGGAGGAATGTGGTCATTTTAGCTTTTGTCATCAATATACTTTTATTATCTCCTGAATGGTTGTGGTGGTTGTTCTCAAGCCAGTCTCAACCATGTGACCATGTTGTAGTTTATGTTTATCTTCATTCTATAAAATCAGTATCATATATAACTGGACACTATACCATTTCATCAAAGCGCATTAGATCTTGATGTCTTAAATAAGGGACAAAAGCTCAATCATTCATTGCTTGACATTCTACCACATTAATTTTTGGTAGTATTGCACGGTTTTGCCCTTTCTGTGCTTTCAAATTTAATCTTAAGCATGCTAAATTTAAATTCAAAATTTTTAGGGACATTTAACACAAGCCCAGTGAATTTTACAAGTGTTAGCTCATGATTGTCAATACAATTTTGTGCTTACAGATGGGAAAATGGTACCTAGATCCATAAATCTATCATGTCAACTGAGAAGCTTCTTAAACCAGTCATATTCTACATCTCCATTGCTTTCTCCAAAAGCAAATATCTTTCTAATCTAATATTTTTCGTTGAGTGCCAATACAGCACATTGTCTTGTCCTATTCAACATCCCTACCCCTCACCAGTTTCTCCTCATTTCTATGCCATTTCTCATGCCACTCTGTCTTAGAATATTGCACTCTCTTCTTCTTCTTCTTCTTCTTTTTTATTTCAGGGTATCATGAGGGTGCAAACATTATGGTTACATTTTATGTCTTTGCCTCACCCAAGCGAGGGTTAGAGGCATGCCCCTCTACAATGCTCATCATGTCCTTTAGTTATGAGTTTACTCCCCACATCCCCCTAGTCCCTGGAGAATATTACTACTGTGTGAGCACCATAATGTTAATCAGTTAGTGCCAATTTGATGGCGAGTACAAGTGGAGCCCATTCTTCCATTCTTGTGATACCTCACTTTGGATTATGGGCTCAAGCTCAATCCAGGAAAATGTAAGAAGTGCTAGATCACTGTCGTTTCTTATGATTGAGTAATATTCCATTGTATACATATACCAAATTTTAATAATCCACTCATGAATTGATGGGCACTTGGGTTGTTTCCACATCTTTGCAATAGTGAATCGTGCTGCCATAAACATTTGGGTGCAGGTGTCTCTGTTACAGCATATCTTTTGCTCTTTTAGGTAGATGCCTAATAGTGCTATTGCTGGATCGAATACTATTTCTTATCTCTTTCAATACTTAGCTCAAAACTCATTGCCTTAAGAGTACAACTCTGGTAGAAAGAAACATGCAAGCCTATTACCTTAAGAATAGAGAAAAGCAGCATCCCCATTAGCTTAACCTTTGTATGCACACCCCCCTCCATATTTGGCTGCAGCAAGGTATATAGGCCTGGAATTAATGACAGCAAGCAGCTTGCAATGGGTGTTATTTATATGGTTGCTGGAAACCGAGATTTGTCTTTTTACTCAATTATATTGATTTCTTCATGGATTGTCTTTTTATGCACTACATTGTAGGGGCGGTTCAAACTGGTTTTTAAATTATTATTTTCACTGGCATTTTAGTTAAACAATAACATAATCAATTACCTTGCTCTCTTCCAAGAGACTGAATGCAATATAATCAAGTATAGCTAGACCTATGAATATGGAACATGTTGGCCTAGCCTGCATACTTTTAAAGCATATCATATACTGATTTTTGTGCCTTTTCCTATTTTTGTTAAAACAAACATCAAAAACATAGATTTAGCAAACATACAAACAATGACAGTTATATTAAATTCATATATAAATGTTGAACAATGTTAAGTATCACTTAAATTTTAAAACATACAGTCAAAATTAACTGAAGAAGGCAATGAATACCTTAAACGTTGTGAATGTGAAAACTCTGCAGTCACTTTTATCAAACTGTTCATCTTTTTTCTTTTTCTTTTACTGAATATATCAAGAGTAATATCTACCACAAAGGAGCTAATCATGTATAATAGTTTTACTTCATTTTCATCTTTTTTTGCCTATTTTACCCTTAAAGTTTGAAATTAGTTGCAAGAATGATGGGGGGTAGATTCTGTTCTTTCTGTCATGCATTTGTTATCATTATAGCATTAGCTAACTTTATCAGTATTTATTTACTTAAACATTTTTCTTTATGCTTTGTCCCCATAAATCATTGCTACTCTGTCTTTTAATTTGTGGTAGTATTGCATGGTTTTGCCCTTTCTGTGCTTTCAAATTTAATCTTAATCAAATGTATCTTCCCCTCTCACTTTCTTGCATTTACTCACCTTTCCCTTTTGGGTAGTACATACAAAAGGAAGTGTCTGTGCAGTGGTCCTCACGTCAGTAAATTAGTAAAAGATGTGGGGTGGTGTTTAATAACATTAAAGAAGAAATATGGTCATGTGTGGAACTTTGCGAGTCATTTCTAGTGAGAAATTAAAAAGAATACATAGCCACAGGAGAGTTTATTTATTCAAACAATGGTGACATTAAACAATATAGTGTGTGAACAATGCTTATGGTAAGAAAGTCTATAGAGAAATAGGGAAGTAGCCAATATTTGTTGTGTATTTTATTTATGAGACAGTTTGCAAGATTCTAGAGAATACAGGGATAAGCAGTATGAAATTTATAACTCAAAGTCTATGCTCGCTTTCATTCTCTCCCCAGTATTCCTGCCTACCCAACCTCACTCTTAGTGGTTGAGTGACATCAGGTCTTCTTTTCCTGTGTTTCTGTCTCTCTCTTTTTTTCTCTCTGTTTCTCTCTTTCTCTCTCAATATACATATTGATTAATGATACACACACACACACACACACACACACACACGCACACACCATTAACCACAAATTCTCTTAACCTCTTTCTACCAAAATTTTCTATCCATAATAATCTTCTTCCTCACTGTTCCTCTTTCATTACAATAAATAAGTTGGTCATTCTCTTATCTATGGATGTCTCCATGTAGTCTGGTTCCTATGCTCAGTCATCTTTTAGAAAATTTGGCAATGTCAGTTATGCTTTCTTTCTTCTTTATGTTTCATATTTCCCAAAAAGAAAACAAACAAAATACCATGAAAATGTATACATGCTCTCTGACATTAAAACATTTAAAAAAAAAATCCTTCCAAACTTCCTTTGACCTCATATCCTTCTAGAATTCTCTCTCTACTTCACAGCCAAACTACTTTTTAAAAGATATTTGTACCTTCCATCTTCACTTCCTCATTCTACCCCAATCTGGCTTCTGCCCATGTCTCATTCTAAACCACTCTCACTCAGAACTCAGTGTCCTCACTGTTATTGAAGCCAGTGATTATTTTTCATCTTCCATAGGGTCTCTAGCCTGAATCTGTTCTTGGAGATTCAAAAGCATAATCTCAGGGGCCTGTTTGACATTTCCCTTTAAATATCTAAAAGACAACTCTTTCTCATGTCCAAAAAGAAACTCATAATATTCCCTCACTAAATCTGGTCCTCTTCTGCTGTTATCAACCTCAGTAGAAGGGACCACCAGCCAGAGTTGCCTGGCTGGAGTCATTCTTGATAATCCCCCTTCTCTTACTTACTCTATCCAGGCTGTGTCCAACTTATCTTTATTCATTTCATAAATATCCCTTGAATACTTATATTCCTCACCATATACACCTATGCTAGTTCTAGATTTGGAGGCCACCTGCATTCCTTGCTTCATGGCCGCATCTTCCATCTTCAAAGTCACCAGCAGGATATTTTCCTACCTCTATCTCTCTTTCTCTGTCTCTCTCTCTATCTCTCTTTATTTCTCTGACCCCGACCTGCCTATTTTCCTCTTACAAGAACCCAATGATTACATTGGACCTACACAGACAATTCAGGGTAATTTCACCATTTCGAGATAATTAAATTAATCAAATCTACAAAATTTCTTTTGCTGTGTAAGATGACATGTTTGTAGGTTCTGGAGATTAGGACATGGACATCTAATTTAGGGGGCCAGTATTCAGCCTACCAGAGCTAACTTATTATAAACCAGTGTTATATTTTGCATGTGCAATTGAAGCAATCTCCTAAATTGTACTATCTTCTCTGTAGTCATCTCCATCACCTATTCTTAACTCCCACAAATCCATTCACCACATTTCAACCAGGGTGATTTTTCTACGAAAGGTAATTTTAGTTATACTTAGGCCCTTTGATGGTTTCTCATTGATTTTAGAATATTGACTGCAGTCTTTTACATGAACAATAAGGCATTGAGTAGTCAGACTCTTTGCAGTGCATTTGCACAGCAAGCTCTTTGCCCTCGACATATCAGTCACACTGATTTGCTTTCCATTCCTCAAAGCATCAAGCTCCATAATGCCGCACACTATTATACCTAGCTTTTTCACAAGGCTTTATATGAAATTCTATTCCCCTTTTCCCACTGACCTTTCGGATTCCAAGCCTAGCTTCATTTTCCCATTCATAGTTTATGTAATCAATATTCATTGAGCACCCACATATGTAATACTGTACCAGGTGCTGGGGACAAGAGAAAACAAATATGAAACTTACTCACTCTCACAGATCTTATATTCTAGAGCAACTTTATATTCCGTATTTTTTTCTCTTAAGCTATTTTCATCTATCTAGATCAGGTTTATATATTATACATTCCATGCATAATATATAGTTCAATAGCAATTTTTCAGTCTGTAATTATACTTCCATGTGTGTACTTATTTGATATCTGTCAGGGTATGAGAGCTAATGCATGTAAATTTTGAGAAAGATTTCTCCAGACAAAGATCAGGATAGAAAGAAGTTTATTTACTTTTTCTTGGGCAGAAAAGGGCCAACACAGAAATGGGGGAGGTAGAGAATGTTGGCAGAGAGAACCAGGTATTCAGGCTGTTGACTGAGGGGGTGAAGAAGGTTTATGGATGTAGCTGAGATAACAGGGTACTGCTCTATCCGCTCTGTTCTTTTTTCTCAGCAACAGGATAATAATGGAAACTGTGGCAGGATGTCAAAGTCCAAGAGTCGGCTCCCCCACCTTTTCTTGGGGATGGGCAGGAGAAGTGACTCTGCGCTCCAGATGTGGCTGAGGCCTGAAGCTCACACCCTGCTGTTCACTAAGGAACTTTTCAGACTGTACAAAAGCAGATTTTCAAGGGCAATTTTGAAAGAGAAAGATTTACATCTTTTTCCTTCTGTTCAGCTCTTTTCAGAAGTTGTGCAAAACAGAACTCCTGTAGGGTGCCTGTTTGTAAGAGAACTTGTAGGATTGATCCTTAACCGTTACTAGGAAATTGTGGGGTTAGATATCTTCCTGTTAATTTTGCAAGGCCGCCCTTTCAATATCTATCATTGAGAACTTCCCATGAAATGAAAACTTTTTCTATGCTTTTGTCCATTTTTGTCTCCCAGTACCTTGATACATACAGAAATGCTCAATAAAAAATAATAGAATAAATGAAAACAATGCATCCCACTGTGTGTTTGCATATAGAAAAGTTAAAAATATTTGTTAATGCAGTATGTGGATATAGAAATAAATAGATATGGTTTAGAAGGAGTTAATCATTTGAGATTCCTACAATAACCCACCTATACAATGTGTGTTGGATTGTCCTCTCTGAGATAGCAATTGTGATGAAGACAAGGTACAAAATGAAGGACAACACAGACTTGCGCTTTGCCTTTATGGAACACATCTGCCAAAGTACAAATCTTCAGTATTTACAATGAAGAGGAAAAGGATGTTGATAGTTACATCCATAAATTGTTAAGTGATTAGCACATACATTCAGTAACACATCCCTAAGGATACTCTTAAAATAAATACTAACTCTAAAATACAGATTCTTGGGCAAAATTATCCCTGACCAACATTTCTTTGAAAGATATTATTGTTCTAAAGCTTTCTATGACCCTCAATCATGGCATCAACCATGACTTATCCAAACCATTTTCTATTCTTTTCTTTACTTGTCACTAAATGTGTGATCATGGTCACGGTTTATTTTATAAATCTCAATTACATAGAAATGCAGAGCTGAATTTCCTTTCTAGGTATGAAGGCTACAACCTACATACCTAGAGAGTTAAAATAACTCTCTATTCACCAGAGTACATTTTACAAATTTCGGTTTCAGATTTCTAACATTCACTGTGATTAAAATGGAAACAAGGAGTCAGCTTGTATATTGACAAATTTCTTCTGTTGGTGTGTTTTTTCTCCTTTGTAAAAAATAGAAAGGCAGATTTATCTTCAGAGATCACGTTCTGTACATGTTTTTGTTAAAAATAATACAATGAATCACAGATAACTTTGTGTTGGCTGAGTTGATCTAGCTTGTATGTTTTTATTCTTATTTTAACAAATCTTGTCTGTATAGTCAAAATAAAATAGTTCAAAAAATTTTAATTATATCCTCTAAATATTTTTTAAGGTTAACACATAAGTGATGGAATATCTGACATACTTTTAGAGGACAAGGGTCAGAAATCTCGAACCTCTCCCCATCTCAGACCAGATGGTGGAGGGAGGGCTAGAGCTGAGTGAACCTCAGTAGGGAGTGGACACTCTGCACACCTATTTGGTTAGGTGACTTTGGGCTTCAACTTAAACCTTATCATCACCTTCCCCCACATGAATAAATAAAGCAATCAGAATTTGGAGCTCATCAAAAGCCAACTCTCAGTCTAAGGAGTGTATTTGGCCGGGGGGCCAGGGGGGGCAGTTATTTACATGATATCACACCTCTAGTCAGCCAAATCCATCATGTGTTAAAATACCCAGACTGTGTGAATTCTCTTTGGGGAACAGTGGTTGAGAAATGTATGAATGTTAACTGGTTTCATTATATTCTCATTTATTTAAAATAGGCTTAAAAAAAAAACATTTTATTTCTATTACCTAATGTTAGGGAGAGCTTTAGTTTATTGAAACATATTGGTGCCAGGCAAGAGCTGAAATGTGTTCTCTGTAATGTCACTAGTTTAGAACACAGTGATTCTGGTTTCTATGGACAGGTTTACTGAAATAAAAACAAGAATACAAAGAAACAAAAAACACAAACATCTCCTCCCTGTCCTCCTACCCCCACGAGTAAATCAAATGTATTTTGTCTGACAGGCTGGTAATTTGAAACTGTGCCTATGATAGTGGAACTTGCCAGCCTCTACTTATATTTTGGCAAAGAACAACATGCTGATATAAAAAAATAGAGTAGAGTTTTTAGATGAAAATGACTTATGTGTAAATATGGAAATCTTCCTTGAAATATTTTAAATACTTAGAGTTTGACAATGTTCAATCAATCTAAATACATACAGCTGCAATGTGACAGCTAGTGATTATTTTTTGATAGTTAGTGAAATGCCTTGAAAAGAAATAGCTCTGGGCCAGATATTAATGATAAAGAGATAAAGTGAGTATGTTTGGCCCTTCAAAAAGTACATAGTCCAATGTTGGAAACAAACAAGAAAATGTGTCAAACTACTATATAATACGTGCTATCATAATGATAACCATGACACAAAATATATACATTATTCAAAAGGGGAAAAATACAAACGCCAAGAGAAGTAAAGTTTGTTTTCAAACTAAGACCACAATGGCATTCCATTTTACACCCATTAGGTTGTACCCACTAGACTGTCAACAACTCAGAAGTCTGACTATGCCAATCACCAAGTCGCACAAGAGTTCAGAGGAGAATCCCAAAAGCAAAATACCAAATAAGTGCTACAGGAATAGGGATTTTAGAATCTCTAGACAAGATAAGGTAGCACGTTAGCTGAGTTTTGCTTGACAAGCAGATCTAATTAACATGGGTAACAAGAGCATTTGAGGAAGAATGATTATTAGCAAAAGCATAGGGACACAAGGAGGTATATAGGAGTATTCAGAAGGATTAAAAGCAGGAGACTACAGAAAGTAAACTATAAATAATCAAGGAGATAATTTCATGCCAATCTTGCCCAAGAAATTAAAGAATTATTTAGTATGACATTGACATCACATTATGTATACACTGAGTTGGAAATGTAATGTACATGTATTCAATTTAATCCCACTATACTTAAAACTGAGGTATACTTTTTGTTTACTTCTTTTGTGAGATATTCAATAAATCCAAGAGTTCTATATTATAGGTAATGGCTTTCCTGCTCTATATTTTTGCTTTAAACTTTAAATTTATATATTTATATGTTCATTATTCACGTTACAATATCC
>NW_012146856.1:426510-427040 GCF_000956105.1 Propithecus coquereli
ACAATTATACAGTTCTTGCTACAATGTGTTAGACACTGTTATACGCACTTTACAAATATTAGTCTATCCTGTCTTTATAACAACACATTTACAGGTGAGGAATACCTGATATGGAGATGTTAGATTACTTTCTCAAAGTCATATAGCTCAGAGTAGCAGAGCTTGCATTTGAATTCAGCCAATCTGGTTTTAAACCTGTGCTTAACCATATTACGTTTGATAATCATCAAGAAAGAACTAAAAAAGTCAATGTGATTATAATAAGAGTTCATAAACTCTTGTTGAGGATACATAGAACCGGGGGAGGGAGGAAGAGGGGATGGATGGAAACCTACCTAACGGATTCAATGAACACTATCTGGGTGACGGGCACACTTCTAACCCTGACTCAAGCATTACAAAAGAGATCCTCGTCACCACAAGCATTTGTACCCATGCAATACTTTGAAATAGAAAACAAAAAACAAAAAAATCAAGTGGCCATAGGTTCCATCCCCTCTACATAGAGTGAGATGAATGTACTAAAATAA
>NW_012146856.1:438275-441004 GCF_000956105.1 Propithecus coquereli
GTTTAAAAAGATAGGAAGACATAATTCAGGCTCTGGAATTTGGAAACTCTAGTTGAATTTTAGGTCTTTCATCCCAGTTCTTTCAAAGTGTGGCTCTTTCATTTGTGCTTTCCAAGTCTCTAATGTGCATCTATCATTGAAGTTTCACTTCCAGAAGGCAAGTCAGGAATCTCCATAACTGCTTCTTAGCTCTACACCAAGGACCTTCTCCTATCGACATTCATTGCTTTGGAGAGTGTATCACAGTTCTGAGTCTTTTCCTCAGACCCAAAGGTTCAGAAATCTAGTCTTGTGTTTCCCTGTAAGAATGATCTCTTAGGGGAAAAGTTATATTACTCAAACCAGGTTTTCTGTCTTTGTAGGTGGCTCTAAATTTAAAGCAAGATTATTATTATTGTTATTCCAAACAATTATACAGTTCTTGCTACAATGTGTTAGACACTGTTATACGCACTTTACAAATATTAGTCTATCCTGTCTTTATAACAACACATTTACAGGGGAGGAATACCTGATATGGAGATGTTAGATTACTTTCTCAAAGTCATATAGCTCAGAGTAGCAGAGCTTGGATTTGAATCCAGTCTATCTGGTTTTAAACCTGTGCTTAACCATATTACATTTGATAATCATCAAGAAAGAACTAAAAGATTCAATGTGATTATAATAAGAGTTCATAAACTCTTGTTGAGGATACATAGAACTGGGGGAGGGAGGAAGAGGGGATGGATGGAAACCTACCTAATGGATTCAATGAACACTATCTGGGTGACGGGCACACTTCTAACCCTGACTCAAGCATTACAAAAGAGATCCCCGTCACCAAAAGCATTTGTACCCCTGCAATACTTTGAAATAGAAAACAAAAAACAAAAAAATCAAGTGGCCATAGGTTCCATCCCCTCTACATAGAGTGAGATGAATGTACTAAAATAAGCCCTACCTACTTTTAGTTTTCTATTTCTCTAAAGCTGCCCAACTCTTATTGTGTTCTATGTATTATAAAAAGATAATTTAATATCTTTATTTCAAACTTTCCTTGACTTAAGAGCCGTTTACTTTTTTAAGATAAGTTTACATATCTCTGTGTCTCCTAATTTACATTTTACAGGAAATTTCA
The DNA here is from genome assembly GCF_000956105.1 of Propithecus coquereli. Lineage (NCBI taxonomy): Eukaryota > Metazoa > Chordata > Mammalia > Primates > Indriidae > Propithecus > Propithecus coquereli. The sequence continues at coordinate 439,396 of NW_012146856.1, forward strand.
ACTCATTATAATTCCAAATTTCAACTAAAAATACTGAGGCTCAAAGAAGTTAAATAATTCACTTTTATGACAAGACTGGGAGATTTCATAATCCCCAACAGAGAGCTATTCATATATTATTGCAACACATGCAAATTAAACAGCATGACAATGTCAAATAAGGAGGTAGAAGAGAAGTTCTTAAAGATATCTCACTTCACCAGGTTTTAAACTGTGGTTACCAAGTATATTGTTCTTTCCTGCCATCAGTATTTAAAAAAGAAATCACTTCTGGTTTGCATAAGTCAGTGACTCTAACCAAATTACAATTTTAAGAATGGATTTTGAGGACACTGTCCTTTCCTTTCCCCAATATGTGTTTTAGGCACATTTGTCAAAAATCAGTTGGCTGTAGGGCACGGATTTATTTTTGGGTTCTCTATTATGTTCCATTGGTCTATGTGTCTGCGTTATACCATTGCCATGCTTTTTGGGGGTTACTATAGCTTTATAGAATATTTTGAAGTAAGGTAAGTGGCATCGTTAATTTGCTTTTTTTTTATGCTCAAGATTGTTCTGGCTATCTGGGATCTTTTGTCTTGCCATATAAATTTTAAGATTTTGTTTTCTGTATCTATGAAAAATGTCATTGGTATTTTGATAGGGATTGCATTGAATCTGTAGATCATTTTGGATAATATGGACATTTTAACAATATTCTTCTAATCCATAAACATGGGATATCACTACATATATGTTTGTCTTCTTTATTTTCTTTCATTAATGTTTTATACTTTTCATCGCAGAGATCTTTCACCTCCTTGGGTAAGTTGATTCCTAGACACTTTTTTGTAGTTATTGTAAATTGAATTGCTTTCTTGATTTCTTTTTTCAGACATTTTGGTATTGATGTATAGAAATGCTACTGATTTTTGTATGTTGATATTGTACCCTGAAACTTTACTAAATTCACTTGTCAGTTATAATAGTTTTTGGTAGAGTCTTTAGGGTTTTCTATATCTATATTATGTTGTTTGCAAACAAGCACAATCAGACTTCTTCCTTTCCAATCTGGATGTTTTTTTTACTTCTTTCTTTTGCCTAACTGCTCTGGTCAGAACTGCTAGGGCTACACTGAGTAAAAGTGGTGAAAGAGGACATTCTTGTCTTCTTCTAGATCTGAGAGGAAACACTTTCAATTTTTCCCTGTTCAGTATGATGTTAGCTGTGGTTTGTCATATATAGCTTTTATTGTGTTAAGGTATGTTTCTTCTATAACCAGTTTATTGAGGGTTTTTATCATAAAGGGATGTTGAATTTTATCAAATGCTTTTTCAGCATCAACTGAAATGATCACTTTTTTTTCCTTTATTCTGTTAATGTAGTAAATGGTGCTGAGAAAACTGGATATCCACATGCAGAAGAATGAAACTAGACCCCTATCTCTCACCATATAAAGATATCAACTCTAAATGGATTAAAGATTTAAATGTAAGACTCCACACTATGAAACTATTAGAAGAAAACGTAGGGGAAATGCTTCATACATTTGGTTTGGGAAAAGAATTTTTGACTAAGACCTCAAAAGCATAGGCAACAAAAGCAAAAATAGACAAACTAAAAAGCTTCT
>NW_012146856.1:453614-455198 GCF_000956105.1 Propithecus coquereli
TTTAAATCAAAAAATAAAATATAAATGTCCATATCAATTATTTAGCACCTCGCAGACAAAATTCAAATTATAACTCCTTATTTTGCGTATCAGCTTGTGCTACCCTCATTTTTAAGATAAAATTTCATCCCTTGGCAAGTGCCTCCTCTATAAATTGATATTTTCTGATCAAGCTCTGTTTCTTCTCTTGGCAACAAGACGGTTGTAATTTGTCTTCTGTGTTAATGATTTGATTGCAATTATTTCACGCAAGCTGCTTCAGTCCATTCACATTGATTTACTTAGGATTCTATGTGATGATCCAACTGGGTTCTACAGACATAAAGGTGATAAAGACATATTTCTTGCCATAGACAAGTGCTTAGTAAAGAAGTGATTTGTAAAAGTCTTACTGGAGTAACCATTAATAAAGCATAATACCTGGTGTTATTTGAAGCCTGAGGCAAAAGTTGTGAGCTATTGTAATGAGTACGTAAGGTGTGGGATTAGTCTAATCAGCATCCAGAAAGATTTAAAATTGAGCAGGGCCTTGGAGGAAGAGTAAGGACTCAGGAGAATAAAGTGAGAGGAGAATGGATGCCTGGCAAAGGAAACAGCACGGGCGTGGGGACATGAAAGCGAATGCCATCTTCAGGGAATAATAGCAAGAAGGGCATGGCCAGTCTATATGGCACCCAGGGGGAGTATTAGGAGACATAACTAGGAGGGGAATTAGGAGCCAGATAATGAAGCAAATCTTACACTTTGCTAAGAAACTGGTTGGCTTGGAACACAGGAAATTTTACTATGGTAGAAAGCAGAATGCAGTCTAAATATCTAAGTTGTGCATTTCTCTAGGTGATTGCCTCAAAATATAACGGCATCACAAAAATATAGGATACATTCATGTGCTTTCTGGCCCATTATTCTCTCTTTGTAATAGACAATAATTTTACAAAGCAAAAATTCATTAGAAAAAAAATGCTTTGGTAGCATTGATATTACGAATAGATATTTTTCACATGATTCCTTGTGGAAAAATAGAAGATTTAAAAATCTCCCTTTTTTGATAATACTACCATATCTTAACACGTACTGGCTTACTTTGCCTTGTAGAAAAATCAATTCTGGTATTTATTAAATGAAAACCTCTAATAGGAAACGTCAGTTATGGTGGGTAATATTTTACTATTTATTTTTAATTTTGACTATTTACTGTTAGCCTTTGGAATCAGATAAGTAACGTTTTGAATTCCAGTTCTGTAGTCCACATTCTGTCTGCTTATTGCCCTTGTAACATTTATCCTAGTCAGTCTCTCTCTTAGCCTCCCCTATTTCCACATGAGTAAAATGGCAAAAATAATATTGGTCTTGTAATAGTGCATATTGCTTCAAGAAATATATATCATGAGTCATCAACCTCTTGATCAACCTTTATGCGTGTCTTACCTAGAAAGAGTTGAAGTGTATGCTGGATCTTGGGAGTAGGCAGCCTCTGGGTTCCTCAGAAGCTGAACCACATCCTTGGAAGCACCCTGTACTCCATCAGTGTTCATTAGACTTGTGTAAGTTCAGAACATTTTTAAGAGACAGAAAAAATATTGC
>NW_012146856.1:455248-455770 GCF_000956105.1 Propithecus coquereli
AGAAAGGTTAGGTAATTGTCTGAATTCACACAGTGAACAAGTAGCAGAAACAGGATGCAAAACTATGTCTGCTTTTAAAAGGCTGGGCTTAACACACAGACATTTATTGAATGAGATTTTCAAATTCCATGGCATTCATTAGTGTTTATAGTTTGAATCCCACAGGTCCTGAGTTTGACTGCCCCATTTCCATTACATAAGGAACGACAGTTGCTACCAAGGAACCTCTTTCTGCACTGAGTTAGAGATGTGTAACAATCACTGCAAAAATGTGCTTGAGACAAAGATAAATAAATATACATTTTTACATCTCATAAAATTACTCTGTTCTCATGAATTACTGTCTTTTGTTTGTTTGTATTCAGACCTAAAGAGAACACTCTAGTACATTACTGTAGCATTGGAACGTAGACTAGAAATTGCAGACATGTTTGAATTTTGTCTTCCTTTCTATTACTCCATCAGAATGAGAGAAGGCTAAGTTGAACTTCAAACTTGCTAGATTCAAGGTAAGAAAGAGTA
>NW_012146856.1:460406-462083 GCF_000956105.1 Propithecus coquereli
TATGCATCTAAAATTAGAGCACTCAAATATATAAAGCATACATTACAGAATTGAAGAAAGAAAGAGAAGCAGTAATAGTAGAAGTCAATATATTACTTTCAATAATGATTGGGACAATCAGAGAGAAGATTAGTAGAGAAATAGAAGACTTGAACATCAGTATAGACCAAATGGGCCTAACACACATTTATAGAACACTCCACCCAACAATATCAGAATACACATTCTTCTCAAGCGTATGGGTACTTTCTCTAAGATGAACCACATTCGATAACAACACAAGTCTTATCAAATTTCAGAAGTTTGAAATCTTAGTACATATTGATTTTGAAACTATTGGAATGAAACTAGAATTTGATTGCAGTAAGAAAACTAGAAAGTAATAAACATGTGGAAATTAAATAATACCATATTCAATAACCAATGAGTCAAAGAATAAATCACAAGTAAATTAGAAAATATCTCGAGACAAATAAAAACAAAAACACAATAAACCAAAACTAAGAGAAAAAAAAGAAATATCACAAATCCACAATCTAACTTTTCAACTCAAGGAACTATATAAAGAACAATCTAAACCCACATTTAGTAGAATAAAGGAAATACATACTAGAGCTGAAATTATGAAATAGGATAGAGAGACAATAGAAACAATCAAGAGTTAGATTTTTATAAAGATCAGGAAATCTGACAAACATTAGCTAGACTATGAAAAGAGATGACTCAGTTAATTAAAATCAGAAATGAAAGAAGATATATTACAATTGACAACACAGACATAAAAATTATTTTGAGATTACAACAAACAATGTATAGCAACAAATTGGATAGTTTGGAAAAAAGTGGATAAATTCCTAGAACCATGCAAAACCTACGAAGACTGAATCCTGAAAAAATAGAAAAACTGGACATATCAATAATAAATAAGGAGATTGAATCAATGATCAAAAACCTTCCAACAGGTACACACTGTCTGGGGGATAGACACACTTGAAGCTCTGACTTGGGTGGGACGAAGGCAATATATGTAACCTAAACATTTATACCCCTGTAATATACTGAAAAAAAAAAAAAAACCTTCCAACAAGGAAAACTCCAGTAGCAGATAACTTCACTAAAGAATTCTACCAAACCTTTAAAGAAGCATTAACATAAATCCTCCTCAAACTCTTCCAAAGAAATGAATCAAAGGGAACACTTCCCAACTCCTTTTTGAGCCCAAAATTACCCTGATACCTAAGCCAGACTAAGACACTACAAGAAAAGAAAAATCCAGACTAATATCCCTGATACTGATGCAAAAATCCTCAACAGAATAGTATCAAACCAGATGTAACTGCACATTAAAAGCACTATATGCTATAATCAAGTGGGATTTACCAATATGCAAGGATGATTCAACGTATGAAAATCAATAAATTATTCACCACATTAACAGAATGAAAGACAAAAATCACATGATCATATCAATGGATTCACACAAAAAAGTATTTGACAAAATTCAACATCCTTTCATCATTTAAAAAAACACTCTAAAACTGTGAATAGAAGAAAATTACTTCAAAATAATAAAGATCATATATGAAAAGCTCACAGCTAACATCATACTCAATGGTAAAAAGAAATAAATAAAAGCATTTACTTTAAGACCAGGAAAAAGACAAAGATGCCCACTCT
>NW_012146856.1:462133-463357 GCF_000956105.1 Propithecus coquereli
GAAGCAAAAACAAAACCATATGATTCTCTCTATAGACACAGAAAAAGCATTTGACAAAATTCAACACCTTTTTATGATAAGAATGCTTAACAAAATAGGCATAGACGGGGCTTACCTAAAAATGATACAAGCCATATATAACAAACCCACAGCCAACATCATACTGAATGGGGAAAAGTTGAAAGCATTCCCACTTAGAACTGGAACCAGACAAGGTTGCCCACTGTCTCCATTTCTATTCAACATAGTGCTGGAAGTCCTGGCCACAGCAATCAGGCAAGAGAGTGGAATTAAAGGCATACAAATGGGAACAGAAGAGATCAAACTCTCACTATTTGCTGATGATATGATATTATATCTAGAAAACCCCATGGATTCAACCAAGAGGCTCCTAGAATTGATAAATGAATTCAAAAAAGTCTCAAGATACAAAATCTATACACACAAATCAGAGGCATTCATATACACCAATAGCAGTCATATAGAAAACCAAATCAAAGACTCAATTCCCTTCACAATAGTAACAAAGAAAATAAAGTACCTAGGAATATATTTAACTAAGGAGGTAAAAGACCTCTACAGGGAAAACTATGAAACACTGAGGAAGGAAATAGCAGAGGACATAAACAGGTGGAAAACCATACTGTGCTCATGGGTCGGTAGAATCAACATTGTTAAAATGTCTATACTACCCAAAGTGATCTATAGATTTGATGCAATCCTTATTAAAATACCAATATCATTTTCCATAGATGTAGAAAAATTAATTTTATGCTTCGTATGGAACCAGAGAAGATCCCGTATAGCAAAAACAATCCTAGGCCATAAAAACAAAATGGGAGGTATCAATTTACCAGACTTCAAACTTTATTACAAGGCTGTAGTAATCAAATCAGCTTGGTACTGGCACAAAAACACAGCCATGACCAGTGACCCATAACTGAGAACCCAGATATAAAACCATCTTCATATAGCCATCTATTCTTTGACAAAGCAGACAAAGACATACACTAGGGAAAAGAATCCTTATTCAATAAATGGAGCTGAGAAAACTGGATAGCCACATGTAGAAGACTGAATCAAGAACCACACTTTTCACCTCTCACAAAAATCAACTCACGCTGGGTAAGAGACTTAAACCTAAGGAGTGAAACTATTAGAATTCTAGAGGAAGATGTTGGAAATACTCTTCTAGACATTGGCCTAGGCAAAGAATTTATGAAG
>NW_012146856.1:464252-467517 GCF_000956105.1 Propithecus coquereli
CTCGGACTTGGGGCGGGGAGGGTGCAAGGGCAACATACGTAACCTAAACATCTGTATCCCCATAATGTGCTGAAATAAAAAAAAAGACTATGATTAAAAACAGACAAAAAAAACATTAAATAAACTCTGTTTTAGTATAAATGTTGCTAAAGGAGTATATGTAATTCAGCAAGATGTCAGAATAGAAAGACTCAATCCTTATTCCCCTACAGAGACATTAGCTTAAAAATAACATATGGCCCAAAATTCCTTTATGAGAATACCTTAAACCAGTAAGTTGCTGTATGCCAAGTGAGGGCAAAACTGAAAACAGCCACATTGAAATAGGCAAGAAGAGCAATTAATTTACCTGCAGTTACCCCACCCCCATCTGACATGGCTCAGTAGCATCAGGAGAAAAGCCCAGCATGCAGTTTCTCCCTTGGCAAGAAAAAGGAAGAATGGAAAGTGTATTCTGGCTTTTTGGAGGGCTGACCAAAAGTTCCATTTCTGCCTCACCTGACTCAAAAAACTGTCACTACTGGCATAGTTTACATGCCTGGGAAATACTGAAAGCAAAGGAGAGTAGGGGTAGTTTTTTTTTTTTTTTTTTTTTTTCAGATCAAAGGGCCTGCAATGACACACACAGAGGCTGACATAGCTCAGCATAATTGGGAGAAAATGCTCAACTTGTGGCTTCTCCCTCAGGAGGTGAGAAGAAGAGTGGAGCATATGTCTGGCATTCTGGTTTTCCAGAGTCTTGCCTGGGGCATGGGTTTCTGTCTTTCATGACTTAGAGCATTGACAATGAGCCAGAATAGTTGAATGCTTTGGGCTGCTGATAATAAAGGAGTGCAGAGAGGCTTCCTGCTGCAGCACCACATAAGCTGCAGTATTACAGACAGACACCAGAAGGAGCATGAGATTACCAGTTCCTGAAAAGAAAAATAGCAAATTCCTCTAATTGGACAGTTACATGCAGAAGCCCAGAGAATTTGCATCCCACCCCAAAAGGTTTTGTGAGCCCTGAGAACCTCTTGCCAGGCTGATTGTTGATGATCTTCCCCAATACAAAGCCAGCCACAAAGACTGGGAAAGAGGCCTGTTTTTCCAATGCATAAATCTTAGAAACAAATTACAAGGCACATAAAGAGACAGAGAAGCAAGGCCCAGCAAAGAAACAAAAAAATCTCCAAAAACTAACTCAAAGAAACAGAGATCCATAAATTACTTGGCTAATAATTCAAAATAATGGCCTTAAACAAGGTCATTGATCTACAAGAGAATATATACAACTAACCAGCATCAAGAAAATAATGCACGAACCAAATGAGAATATCAACAAAGAGATAGAAATTTAAAAAAGGAACCAAACAATTTATGGAGCTAAAAAATGCAATAACTGATTTGAAAATGTTTTTAGAGGGATTTAGCAGTGAACCTGACTAAGCAAAACATCAGTGAACTTGAAGACAAGTCATTTAAAATTATCTAGTCAGAGGAGAAAAAGATGGAAGAAAAGTGAAGAAAACCTAAAGGACTTTTGATATACCACCAATCCAACCAATATACACATTATGAAAGTTTGAGAAAAAGAGAAAGTAAGGGACAGACAGCTCATATGAAGAAATAATAATCAGAAACTTCCCAAGTCTGAGGAAGAAAATGCACATCCGAATTCAAGAAGCTCGAATAACTACAACTAAAATGAACACACAGAAGCCAACATGTAGAAATATTATAATCAACTGCCAAAAGTCAAAAGACAAAGAATGGTGAAAGCTGAATGAGAAAAGTGAGTTAGGAAAGAGAGTTTCCATAAGGCTATCAGCAGATTTCTCAGAGAAATCTTACAGAAGAGAGAAGGAAGTGGGATAATATTAAAAGTGCTGAAAGAAAAAAAAACATAGCCTACCAATAAAAAAAAAAAAAATACTATCTCCAGGAAAACTGTCTATTAAAAAAGAAGTAGAAATACTTTCCTAGAAAAACAAAAGCTGGAGGAGATCATCACCACTAGAGTTCTCTTGTAGGAAATGCAAAAGGGAGTTGTTTAAGTTGAAATAAAAGGGCACTAGACAGCAACCTGAAAGCATATGAAAATAAAAACTCACTAGAAAAGGTAAATATATAGATAAGTGCATAATACAGTAATATATCCATGGTTGTGCATAAAACATTTTTAATTTTGGTATAGAATGGAAAATACCAAAGCATAAAAAATAACTATAACTATAAAACTATGTTATTGGATGTACAATATATAAAGATTCAATTTGTGACATCAATAAAATAATATAGGAGTTAGGATACATAAAAGAGTATAGCTTTTGTGTATAGTTAAGTTGTTATCAGCTTAAAATATATAGTTATAACTGAGATATTTTACATAAATCCCATAGCAACTCAAAGTAAATACCTATAGACAATGCCCAAAGGAAATGAGAAAAAAATGAAAAAAAAATCAAAGCATGTTAATACAAAAAAAAAAAAAAAGCAACATAACACAAAGAAAGGCAGCAGGAAAGGAAAAGAAGAACAAAAATCGCTACAAGACAAACAGAAAAAATAAACAACATAGCAATAATAAGTTGTCTCTTATCAGTAATTACTTGTAATGTGAGTGTATTAAACTCCCAAATCAAAAGGCATAGAGTGGCCACAAGGTGTCCTAGCCAATTTCCCTCTCCTTTCTAGAAGTGACAAACACATAATTCTTCATTAGGTACAACCCTTTTGATCAAGGTAAACTAACTAATTTTATCCCAAGCTCAAGCTATGTGCATGGATATCAATCTCTAACTTCAGTAGCTGTGACCCACTTGATCAAGGAACAAAGAAACTACATGCTTTCCACTGGGAGACTGGTTTTACATTAATTGAGGCATTGCTGAGAGAAAGGGAGAGAAGGAACTTGGCCCAGTGTTCAAACAATGGAAGCTCTGAAACCCTTCTCCTGGGCTGACATATGGCAATATACCTCTACAGCCATAAGAAGTTTTCATTTCAGGCCTCTGACGGTTTTTCATGCATGAGACCCCTTAGGCTCTGAGGTTGGAGCATGCTTTGCTGTACTCCCAGATTGCTGATACATGTCCCCCAACTAGGCAGTTAACATCCGCCCTTATTTCAAGCTTCTTCTCAGGCAATTCCTTCACCTCCTATCCTCTCACAGCCTCAGACATAGCATCCCTAAGTCCCAGTGGTCTTAATCCCATCATCAAAAGACAAAGAGTGATTTTATATAATAATCAAGGGGTCAATTCACAAGGAAGATATTATAATT
>NW_012146856.1:470395-475518 GCF_000956105.1 Propithecus coquereli
AAATGAATAGAAATGGTCAACAGGCATATGAAAAGATGTGTAACATCACTAATCATCACAGAAACACAAGTCAAAACCACCAAGATATAGTATCTCACATCATTAAGGTGGACTCTACCAAAACAAAAGGAAAAAAAAAGTGTGCCAAAGACATGGAGAAATTAAAACCTTTGTGTACTGTTGATGTGATTGTAAAATAGTGTAGCCACTATGGGAAACAGTATGGAGGATTCTAAAAAGATTAAAAAGAACACCACCATGTGATCCTATAATCTTATTTTTGGGAAAATCTCTGAAAGAATAGAAAACAAGGTCTCTAAGACATATTTGCACTTCCACACTCATTGCAGAATTATCCATAATATGCAAAATACATAAGCAAACTAAATGTCCATCAGAGAATTTTTTAAAAAGTGGCATACAGACACACACACACACACACACACACACACACACACACACAATAAGATATTATTCAGCCTTAAGAAAGTAGGAAATCTTAGTAAATGATACAACATGGAAGAACTTTGAAGACATTATGTTAAGTGAAATAATTCAATCATAAAATGGCAAATATTGCAGTATTCTACTTATTTGAGGTATCTAAAGTAACCAAACTCATAGAAACAGAAAATAGAATGTGGTTGCCAGGGGTTAGAGGTAAGGGTTCAGAGGGAATTGTAAAATTGGGATAGAGTTCCAGTCACGTGAGATGAAAAAGTTCCAGAGATCTGTTATACAACAATGTATATATAGTTAATATACTGTAAACTGGCTTCATCCCAGGAATGCAAGGATGGTTAAACATACTGAAATCAATAAATGTGATTCAACACACAAACAGAAGCAAAAACAAAGACCATATGATAATCTCAGTAAATGCAGACAAAGCATTTGAACAAAATTCATCACCCTTTTGTAATTAAAACCCTCAACAAATTAAGCATAGAAGGAATATATCTCAAGATTATAAAAGCCATAAATGAAAAACTCACAGGCCAACATCATACTGAATGGGGAAAAATTGAAGACATTCCCACTAAGAACTGGAACAAGACAAAAGTGCCTACTGTCACCACCTCTATTTAACATAATGCTGGAAATCCTAGCCAGAGCAGTCAGACAAGAGAAAGAAATTAAGTGTATCCAAATCAGGAAAGAGGAGGTCAAACTATCACTTTTTCATGATGATATGATCTTATATCTAGAAAACCCTAATGACTCCACCAAGAGACTCCTGGAATTGATAAATTCAGCAAAGTTTCGGGTTACAAAATCGGTGTACACAAATCAGTACCATTCCTATACACAAATAATAGTCAAGATGAGAATCAAATCAAAGACTCAATACCATTCACGGTAGCTATAAAGAAAATAAAATAACCAGGAATATACTTAACAAACGAGGTGAAAGATCTCTACAAAGAGTACTAGGAAACACTGAGGAAAGAAATCGCAGGCACCACAAACAAATGGTCAAAATACCAATGTCATATTTTGCACATCTAGAAAGAATAATTCTATCCTTTATTTGGAACCAGAAAAGAGCCCAAATAGGCAAAGCAATCTTAAGCAAACAGAACAAATCTGGAAGCATCACATTGCCAGTCTTCAAATGATCCTCTAGGACTATAGTAACCAAAACAACATCATATTGACACAAAATTGGAGACATAGACCAATGGAACAGAAGAGAGAACCCAGATATAAAACCATCAACATACAGCCAACTGGTCTTTGACAAAGCAGAAAACAATATACACTGGGCAAAAGAATCCATATTCAATAAGTTGTGCTGAGAAAATTAGGTAGCCACATGCAGAAGAATAAAACAGGATCAATATCTCTCACTACTCAGAAAGATTAATTCAAGATGGATAAAAGTCTTAAATATAGGAATGAAACCATAATAATTCTAGAAGAAAATGTTGGAAAAATTCTTCTAGATATTGGCCTAGGCAAAGAATTTATGTAGAAGACTACAGTGGCAATCACAGCAACAAAACAAATAAATAAATGGGACTTAATGAAATTATAAGGCTTCTGCACAGCTAAGGAAATAATCAACAGAGCAAATAGATAATGTACAGAATGGGATAAAATATTTGCAAACTCTATATCCAATCAAGGGCTAATAACCAGAATCTACAAAGAACTCAAGTGAAGCAACAAGAAAAAAAAACAAAAAAAAAACATTAAAAAATGGGCAAAAACATGAACAGAGCTTTTCAAAAGAAGATAGACAAATGACTAACAAACATATGAAAAAATGCTCAATGTCACTAATCATCAGGGAAATGTAAATTAAACCACAATGCGGTATCACCTTACCCTAGTTAGAATGGTTTTTATTAAAAAGTCCAAAGACAATAGATGCTGGCATAGATACAGAGAGAAAGGAATGCTTATACACTGTTGGTGGGACTGCAAATTAATACAATCTCTATGGAAAGTAGTATGGCAATTCCTCAAAGAAGTAAAAGTTGACCTACCAACTGATGCAGTAACCCTACTGGTTATTTCCTCAAAGGAAGAGAATTTATCAAAAAGACACCTGCAGTCAAATGTTTATTGGAGCACAATTCACAATTGCAAAGATGTGGAATCAACCCAAGTGCCCATCAAGTCATGAGTGGATTAACAAAATATGGTACATGTGTACTATAGAATACTACTCAGCCCTGAAGAAGGATGAATTAAGGCCTTTTACAACAATGTAGATGGAACCGGAGACCATTATCCTAAGTAATGTATCTAAAGAATGGAAAGACAGCCACCACATGTACTTGCTAGTAACTTGGAACTAACTGATGAGCACACGTGTGCACAGAGGGAAATAAAACTCAGCTGAAGTCAAGCAGGGTGGAAGGGGGTGAAGGGGATAGGTGAAAACCTACCTAATGGGTACAAGGAACACCTTCCAGGTGGCTCACACTTATAACCCTGACTCAAGCATAACAAAATTGATACATGTATACAAAAACATTTGTGTCCCGGTAATATTTTGAAATTTTAAAAAAAGTTTTAAGGAAGAAAATTTATGTTACATGTTTTAGCACCATAAAAATGTGTATATGAATATATAGAGAAATATACACACATATATGAATATAAATGTGTGAATATGTGATATATAATGTGAATATATGTTATACGAATATATAATATATGTATATAAGTATTACATTCTCCTTGTCTGTGAGACATATTGAAAACTTACAATTTCAATGTTGGTCCATTTCCTAAAGGAGGCAAACAATCTACTCTGAAAAATTTTTTCACACCCAAGCTCAAACCAGCTTTGCATTTCTCTCATAACTGAAAGATCAGTAAACTCACAACTAGAACTTTTACAAATAGCCTTGTTAGAAACCATATGGGTCTACTGCTGTTTTGGGATACAGTTTTCCAAAAAATGTGAAAATTTATTTCATGGGTGTTGGTTTATTTAAATCTATACCTTTTCATTTAATTTAGTGATATAAGTTATCCCAAAAGCACAGAATGAAATTTTATTTCATATTTATTAACATAGATTTACGCTAAACATTGTCTTGTATATTTTCTATATTTTGATTTTGTGTCCTTTCATATTCCAAATATTATTTTGTTTGTTTATTTATACCAAATATATCTATTCTCTTGTTTATTAGATATTTCTTTAAAGTTTTTGAACTTTTAAGTGATTTTATTTTTTTACCATTACTTGCTAAATAATTACCATTTCATTTAATCTTTAATTAATTTATCTCTTCTGCTTTCCTTCATTTTCAAAAAGTGAGTTAATACTGTACTCTTTCATATTTAATAATTTACAGCTCTGCATTTTGTAGATAAGCAACACCCTATCATTTGATGTGTAATGCTGAAACTGTTCATGTGTTCTAAGATGGATATAATCAGACCTTTGGCCCACTCAGCAAGAATAATTTTTTTTCAATTATATTATTAGTTTTACATTGATATTTGTTATGATTTCCAAGGTTGTGTTACTTAAATTGTATAACTTCTGCCTTTTGAGTTTACTAAAAATTTCTTTCTGTTCTCATCATGCTATCAGGCAGAAAAGGAGCACATTCTGAGAAAGACTCCATCCATATTTTCCCCCAGGTATAATGTCAATAATGATCGTTTGCTCTCTAACATTTATTTATTTGTTTATCTTAATAAGTGCATTTGATGAGATGAGAAAGATTCAGTGGTTAGAAGGGTTAGATACATTAAAGGAATAATTAGTGGAACAGATCACTGAGAATGTATGAAGAAATTTAAATCAGAGTCCAATAAAACAATTAATTTGAGCAGAAGCTAGGACATATCTCATTGCAGAAAATGAAATAGTACATGATGGCATTGAAAATTGTTATTTGTTGTTTTGTTGTTGTTGGCAGGAAGTTGATAATGTTTGTGTGTAATGGCTCCAAGTTTTATAGGAAGTACAAATTAAACTCTAGAATTCAAATATTCACCCATAATGTTTTTTTACACAATTAAGTCCAAATTCCTTATGGTAACTTTGAAAAGTCTGTCATTCTTACACATTCTTTTTTTTCTTTTTTTGGCTCCCATTAACTTCAGTGATACACATTCTCTGGTCCAGTTACAGTGCACACTCTATATTAGGTAGACAACGTGGTCATATCATTATGCCTTAGAACATGCTTTTCCTTCTGCCTGAAACACTTCCTCATATCTTCATATGGTTAACTTCTTTTCACTCTTCAAGACACAACTCACTTGTGCCCTATTTCAGAAACCATTTTCTAACATTCCTGGGCAAGGTTTTATTCTGTCCTACTGTTATGCTCTCCTAACACACTGGATTTGCCCTACTGTGGCATTTTTAGCTTTCAGTTGTTTATTGACATTTCTGGTTATTTATTAGATATAAACTCTTTAAATCATAGTCTATGAATTTTGATCTCTAGGGCCAAGCACATAGTCAATATTCAATGAACAGTTTTTGAATAAATAGGTAAATTAATTAATCTGCGCTTAGGGCTGAATTAGCAGGTAGTTAGCACACCTGTATAAAGGTATATATGAGCTAAAAAAAAAGATCAGAGAATAAATCAAGTGACAGAGCAGAATTTCCATGCATATAGACATTTCCCTTAGAGTAA
>NW_012146856.1:476103-500733 GCF_000956105.1 Propithecus coquereli
CTTTTTCTAAGCAAATTATACTGAGTAAATTTCTTTTATTATAGCTGAGATCATTAACAAACAAAACTCTTAGGAGAATCCTATCAAAATATTGATGAAAACCAAATCAGACTACCATTTCATTAACACCAGAGCTTGTCACTCCGAAATACAGTAGCTGCGATCAAACTTACGGATAAAGACTTTTGGACAATTTTGTTACGGCTGTGTTTCTATCCTACTGAAGATATCTGGCTCATATCAGGCACCTGATACATACATAATTATGATATAAATGAGTAAAGCTCTGAATATTAAATTTTATGTGAGAAAAAGTAAGGATGGGAGGAACACCATGCTAAGTAAGAGTTACACAGTGACATACATAGTAAAGAATATTCTAATCAGAGAAATTATGTGCACCAAGATCTTGAGGCAAGACAGTAGTAGGAAAATTCATGTAATTAAATGAAAACATGTATAGCTGGATTACAGAGACGAAGAACACATTAGGCTAGAGAAGTGATCCGGGGTCATATCCTGGAAGGTTTTGTGAATAATTTTGTGTTTCACTCTAAGAGTTTGGAAATTTTTCAAATTATTTTAATCTAATGTCATTAGGTTATAAGCAGGGAGTGCTCAAGTTACAATTCTGAAATTCAACAATTATATTCCAAAGTTTTAAATATGTTTTGATGCTAACTAGTATGATGATTAAAATATTAATTTCACTCAATGTATAATTAAGTTAATGTAAAATATATCGAAGACATCAAATGTTGAACACAGGCTTCTGGAATATGACTATGTCTTTCCGTTGGAGATCGAATTCAAATTTAGAGTCTCTTCTCTAGAACTATAATTATTGCAAAGTCTGCCATAAACAGTGATACTCTATATTATAGTTCACAGAATAAACGAATACTAAATCAAAAAACAAAATCAAATATAAGTTAAATAGTGACTACTTTATCCCTTTCTGGGTTGAGTACCAGCAACCCAAGAGTTTTATTTTTTCCTCTATATTCTGAGTCTCATTTTATAATTATTGTCTTATCATCTGTCTGAGATAATTAAAGGGATATTTTCTGTTGACTTTTAAAAAACAATAAAGTACTTATTTTCAAATAGAATCATACCAAAATTGAACAAAGATAGTTTCTTGCTAAAATTATATTAATAGCTTTTAGCAAGCCATTGTAAGTCCTTAAATCATTTTTCCTGCTATAAAAACACAAATTTGCTAAGAAGAACATATTGAGCACTGTATCTAATTTTGATCTAGTACTGAAGGGTCTCAAATGGCTGTGACCCCTCTTAATTTAAATCACATCATTTCATCACAGACCTTTTCATGATGCAGGGTCAAACAGGGCACAGGCTTCAAATCACCCTGACTGTGATTTTACCTTGGCATGGCCATTTAAGTTCTGTGCAGCCTGAGGGGTATCACTTAATCTCTCTGAGTCTCAGTTTTTCCATATATAGAATACAGTCAGCAATATTTCAATCATAGGCATGTTGTGAGTCTAAATAAGATAATCATTATATATTGCTTAATACATAATTCACTGTCATGTACAAGTGCTTAATAAATGGTGACTGTTATGAAAAACATTTGACTTCTTAATTTTTCTTGGCATTTTATGAAAAATTTAGCCTCTGTTCATAGAGACCAATTTTTCTTTTCATATTTTCCTTTTTCCATGTGTAAACTCTTAGCCTTTCTAATGGGATGATGAACTAGTCAAAGCAAGAGTTTTTTTCACTTAATGATAAGAACAGGGTAAATTAATAAAAAAAAATCTGCCTAATGTTAGGAATCACAGTTTACAGCATGCTTCATCTCCATAATATATAGTTTATGAGAAAAAACAAAGTATAAAGTAAGTTATTAAAATATGCTTTTCTGTCTTATGTTTCAGCTTAAATATAAATTATAGTTAAAATTACGATTATTTTAGTAATTATTTCCACCATTTGATTAAATTTTTTAAGAATGCAATCAAATGTTTTATACACCTATCTGATATTTAAAATTAACATTTGAAGTAAAGAATTAGTGTTATCAACTCTATTAAGAAGAAAATGACTCCATTGTAAATAACTGGCCCATGTTCAAACAGCAGGTAATGGGTATTTTTCATGTATTTTTAATCTACAAATCAAATGTGCTGTAAAAATACTACATTATCTTACATGTCAAAATAATATATTAATGACAATACAAATAAAATAGAAAATGTAAACTAGACAACAAAGCTGAAAAAGAGGTTTCATTGAAATACTTAGGAGAAGTTTAAATCACTAATGTAGCAAATGTTGTATTTCTGCACTGATGCAAGTATAAAATGAAGTGTCTATAACATTTTTTTCTATCTCCAGAGCATTTTGAGAAGTGAAAATATATCACCTTATAGTCTAGAAAGCACCATTATGTTTTCTCTAGCAAAATGAGGCAGGATGGAGGGCCACAGACCTGGAATTATTAAAAAAATAATTTGTAAAGGATAAAGAAATACAGTAAGCTGTGGATGATATGTGGAGGCAAGTCTTTGGGACAAGGATAGATTTAAGGTGTTGACATTGAAGACAACAGTATAGAAGAGAGGACATTGAATGAGATTTGACTGAAATATAGGGAGAAGATTTCAGTGAAATATGAGGAATTTCAGTGAAATTCATATCTCAATTTACAGCTTTCATTCCTAATTTACTATGTGAAATGTGTTGTGCTTGTGGTAAACAGAATAGCAGCCCCCCAAAATGTCCATTTCTTCACCCCTAGAACTTGTGAGTTAATAAGCTACCTTACATGGCAAAGGCACTTTGAAGACATGATTAAGGGTTTGGACCTTGAGAAATGAAACTATATTGGATTATTCAGGTGGTCCAAATTTAATCACATGTGTCCTTCTAAGCAGAGAATCTTTCCAGACCAGTCTAAGAGGGAGATGTGACTTAGGAAGAATGGTCAGAGAGAGAAACCATGTTGCTGGCTTTAAAGATGGTGGAAGGGGCAAAAAACCAAGGCCTGTGGATGGTCTTTAGAGGCTGAAAAAGGAAACAAAAGAGATTTCCACCTAGAGCCTCCTGGAAGCTGTGCAGCCAGTCAACATATCGATTTTGGCCCAGTGAGAACTTTGTCAGCCTTCTAATCTTCAGAACTGTTAAGGTATTAAATTTTTGTTGCTCAAGACACCAAGATTTGTTAATTTGTTATGATATCTATAGGAAACTAATGCAAGCCTGTCTATACTCATGCAGACTGCACTGTCGTCTCATATCACTCATAGCAGTGGTTCTTAAGAGTCACTTTGTCAAATCTTCTCCCCATAGATGATGTGAAGGAAGTTTCAGACACAAAATGGAGCTCATTATTTTAGGGAAAATATGGATGCCAACACATGGACTCTGTCCTATCATGAAGGAAAATATGGGCAGACAGTGTTAGAAGGTATTCAAGTGAAGGCTGAAGAAGACATAGAAATAAACGATAAACAATGAGGAGAATCTACATGATAAAAGAAATGTTTGTAAATTAGCACATGGGAAAAATTGTTAAAAACACCATAGGAATACATTAAATTGTAGAAGCCTTACAAAAAGAAACACAGTTTTCCTGAAAAGGTACTTTTGGCAATTGAATCCATTAATCACATGAAGATGTCTTTATAATGAATTTAAAAAGCAATGTACTTGTAGGTCACTGAAATTACAGTTTCCAGAGATACCAGCTCCCCATGGTGTGCAGAGTTCAATATATGCGTGAATAGTCATTATAAGAACTTTGATAGCATAAAACCACACAGGACCCTAAATCAGCAGTACAACAACAATAAAAATTGTATCCATCAATGGGAAGACAAACTGTACTAACATTTCAAATGTCATTATTACTTTATCAGAAATATTTCTTTACATTTCTTATGATCACTTATGAATTCACAGATATTTACTTTTACACTGGTTTGCTTATTTTATATTATAGGATAATTTAGATTAAAAATACAGAAATGTAAATAGCAATTTTCAAATTTTTAAATGTAAATAGAAAATTTCCATAGATTGTGTTATCTACCAAGATATATATCTCTATAAATTAGTGGCTTAAAGTATTATACGTTGAAATCATTTCCCATGACCTTCCTTTCTACAAATAAAAGAATATTTCTTGTTGAATCATTCATTTTCATTCCTTAACTATAATATAAATCTTTCCAAATAGTATGCTGAAGAAACCAATGGCTTCTCACGAGAATTCTGAAATCAGGGAAGAGATAGTCTACATTAAACATTTTCTTAATTAATTAATTTGCAGTCAATGTACTTGAATATTATTTCAGAAAATGATACCTCATAATTTATTTCATATAGCAAAACAGATTTTGAGTGTACTTTAGGAACACTAGAAAGTAAAAATTTCTCATGCAAGTAACATTTTGCTTAAGTTAAATATAAAAAGGACTTAACATAGAATAGTAGGAAAACTGGCACTAAAATATCTTTGATGTGATAATATAATATTGGGACAAACACATTTGCCTGATTAGATTTTCAAAGATTAGAAGGTGACAAAAGATTTAAACATCACAAACTAATTTGGTTTAGAAAGCCTGGCAAAATCAATGTCCTTCATGTTTGAATTGTAATTTTAAATTAACAAAATGTTTCATGTGAAGATGAAAGTAATTGGAGAATTTTGCCTGTGCACTTGAAACTCAGACAATATTTCCATTGATATTTGATTTTTTAATTTTTTATTTGATATAATTTCACCAGAATTTGTGATTTTTGTTGTAATTATTCAATAGATTTGATGTTAGTGGTGAAAATATTAACCAGCATTCTATAGCAAAATAAATAAGAATAACTGGAAATTTCTATACTATTTTTTTAAAAAACATAACTATTACCTTAAATTTAGAGGAGTAATCTCATTTCTTTGACTAGCTTTTTTTTTTCCTTTGTAATCTCAATCGGCAAGGATGTGTTGGACAGAGGTGTTAGGCAGGGACCAAATCTGCAGATGGAAGATACAGGCCAGGAGGACTGTTCTAGGAGCAGAGAAGCTGGGGGAAGGGACTGAGAAAACACAGCTGACAATCACAAAGAGCAGGAACTTGAGGTTTTGAGGCATTCACACCTGTGGAGCTGCAAGTTTGTTACAAGAACACCTGTCAATCATGTATATCAATCATCTTGGTGACATCTCACACCTCCCATAAGCCCGCCCCAGACCAGGCCAATAAAAGAAAACCATCTGGGAGTCCTCAACGTCTTTCTCCACTAGTGGATACTGACCCATTCCTCTCTGGAACGTACTCTCGCTTTGTGTAGCTCCCTTCTTTTCTGTAATAAAAGCTGTTTGTGGGAATTGCTTCTGTCTGTGGTCACTCCATCGCATTGCGCCGGCCCTGCTTGTGAATTTTTGAAGCAAGGGGGCAAAAAACCAGAGCAACAATCTGTCCAGAGACCAGACTTATCAGAGGTTTATAAGGGCAAATATCTTTCTTTAAATGGCTTAAGTGTTTTTTTTTACTCCGAACAAAGTTTGTACATTGATTTTAATAAGTAACATCTAATAAATAAGCACTTACTAATAATTTCAGACAAACATAGTATAATGAAATTTATGCTTTTCCTTTGGATGATGCAGCCAATTCGATCTAATGATAAAACAGAAATATTTGGTGTTAGGAAAAACTCATGGACTTCTCTTTACAGGAATAGGCACCTTCTACATTTATGTCACTAGTTTACTTACAGACTACAACTACCACAGAGGTGGTCCTCAGTAGAAATATTGTTCTACTTCAACAACCATTTATCCTCAGGTACATGCATATATCTATTCACTCGATAATACTTACCAAATGCTGGCCACTAAAGGCAGTGGAAGAAGTATTTTATAGAGAATATATTGCATTGACTTGAGGTCATTCATTCATTCAACAAACAATCCTAGCAGGCCGAGACTGTCAGCCTCTATAACCAGAACAAAGAAAATAATAAATTGTCCTGTTAAGTAAGTAGTTTTTTAGATTAAAAACTAGTTTGATATATAGCAATAGAGTATGCATTTTAATGATTCCATGATACTTTTATTAGCATATAGTTAAATAGTTAATGAAATAATTCCACTTTGTAAATTTTCAGGTAACTATGTAGTCTCTACTTGAATAAACAGATATTTAGCATTGTTATCTGGGACAAACTGAACTTTGAACAATGAACTCCGAGCAGACGAACAATGATACCTTTGTGCCTTTCCTCAAGGTAGTTTGAAAACACTGGGATGGATTAGCTTTGGTGTTCATTCTCCTAGGTACATTCTATGACCTGATCTTGTGATTTACGAGTGGAGAATAAATAAGACTAGTTAAGACCAGTTTTCCTGGAGTGAAGAGCTGTGTCCTACTACATCCCAAAGAGAAGGTGCTAATGGGGAATCCGTGTTCATTTCTGAGGTTAACGAGAGGTAGTTAAAATGGGGAACATCAAAGTAAGTATATTTCGGTGTTTCAAGTATGCCAATGTTCTAAATAAATCTATAAGAAAAAGATAAAACTATCACCATTCATAAGTGGAGTAAGTATATTTTCAAACTGAAGACAGTTGCAATTTATCTGGGTCTGTAAGAATTTAGACATTTAATATTCAGTTTGTGTTATGCAGCCTAAAATTTAGGTTTTTAATTCTATTATTTGCTTTGAGATCATTGTAGAATCACATGTACAAAAAAATACAGTAAAATCCTACGTATTCTTTACTTAGTTCCTCCAATGGTAACATCTTGCAAAACTATAGTAGATCACAACCATATATGCAGAACATTTCCGCCACCGTAAGGGTCCCTCATGTTACCCTTTTATAGCCACAATCAATCACTCTTTATGTCTGTGATTTTGTCATTTTAAAAATGCTGTGTAAATGGAATTATATTACGGTATGCAGTCTTTTGGGATTGGCTTTTTTGTTTTTCTTCAATCAGCATAATTCTCTGGTGATTCATCCAGATTGTCGCATGCATCAGCAGTTAATTTCTTTTACTGCTACATAGTATTCCTTGATGTGGATGTACCACAGTTTGTTTAACACTTCACCTGTTGAAGGGCATCCGGGATGTTTCTGTTATTGGGCTATTACAAATAAAGCTGCTGTGAATATTCATGTACAGGTTTTTGTGTGAATACCAGTTTTCATTTCTCTCGGATTAATGTCTAGGCATACATTGGTAGTGAACATCATACTTGAATGTTTATCCTGTTAAGAGACTGCCAAACGTTTTCCAGAGTGGCTATATCATTTTACATTCCTCCCGGCAATGCATGTGTGATGTAGTTTCCTGCATCTTCACCAGCATTCAATATTGTTACTAGTTTTTACTTTAGCCATTCTGATAGGTATGTAGTGCTGTCATTGTGATTTTAATTTGCATATTTTTGACGGCTAATGATGTTGAACGCCTTTTCATGTGCTTATTTGCCACATAAATATCCTTTTCACGAAATGTCCCTACATCCTTTGCTCATTTTCTATTTGGATTCTTTGTTCCTTTACTATTGAGATTTTGAGTTTTTAATATATTCTAGGTACTATCACTTTGTCAGATATGTGATTTGCAGTGTATAATTATAATCTGTACCTTGTCTTTTCATCTTCTTAGCAGTGTCTTGGGCAGAGAAAAAATTTTAATTTAATGAAGTCCAATTGAAGAAGTTTGCCTTTTAAGTGTGTAGTGATTTCCCTGCTATCTTTTGGTTATTGACTTTTAGTTTGATTTTTTCTTGGATAATGCGCTCTTTAAATTTGTTGACTTTTTTTTTTTTTATGGCTCACGATATGGTCGATGTTAGTATATATTTTGTGGGCACTGGAAATTGATGCACTCTGCCATTTCTAGGGAATATTTTACAGATGTTCATTAGATCCTCTCAGTCAATGGTATTATTTACTTCTTGTATATCCTGGCTGGCTTTCTGTCTAGTTAATCAGTTTTTGAGAGAGGGGTGTTGAAGTCTCCACCTACCATTGAGGATTTGTCTAATTACTTTCAAGTTCCATCAGTTTTTGCTTCAGATATTTTGCAACTCTGTTTTTTTTTTTGCATATGCATTTAAGATTGTGCTCTTGTTATTAATAGATTTATTTTTGTATTATTATAAAATGTCTCTCTCTCTGATAATTTTCTTTGTTCTTCAATCTTCTTTATTTGGTTAGCTACTGTCGCTTTTTTGAATTAATTTTTGCACGACATATCTTTTCTATCCATTAACTTCCGACCTCTCTGCATCTTTATATTTTAAATGAAATTCTTTTAGGCAGCATAAAGTTGGGTTGGGTCTTATTTTTTAGTTTATACTCTCTCTCTCTGATAATTTTCTTTGTTCTTCAATCTTCTTTATTTGGTATTAATCTGGACACTCTTAGCTACTGTCGCTTTTTTGAATTAATTTTTGCACGACATATCTTTTCTATCCATTAACTTCCGACCTCTCTGCATCTTTATATTTTAAATGAAATTCTTTTAGGCAGCATAAAGTTGGGTTGGGTCTTATTTTTTAGTTTATAGTCCCCATCTTTTTTAATTGGCTCATTTAGACTATTTACATTTAATGTAAATGTTGATATATTTAGTCTTAAATCTGCCATTCTATTTTGATGTTTCTTTGTTCTGTTTATCGTTTCTCCATTTTATTTGTTTGCCTTCTGTGCAATGCCTGAACTTAGTTTTAGATGTATCAATAGTGTCTTGGAGTGTTATTTTTATGACGGCTACTTTAAAATCTAACATCTCTGTCATCTCAGTGTGGACATGTTTTGATTATCTTTTTACACTCGTCTTGGGACCTTCTGCTTCTTGGTGTGACAAATAATTTTCCATTGAATACTGGACATTTTGAGCATTATGAGACTCTGGATCATATGTAAACCTTCTGTTTAAGTTGCTTTCTCTGTCACTATCTGACAAAGGAAGAGTGTGTGCTACTTCCTTATTGCCAAACGGGTAGAAGTCCAGGTTCCCTACTCAATCCCTGTTATCACAAAGGTCTGCAGTTCTTCCTTGCTGCTGGCTGCATGTAGTTCTGGCTCCAACTAGTTCTCTGCTGATACCCTGGCTGAGAGGGTAGGAGTAGTACCTTGTTAACACTTCCACATTGCCTTCACTAACACCTCAGGGGAATAGGAGATGACCTCATCACTGCTGCATTGGGAAGAAGGTCTGGCCTCACAGTGAGGCCTCCTCTTATATCACTGTAGCAGGAAGGGAGACAGGCACCCATGTTACTGTCCAGCAGGGATGGGTGGAGATCCAGGTTCTCTGTGTGGTCTCCACTGATACCACAGGGTGGAGCTTCATTACTGTTTAGTAGAGATGAAAGTCTATGCTCCCTGCTCAGCCTTTACTGATATACCATGATGGGGATTTGGTGTGGCTTGTAACAATCTTGTGAGGGTGAAAATTCAGGCTTTTCAATCAGCCTTTGCTGTTGGGGTAGCAATGGGACCACCATTGTGGTTTCATTTTTGCCCCTGTGGTGTTTGCCTACCTTAGAACTATTATTTGCTTCTACATATCTAGTCCTTTGTCTAGAGAAATCAGGGGCTTTTCTCCCCACTTCATTGGTGGTTCCAGGTTATTGGTTTCTCTAGCATCAAATCTGGGCCATGTGAAGCAAAAAGAAAATCCAACAAGCACATCTCCCTCGTGCCTTGGGTTCTGGGATGTCTAGCAAGTCTTTTTTTTTTTTAATTCCTCTTCATCTTTTAGAGTTTTTATAGTTGGTTTTATATATAATGTCCAGGCTTTCTAGTCATACTTATCTGGAAGTATGGCAGAAAGTATGTCTGCTCCATCTTTCTATAAACAAGTCTATATAATTTAAATTTAAATATTCTAGCATAGATGTTGTAATACTCTATGCCTATTAGCTAGGTTAAAAAGCATGCTTAGGATAATCAGTTGCTCTAATCGGTAACTTATATACTCCAAGGTTGGTATTTTAATAGAAAGATCACACTGTAAGGGCTAGTATTGTAAGAGGCAAAGAAAACCTCTCACACAATTTATTTATGAGCATGCAAAAGTTTGCTCATATATAAGTAATGAATAAATACATTTTAAGTAATATTAAAATATTACTTGGAAAGGGAAAAGGCCTCTAGTAGACTACGTAAAGACTTATTCTTGTTAGGACATTTCTGTAGGAAGAGTAATCAACAGTAGACAGAAAAATGAACAAACAAACAAACAAACAAAAGGTAGTTACAGTCACTAGACTATATTGACAGCCAGCTAGTTGTGACTATAAACATTTTCTCCATTATTCTCAGAACAAATATTATTCCCAATAAAATTCTTCAAAAAATTACTTAAGTATTTTATCAGGAATGCTAATTTCTTTTTAAAAGAAAGTTGTGAGTCATGGCCCCTAGCAAGTTGCAAACCATGTTTCAGACACCTTTGTTATATACCTGTATCAATACCAGAAATTTTCTAATTAACATAGTGCAGATAAGAAAGAAGTTTTAATTGGAGAAGGAAATGAGTTATTCAATAGCTTAAAACTGTTAGCATTTGGCTTCCACTGGGGACAACTTAGTGCTATTGAAGATATTGTGATTACTTAAAGAGTTTATAGATACCCGCTGACTTTGCATGATGAAAACATGTGAATCCTATAGCCTCTTCAGTATTGACTACTTATCTTGACATAATGACCCTATGGTGAGCTACTCATTTGGAGAATCATTTAGTTGCCTCAGTGTGATAAATAGTCAGCCCAGTCCTACTACTAGAAAACTGTTGTATTTGCCTCAGGTCAATTTGACATGCAGGGTGTTTTGGAGCTCCAGAAAGACTGAGACTGAAGGTCATTGAGCTTCAGTACAAAGGACTGTACAACTGCTTTGCCTGCTTCGTTGAGTGTCTGTATGTTTAGTAGAGTTTGGTTTGACAGTGGCTTTGGTTGTTATCTATAAAGAAGCTTATGGGGGACAAGCTAACGCTCACAGACGCTCCAAACATTGGTTTCCACCTCTATTTACCAAACGCACACAATGATTGTGCATTGCAAATCCTCTCTTTCGGTTTGGAACTGTATGTGTGTGAAAGCATGTTTCTGTTAATTAAACACTGCAATGTAATTATGCTTAGGGAGCTTATCAGAAATATCAGATTTTTCTAAGAATTTTGAGACCAGCAAAACTATATTACCTAGCAATATCCCATGATTCTAATTAACTAGGATGAATCTCATTAAAAATATATTTCACACCACATCTGTTTAATCGATTTTAATGTTTCAGATTTTTCTAAAAAGTATGCTCTATTTAAGAAAAAAATTCACAGTGTCAAGTTTCTTACCTACTCTGACACTTTATTCTTTGTAATTACTGGCAAAATTCCTAATTAGTGATCTTCTGAAATATGTGTAGTCACATACTCCCAACCACTACAAATTAAGCGTTAGATATCCCTCAGGATTGAACGCCTATCCTCTACGTATATCTAAATAAAAGAAACAATACTAAAACCACTAAAGTTTTTGGTCACTTATCTTTCCAAGCATGTGTTTGGAGATTTAAAAACCCCAAATTGTTCCCTCATACATGAAGTGCCTTTTGTAGTCTGTTACATTTGATTAATGTTGATTGTACACTCCGCCCATTTTATTTATTTTAATGTATGTCCACATATTATAGAATATAAGTAAACCTCTTTCAAAGTTCAGCTTAACTTTCACAGCACTGGGTATTTCCAAAGGACTTTCAGCAGTAGTTTAGGATTTGCTTACCTGATAACTGTTTCCTGAATCCATTAAGGTCCTAAAAGAGTTACACATAGATGCAAATTATTATCACATCACATAGCAAACACTAATCAGAAACAAGAACTAAACCCTCTTCCTGGGTTTCTCCCTCTGGTCAATACATTTTTTGGTGAAACTATAAAGAAATATATATCACATAAGCCATAAAACTTCTGACCAAACTACACACTTATGGAAGAGTGGCTATGTTTAAACTTATAGCTTGATGATTTAAACCCTTTTCATATAACCAACTTTATTATTAATCATTGCTAGATCCTGATACATAATTCAGAATTAACATCAACAAGAATAAATTATACCTAACACTGAAGATATTGAGAAACAGCACTAGAATGCAAATTTCAGAAGTGGCAGATGATATCTAGTTCAAATATTTTTTATGGATGCCTAGCATAGTAATGAGTATAGACGATTTTACTTGGAACCTAAAAATGACAAAACAGTATGAAAAGATAATTCACTTATCTAAAATCTAGGGATAAAGCAGCTCTAGAATTGGTTAATTATTGGCAAAATGAAGTCATCAAGAACTTAGTCAACATCATACTGAATGGGGAAGAATTGAAAGCATTCCCACTTAGAACTAGAACCAGACAAGGTTGCCCACTATCTCCACTTCTATTCAACATAGTGCTGGAAGTCCTGGCCACAGCAATCAGGCAAGAGAGTGTGGAATTAAAGGCATACGAATGGGAACAGAAGAGATCAAACTCTCACTATTTGCTGATGATATGATACTATATCTAGAAAACCCCAAGGATTCAACCAAGAGGCTACTGATAAATGAATTCAGTAAAGTTTCAGGATACAAAATCAATACACACAAATCAGAGGCTTTCATATACACCAACAGCAGTCATACCGAGAACCAAATCAAAGATTCAATCCCCTTTACAACAGCAACAAAGAAAATAAAGTACCTAGGAATATATTTAACTAAGGAGGTAAAAGACCTCTACAGGGAGAACTATGAGATATTGAGGAAGGAAATAGCAGAAGAGATAAACAGGTGGAAAACCATACCATGCTTGTGGGTCGGCAGAATCAACACTGTTAAAATGTCTATAGTACCCAAAGTGATCTACAGATTCAATGCAATCCCTATTAAAATACCAACATCATTCTTCACAGATGTAGAAAAATTAATTTTATGCTTCGTATGGAACCAGAGAAGACCTCGCATAGCAAAAACAATTCTAGGCAATAAAAACAAAATGGGAGGCATCAATCTACCAGACTTCAAACTCTATTACAAAGCTGTAATATTAAAATCAGCTTGGTATTGGCACAAAACAGAGCCATTGACCAGTGGAACAGAACTGAGAACCCAGATATAAAACCATCCTCATATAGCCATCTAATCTTTGACAAAGCAGACAAAAACATACACTGGGGAAAAGAATCCTTATTCAATAAATGGTGCTGGGAAAACTGGATAGCCACATGTAGAAGACTGAACCAGGATCCAACCTTTCACCTCTCACAAAAATCAACTCACGCTGGGTCACAGACCTAAACCTAAAGAGTGAAACTATTAGAATTCTAGAGGAAGAAGTTGAAAATACTCTTCTAGACATTGGCCTAGGCAAAGAATTTATGAAGAAGACCCCAAAGGCAATTATAGCAACTAACAAAATAAACAAATGGGACCTGATCAAATTAAAAAGCTTCTGCACAGCCAAAGAAACTGTCACAAAAAGCAAACAGGCAACCCACAGACTGGGAGAAAATTTTCGCATGCTACAAATCCGATAAAGGGCTGATAACCAGAATCTAGAACTCAGAAAAATTAGCAAGAAAAAATCAAACACTATTAAAAAGTGGGCAAAGGACATGAACATGAACTTTTCAAAAGAAGACAGAATAATGAAAATATGAAAAAATGCTCAACATCTCTAATCATCAGGGAAATGCAAATCAAAACCACAGTGAGATATCACCTATCTCCAGTGAGACTGGCCTTTATCAAAAAGACCCAAAACAATAAATGTTGGCGTGGATGCAGAGAGGTAGGAACACTCATACACTGCTGGTGGGACTGCAAATTAGTGCAACCTCTGTGGAAAGCAATATGGAGATATCTTAAAGAGATACAAGTAGATCTACCATTTGATCCAGCAATCCCATTACTGGGCATCTACCCAAAAGAACGATAGTCGCTCTATGAAAAAGACACCTGCACTCAAATGTTCATAGCAGCACAATTCACAATTGCAAAGATGTGGAAACAACCGAAATGTCCATCAATACATGAGTGGATTAATAAACTGTGGTATATGTATACCATGGAGTACTATGCAGCTTTAAGAAACAATGGTGATATAGCACCTCTTGTATACTCCTGGAAAGCGCTGGAACACATTCTACTAAGCGAGGTATCTCAAGAATGGAAAAATAAGCACCACATGTACTCACCATCAAATTGGTATTAGCTGATCAACATTTAAGTGCACATATAAGAATAACATGTATTAGATGTTGGGCAGGGGGAGTGGCGAGGGAGGAGGAGGAGACGGGCATATGCACAATGAGTGCGATGCGCACCTCCGGGGGAACGGACACACTTGAAGCTCCAACTTGGGGGGAGGGAGGGCAAGGGCATCATATGTAACTTAATCATCTGTACCCTCATAATATGCTGAAATAAAAAAAAAGAAAAAAAGAACCTAGCTTTTTACCACCCTTTTGTTCTGCCATGCTTAGTATGTTGGATTTCTTCATGAGTATAAACAGCTATTATATTTACAGGCATCATTTGCAGATATAACAATGTTAATTGGAAAAATGATCTGCTTCTTACCAGCTGTCCCTTCTTTAAAAGTTAATAAATCCTTCTTAGAAACCCCTTAAAATACTTTTTTAAAATTTTTCTCACATTCAATAGGCCACAACTAGATCATATATTCACTCTTAAAATAAGCATTAACAAAGGATTCCATGATTAATTTACACTTCCCTTAGAGGAAAATATCTCAACACAATTAGGGTTTTGGTAACAAAAGATCGAAGAGAATTTTTGCATAGGAAAACATGGGTATCTGCTACAAAATTTAGTAAATATTTATTCTCTAATACAAATAGCATGTGCAAGGATTCCTCAATAAACTGGGAAATATGCAAAGATTTATATGTGATTTTAAAATAAAGGAGGAAAAATAGTACCTATAACAAAAATATCAGTTTAAGCTACATGTTTTTGTACAGGTATATTTTACAACCATCATGGAGAAAAGCTAATGTCCTATAATGCATCTACATTCTACATTCCCTATTTTCCCCTTGAGTGTCTTTGTCATACAAATGTCTTACCCAGAGAATCAGCTTCTATTAAAAGGAAAAAAAAAGGTAACTCTAAAAGCTAGAAATAAAAGCTGGCAGACATTAATCCCTTTTGATTATCCCTGTCCCCTATTGGCCTAACAAATCAATTGCATGCTTTCATCGTTTAATATTTTTAGCTTGTGAATGGTGTTTCACTTGTATGTCTAACCAGAGAACACTAAACATTATACATATTTTGTGTAATAAGTAGTGGGAGATTG
Organism: Propithecus coquereli; assembly: GCF_000956105.1. Taxonomy (NCBI): domain Eukaryota; kingdom Metazoa; phylum Chordata; class Mammalia; order Primates; family Indriidae; genus Propithecus; species Propithecus coquereli. The sequence goes on from NW_012146856.1 coordinate 491,465, forward strand.
GTAGATAGGAGAATATGGTTTTCTGGGCTAGGTAGTTCCTATTGCTGTTTTCTATTCAGATTTTCTATATTATCTAACCATATATCACTATCAATATAATTGTTTAGTTCCATATTTTGTGAGGGGAGATATAATAAGGATAGACAAATGGATGGATGGTAATGACAAGGGGAAGGGTAGTAGCAGCCAAACATTGTGAGGTGAGTAAAGAGAGAGGTTTAAGATATATGTGTGTGTGTGTGTGTGTGTGTGTGTGTGTGTGTGTGTGTGTGTGTGTATTTCAGTATAATCATTCTTCTCAGTCTTTGACTTCCAGTGTGCTATGTGGCCCCAGTAGTGGCCCTCAAAATGCAAAGAATCAACAAGGAGAAAAGGACAGAAATTGAGATTGGGCCTTGAAAACAATTGCAGCAACACGCAGGTGAATCCCCTTGTTAGAGACGAGCTCAGGTGTGGTTGAACTTAAGTGCTGAATCACCTGTAGTGTGAACAGTGGGTGTGAGTCTGTGATGAATTGGAAACTTAACAATTAAGAACAAAAACAAAAACTTCCACCAAAAGGAACTCGAGAAGCATTATCGTATAAAACTTAACCTGAGAAGACAAAGGCCCCCTTTAGTCTTAAATAGAGGACCCATAAAAATGCTATCTCGAACAAATAAATGAATTATATAGTAGCAGCTGTTAAGTGCAAGGCAAAAAAGCACAAATCATTTATGAGTAATCAGCATAGGTCACACCAATATCAAACCAGCTATCAACCTCATAACAAAATATTTTCAAAAGTCATATGACTCAGTTCTAGACCTAAAGCTTTTGTTTCAATAGTTTATGAAGTAAGTTCTATCTATGTGATTAAAAAAAATAAACAGCAACAAACACTTTTCTGCTTATTCTTCTGGAGATGGAAGCCTGAGACCCAGTGCCTTACGCCCTAATGAGTCAAGTTTAGCTAAGGGTGAGCCCAGTAAAACCCTCATGGTCCACCATGAGCAGCAGCACCGGAATTGAGTTCTGGGGATCAGGATGGACAGGGCCAGGCTAGTCCCAATGTGCCAGGAAGAATCCACAAAATGAGAGTACATGAGTTTCCCATGTGACGGGGATGACTTAGCTTGAGAAAGGGAAGGTCAATGATGGAGAATAAAAGACACAGATAAAGCGGAGAAAGGTAAGAATACTGCTTCATCCCAAATTTATTTCTCTAGTGCAGCTTGTAGATTTCCTATATAGTAGAAGGCATACATCCTTTAAAGGAAATACGTTATCACATTAATAAGCATTGAAGATACATATCCTAGAATTGTTTCAGTGCCAGTATCAATTGTCACCTTATCATTTTTTTCCTGCTGTTTTTCTGTCTGTATCAGGCATGTATTCTGGTTGTTTTCTTTTTTTTTAAACTGTATTTAGAAAGATATGAAATCAGGATAATAATCACAAAAAAGCAGAAATGATATCCATTTTTATAATGTGGTATATGTGAAGCTTCAATGTTTTTTATGGTGTGAGAAATGCAAACTTTAATATATTGTAAGTGGGAATTGTGAAATTACTTTGAAAAGTAATATGGCAATATTTATAGAAATATACATTTTTTACTTGACCTAATGTTTGGAAATCTCTGTTATTTGAATTAAAGCAGTACACAGAATAATGTTTATTGCAGTAGTGTTGTAGTATGGAAAGATTAGCGACCTAAATTTCAAACAGCTAGAGAAATGGTCGGATAAAGAGTGGACTACTCCATAGTATTGGATATTACACAATAGTGAAGCACATAAGCTATTTCTATAGGTACTAAACTGGACAAACATTTTTGATGTACTGATCCAAGTTGCAGAGTAATGTGCAAACGTTTGTGAAGACAAAAGAGCAAACCATTATATGTATGTATTCATGTGAACATCTATGTATATCTTTGGATGAGCATGTAGCAAAGTATGGAATGATGAAACTTTTCTGCTTACATTTACTATCTCAGAAGAAGAATGACGGGACCAGTAAGGGAGAGTTTGATAATATTCTCTTTATACATTTTTGGATGATTTCATTTGTTATGGGAAAGAGCACATTGATATTTTAATGTGAGAGTTTTGGTTAACATGTGTTTATTTTGAGATGACTTTAAACTTATAGTAAATTTTTCAAGAAGAGGACAGAAGAGCTCCTATTTACAATTAATAATTTGCCAATTATTAATACTTTGACACATTGCATGTGTGCATGTGTGCACTTGCTCTCTAACACTCTGTCTGTCCCTATTCCCTCTTACATGTCATTTCCTGAGAGCAATATACTTTCTTATGTAACAACAATTATCAAAATAAAAAATTAACATCGATACGATGCTATTATGAATAGACAGTTCATCTTCAAAATTCACTGGTTTTCCCAATATTATATTTTATAAAATGTTTTTTTATGCAAGATATAATCCAGCAGAATCTCAAAGCTGCATTATCATTTCTGTATAATCTCTGTTAATATGAAACAGTTCTAGTCTCTCTTTGTCTCTCAAGACACTAGTGTGTTTAAAATTTATGGATCAGTTTTGCAGAATGTCCCTGACTGGGTTTGTGTAATCATGACTAGATTATGCATGTTCTGTCAGGAACATCACAGAAGTGACGTTATTCATGGGGTTAACTGATCACCCAGTTAAGGAGGTATCTGACAGATTTCTTCACTATGAAGTTGTTATTTTCCCCTTTATTATTAATAGATAACCTGTGGGGAGATATTTTGATATTATCTGAATATTCCATTCTTCATTAAATTCATTAAATTCATTGACGTTTCTTGCCTAAATTATTACCATAATAATTGCAAAACGTTGATTATTCTAACTTCATCATTTGTTATACATATATTAATTGATCTCCTACTGTAATTATTTTTTAAAAAATAATAGCGCTTAATAGAGAAAATAAAAGTGATTTAATATATCCTCAAGGCTTTTGAGCACTGACCAAGCATAAAACCAGGTGAGGTCAGTGGCAGGCAAGTCCCAAGCTTTGAAGTCAAGTCCTAGCTCTAACAAGGTGATCCCAAATCCATCTCCTAATCTTCCCGTGCCTTAGTTCCATCCCTGCCAAAACAAAGAAAATAACTACTCACCTACTTTTCAGAATTATGATTCTATGAGATCGGCTAGAATTGATACATTTCCAGGAATTCCTGCACTGAAAAAGGTAGCTCAAATTTAAAGCTCTGGAGGAACAAAGATGATGGCAATTTGCCTCCTTACCATGCTTCAGTGGCCATCGCTTCTCACATGACACTAGGCACAAAGGAGTGTGATTCTGACTAACTCCAGTACGGTATAATTTTTCTGACAATCTATCCAATGTACCTTTGTAGCAGGCCAAGACAGTAATTTTGAGAGACAGGGGCAATCTGAACATTTAAATATTTGTTTTAAAATATTACAGTGATTTTTTTTTTCTCCTAAGTTCTTCTATGGTTTTAAAGATGGAATTTCATATAATATAAAGGAAGCATTTATTGTTAAAAATAAAACTTCTCTCCATATAAAGGATAATAATAAAGTGAAAGTGAAATCACACCTCAAAGGAACACGCCTTTTTCACAATAAAGTTTAAATTTTCATCTTAGGGAAGAGAAAGCTGATGCTCCGCACAGCTAGAAGGAATCTTAGAAATCATGGGGTCCCACCTCTTTACTTCACATAGGATGAAACGGGGCCAGTTGAGATGAACTGTTGAAGGTCAAGGAGATGATAATGCAGATGCTTCGATGTTCAGTCTGTGACAATTTTAATGTTCTGTCCTTTTCCAACTAAAACTTAATCATCATCAGGTTCCACAGAAAATATTTTAGGATAAATACATTAAGCCTTATCCTGAGTAGTGTGGTATAAAAATGTAACAAGAAGGTCTAACTGTCCCCAAATCATTCCCCACCCAGATGACACATTTTATTTTTCTGAAATTCTAACATTAGAGTTTTATTTTTCTCAAAATCCATTAGTATTATCCGCAGCCTCACATTTGGTGGTTTCAGTTCCTTGCAGTCAACTACAGTCTGAAAATATTAAATGAAAAGTCACTGAAATAAACAATTCATAAGTTTTAAATTATACACTGTTTCTGAGTAGCGTGAAGAAACCTTTCGTGACCTGCTCCTTCCCGCCCAGGAGGTGAATCATCCCCTTGTACGGCAAGTCCACGCTGTGGACCCTCCCTGCTGTTAGTCACTCCATAGCTGTCTTGGTTGTCAGATCTACTGTCCTATTATCGCAGTGCTTGTGTTCAAGTCACACTTATTTATTTAATAATGACCCCAAGCACAAGAGTAGTGATGCTGGCAATTCAGACATGCCAAAGAGAAAGCAGAAAGTCCTTCTTTTAAGTGAAAAAGTGAAAGTTCTCAACTTAACAAGGAAAGAAAAAAATTATACGCTGAGGTTGCTAAGATCTATTGTAAGAACAAATTTTTGTCCATGAAATTACGAAGAAGGAAAAAGAAATTTGTGAACTTTTTAGGGTTCGGTGGTACCTGTGGTTTCAGGCATCCACTGGATTCTTGGAATGTATCCCTGAACATGATGGGAGACAATTGTATTTATTGCTACAGCTCTCATTTAAAATTTTTACAATTTCCATCAAATCTTCATTTCATTCACAGTTGCCAATTTATTAAAGGGGCATTGTACCCTAAGGATTTTTGGAAGTCCTCTATCTCCTTTAATATCTTTAATATTATATATTCATTATCTCTCTTTTTTCCCTTGATCACCCTACAAAAACTGATTATTTTTGTCTTTCCAAATACATAACTGTTATATTTATTAACTTATGGTTATCTATATTTTAACTAATTTTACTGTTTTGTTTGTAGATTTCTTCTAACTTTCCTCATATTGAGAGTTCTTTTTCTAAATAATGTTGAATATTTACTCCACTGATTTTCATATATCTTTGAATGATAATATGCTACATATTAAACTATGACTGAAAATCTGAATGTAGTTTCATCTATGTATCATACGTTTAGAGAGATAGGAATCTGGCAGCTCACTATTTGATATTAGTCAAGAATATAGGTTTTGGTGTCAGACAGATTGGGGTCGAATCACAGGTCAGCCCTTATTTCCAATTCACTCTTTAGAAAGTTACTTTAATTGGTAGCTTTATGACCTCATTTGTAATGTTGTAATACTGATGGTAGATGTGAAGAAACAGGTTATTTAAAAGTGTGAGCTCTAGAATTGGACAGCCTTGGTTTGAATCTGAGACCTTCCAGTTACCAGTTCTGTAATCTGGAGCAATAAAAATAAGTGCTCTACCCTATTATTTGCTTATCTGTAAAATAGAGCTAATAATAGTACCCACATTGTAAATATTTTATAACTTTTAAGTGTGTCAGTGCAGGTAAAACATTATAGAACATTATAATGAGTACACAGTAAGTAACTATTTTATGATTAAATTAGTCCATTAAACTGTCTATCATATAGCAGATATTCAAAAAATTACAGTTTTTGACATTACTAATCATTTTTCAAGCTTAGTAATTGGAATTTATATTTTCTCTTCCTCCCTCCCTTTCTTCTCTCCCTTACTTCCTCCTTCTCTCCTTCTCCTTTATTTTTCATCATTTTTTACCTCTACCTTTCTTGTGCTACTTCTCTATTCGTTAAAGTTTGTTCCATGAAGCAAACCTGGAATAAATCTCGTGACTAAGGCATTTGTTATAGGGATTAGATACCACATGATTGTAGAAGGTTGGTGGAGCCATCCATGGAAGGTTGGGGAGGTATGCTTGAAGTCGTCATGGGTTGATAGAGCTAGAGTCAAGAAGAAAAGATGGAAGTGAAGATTAACTGCAATCCACAAGTACCAACTAGACCTGTGTTCATCTCTCATCTACACGAAATTCAGCATGAACAAAAAGGTTTCCCAGGAAATGTTTTGTATCCAGACATACTACTCCTCCCCTCATTGTGCATTGGTGAATGCAATTTCTCCTTCATTGTCAGGACGGATAACACAAACAAATGCAATATCCCAGTGTCGAGATGTGGTTATGAAAGGCTGTGATTTCTGTCTTTCTAACAGACACTCTCTGTCTGGCTATCTTTGAGAAAGCTGCCATATTGAAGAGGACTACATGGCAAGGAACTGAGGACGACCTTTGGCCAACAGTCAGCAAAGGAACTGAGGACCTCAGCCCAGAGCTCACAAGAAGTGACTCTTGTCAACAACCACTGAGTGAGCCTGAAACAGATCTTTCCACAGTTAAAACTGGAGATGACTGAACCCCAAGCAAACATCTTGAGGGTACCCCCGTGAGAAACTCTGGAGCAGAGGACCCAGCTAAGCCAGAATTGGACTTCTGACTCACAGGAAAATGAGATGAAAAACGCATGTTGTTTTAAGTTGAAAAGCTTTGGGGTAATTTGTTACACAGCAGTATATGATGAATATAATCCTCTTAGTACTAAACCATTCAGAGGGAGAAGGAAGTGAGGGAAGCTTACAGGGAAAATAAATTATTTTAAAAAATAAGACTTTTCTTTTTCTAGGTAATGAGAAACACCTTCAAATAAATATACATGAGGATGTAAGACACAAATATTAAAGGAATAATGAAGAAAATTACTTATAATAAAATGGCAATTAAGACATGCAAACAATTAAAGAAAAAAATATATATCTGCTAAATCCAATTCCCCACTATTTTCAAATAAAAAGGCAAGTATTTAATTCATATCTGTCTTCTCTTTTCTATAACCACTCCCCCAATTCGATTATATGTCCTTAAGAGGAATATGAAAGATGATGCATATTAGGGGAAGGGAGAAAATTTCATACTCCCTTACTGTTATCTTTCCCAAAATGTTTGTCAATACATTGTGGTCATAGACCTGATAGTCTCACTCAGAGAAAAGCCTAAGTCCTTACAATGGGCCGACCACACCCTGTGTGTCTGGCTCCCATTCTGATATCACTTTTTGCCGTTTTTGATCTTGCTCACTCATTTCCAGCCACACTGCCTTCCTAGAAGTTCCTAGAATACACCCAACCTGCTCCCATCTCATGGTATTTGCACTTGTCCTTTCCACTTGAATCATTCTTACTCTAGAGACACAGAAGCCTTGTTTCTTCCCTTCCTTCAGTTCTTTGCTTATACGTCCTCTGACTATTAAGGCCTTTTCCTGATCATTTGTATCTGGCATACTTTATTCTCCTTAGCCTGCTTTACTTTTCTTAGTGGCACTAATTATCATTTGATATGTATTTTCCCACTTATTTGTTTACTCTTTGTCTCCCACTAGAATGCAAGGTGCTTGAAAGCAGGAACTTTATATGTTTTGTTCAGTGATGTATCCCCACATATTCATCTACTGCTGCATGTATTATTAAATTGTTTCCTATTGCTGCTGTCACGTATTACAACAAGCTCAATATATTGAAAGAAAACAAAAAATAATCATCATCTTACAGTAGTGGGGGGCAGAAGTTCAATATCATTTTCACTAGCCTAAAATCAGGGAGTCTTCCTTCTGGAGACTGCAGGGGATAATCCCTTTCTTTGTCTTTCCCAGCTGCTGGAGGCTGCCCACACCCCTGGCTTAGAGCCCTTTCTCTATCTTCAAAATCTCTAAAGGCCATTAAGTCTTTCTCTCACTTCCTTACTCTGACACTCGTCTTATATGATCAAATCTACTACTACTCACTCTGATCCTCTGCCTCCTTCCCTAATAGAAAGATCCTCGTGATTACATTGGACCCATGCACATAATCCAGAATAATCTCCACATTTAAAAATTGCAACATAATCACATCTGCAAACTTCCTATCACCATGTAAGTTAACATATTCACAGATTCCAAGGACTTGAAGGCGGACATCTTTGGGTAGGAAACATTATTCATCTTACATCACTGCATGACAAGTTATCCTAAAACTCAGCAGCTTAAAACAACAAATATTTATCACACATGTTATCTGAGGGTCAGGAATCTAGACGAAGCCTCTTGAAATTGCAGTCAACCTGTCAGGCAGGGTTGTGGTCAGCCAGGGTTGCCAACATTTGAAACTTGACTGGGGCTGGAGGATCCACTTCCAAACTCAGTCATACAGTTGTTGGCAGGCATCGGTTCATCACCCTAGGGCCAGACATAGGGCCGCAATGATACCGGATGTCTCCTCAAGTGATTGATTGAAGACAAAGAACAACTTAGCTGAAGAGTTATCATAGCAGTTCTGAGACTACAAATCGTTAGAGAGGCTTCATTGGAAGGTTGGCCCTTGGCTGACATTTGGGAATTTGACTGGTAATCAGTTCCCTACACTAACATCATACCTTATCTAAATGACAAGAGTAGCACAGCATATCTAGTCTGTTTGTGTAAACAATATGGTTTATGCTGAGCACCTACTTTCCTTCTGGGTGTCTGGAATTTGGGTGCTAGTTAGAGAGTGCCTGTGTCACCAGCCTACAATAAAATCCTTGGCACTGAGTCTCTAATGAGCTTTCCTCTTCCCCAGCACTTGCACATGCTATCACAATTCAGTGCAGGAAGAACTAAGTATTCCCTGTTAGACTCTAGCAGGAGACAGCTCTTGAAATTCTGCACCTGATTTCCTTCAGACTTCACCCCATGCACATTTTCCTTTTACTAATCTTGTTTTGTACCATTTTGTTTTAATGAATCCTACCTATGAAGTCCTGTGAATTCTTCTAGTGAATAACCAAATCTTGGGGTTGTTTTGGGGAACTCTGATATAGTAACAATGACAGAAATTGCAGTGCCTTATATAATGTATCTTGGAAGTGACACACCAAGATTTCGGCCATATTGTGTTGGTCACACAGATCAACTCTGATACTGTAAGGGTGATCAATTTGTAGGAGCGTGAACAGCAAGAGCAGGGAAACCTGGAGACCATCTTGGAAGCTGGTTATGAGAAATGCAACATGTTTATCTAGGAAATTTTTAAGAAGAACGTTAGTGGATTTACTGTACATACTGCTTTGCTGAGGTAGTCCTGGTTTACAAATATTTTCTTCCATTCTGTGATAGTGTCCTGTAAAGCCTCTATTTAAAAAAAATATTATGAATTCCAATTTATCCATTACTTTTTCTTTTGTTATGTGTGCTTTTTGTGTCATATTTAAGAATCCATTGCCAAATCTGAGGTCATAAAGATTTACTCTTGCATTTTCTTCTAAGAATTTTATAGTTTTAGGTTTTACATTTAGGTCTTTGATGTATTTAATTTTCATATATGGTTTGA
>NW_012146856.1:501025-513752 GCF_000956105.1 Propithecus coquereli
GTATAATTATTTTTTATTTCAGAATATTATGGGGGTACAAACACTTTGGCTACGTATATTGCCTTTGCACTGCCCAAGTCAGAGCTATGTATGTGCCCATCCCCCAGAAAGCACACACTGTCCCCATTAGGTGTGAATTTACACATCCCTTCCTCCCCCGTCTCACCTGCCCAATACTCGATGAATGTTACTTGCATATGTGCACATAAGTGTTGATCAATTAGTGCCAATTTAATGGTGAGTACATGTGGTATTTCTTTTTCCATTCTTGTGATACTTCACTTTTAAAAATGGACTCTGGCTCCATCCAGGACAATATAAGAGGTGCTAGATCACCATTGATTTTTATGGCTGAATAGTACTTCATGGTATACATATACCACATTTTATTAATCCACTCATATATTGATGGGCACTTGTATTGTTTCTACATCTTTGCAATTGTGAATTGTGCTGCTATAAACATTCTAGTGCAGATATCTTTTTTATAGAATATCTGTTTTTCCTTTGGGTAAATACCTAGTAGTGGGATTGCTGGATCAAATGGTAGTTCTACTTTTAGCTCTTTGAGGTATCTCCATATTACTTTCCACAGAGGTGGTACTAGTTTGCAGTCCCACCAGCAGTATAAGAGTGTTCCTATCTCTCCGCATCCATGCCAACATTTGTTGTTTGGGGATTTTTTTTGATAAAAGGCATTGTCACTAGAGTTAAATGATATCTCTTTGTGGTTTTGATTTGAATTTCCCTGATGATTAGAGATGTTGAGCATTTTTTCATACGTTTGTTGGCCATGGTCTGTCTTCTTTTGAAAGGGTTCTGTTCATGTCCTTTGCCCATTTTTAATGGGGTTGTTTGATTTTTTTTCTTGCTGATTTTCCTAAGTTCTGTATAGATTCTAATTATCAGCCCTTTTCTGGATGTGTAGCATACGAATATTTTCTCCTATCTGTAGGTTGTCTGTTCACTCTAGTGATAGTTGCCTGGGCTGTGTAGAAGCTTTTAAATTTGATCAGGTCCCATTTATTTATTTTTGTTGTTGTTATGATTGCTTTTGGGGTCTTCCTCATAAATTCTTTGCCTCAGCTGATATCTATAAGAGTTTTTCCAACATTTTCATGTAAAACTCTTATGGTTTCATGCCTTAGGTTTAAATCTGTTATCCATTAATACACTTAATCATTGTGAGAACTAAAAATGAATTGATCAAATTTGATACAAAATCAATACACACAAGTCAATTATACTTTCATCTTTCAATATTCCATATTTCAATACATATTGATTTTGTTTCAAACCTGATCAACTCATTTATTATTTCTCATAGTGATTTAGTGTATTTCTTTGTATTTTCTGCATGCAAAATCATATCATCTTCAATCAGTGATAGTTTTGCTTTGTCCTTTTCAATCTAGATGACTTTTATTTCTGTCTTATCTAAATGCTCTAGTTTGAATCTCCAATACGATGTTGAATACAAGTAGTAAGAACAGACATCCTTCTCTTATTCCTGATCTTTTGGGAAAAGTATTCAGTCTTTCACCATTAAGTATGGTACTATTTATTTTATTTTATTTTTTTGGTAAGTGTCTTTTATGTAGTTGAGAAGGTTTCTTTCTATTCCTAGTTTGTTGAGTGTTTATATAATGAAAGAGTGGTGCTTTTTGACAAATTCTTTTTCCCAATCTATTGAGAAGATCACTTTTTTAAAAAAAGTTCTATTTTATGTTTTATTAGATTAATTGATTATTGAAGGTTAAGCCAACCTTATATTTTGGGGAAAACCCCCATTTGGTCATGGTTTTCAATATTTTTGTGTGTTGCTACATTTAGTTTGATGATATTTTATTGAGGAATTTTGAATCCATATTCATAAGATATCTCAGTCTGTAGTTTCCTTTTGATGGCTTTGTATGGTTTTCGTACCAGGGCAATACTGACTTGAAAGAATAAAGTTGGGAAGTGTTTTATTTTCTTTTATTTTTTGGAAGAGTTTGTATAATTGCTACTAATTTCAATGTTTGGTAGAATTCATCAGAAAAACCAACTGGCTCTGAGCTTTATTTTGTGGATAATTTTTATTTATTTTATTACTAATTCAATTTCTTTACTTATTGCAGGTCTATTTAAATTGTCTATTTCTTCTTGAGTTGTTTCTGGAAGTTTTCATCTTTTTAGGGATCCGTCCATTTCATCTAAGGTACCTAATTTATGCAATTGTTTGTATTATCCCTTTATGAACCTTTATTATTTTATAAAGTCGGTAGTAATGTTGTCTCATTATTAATTCTAGAAATCTGAATCTTCTCTTTTTTTCTTGGTCAATCTGGCTAAATGTCAACTTTTTCTAGTATTATTTCAAAAAACCAGCTCTTGGTTTATTTGATTTTCTCTATTGTTTTTCTATTTCATTAGTGTCTCCTCTAATCTTTATTATTTTCTTCCTTATATTTGCTTTAAATTTAGTTTGCTCACTCAGGGCATGGCCTCACAACAGGTAGCTGGGATCAGGATGAGAAATGTTAACCCCCCAAACCTCTTATTCCTGGAAAGATAAGCTTCCAACTGCGAGCTGGGGGAGACAGAGCCACATGTGTTCGACTGTACAAATCTGGAGTGGAGTTTTATTTCACTGAGCCTAGAGGTGGGAATGAGGTAGCTGGTCTCGGTTACAATACTCAGACTCTTGATATTCTCTCTATTTTAGTATATTTTTTGAATGTTTTTTTCATTTGTTTTATGATCTAAGGGCCCTTTCCAAAGACCTTAAATGTTTGTGTGTGTCTTTTATTTATTTATTTTTTTTTGAGACAGAGTCTCACTGTGTTGCCCGGGCTAGAGTGCTGTGGCGTCAGCCTAGCTCACAGCAACCTCAAACTCCTGGGCTCAAGCGATCCTTCTGCCTCAGCCTCCTGAGTAGCTGGGACTACAGGCACGCGCCACCATGCCCGGCTAATTTTTTTTTCCTATATATTTTTAGTTGTCCAATTAATTTCTTTCTATTTTTAGTAGAGACAGGGTCTCGCTCTTGCTCAGGCTGGTTTCGAACTCCTGAGCTCAAACAATCCGCCCGCCTTGGCCTCCCAGAGAGCTAGGGTTACAGGCGTGAGCCACCACGCCCGGCCTGTGTGTGTCTTTTAAAAATAATTCTTACCAGGTTCACTGGAGAGTATGTCTGCAGAGCTCATTTTATTGTTGTGCAGGATGTGGACCTCCTCATTCTTCTAATTTGCATCTGATAATGCCGAGCATCTTTTGATATGTTTATTTGAGTTTTTATGAAGTATATATTCAAGTATTTTGTTATTTTAAAAAGTATTGTTCATATATTTTAATTGACTTATAAAAATATAGATTTTTAAATTTTCCGGGTATAAGTATTTTACAGATATTTGCATTGTCTTATTAGTAGCTCACCTTTTAACTTTCTAAATGAAGTCTTTCAATGAATACAGCATCTTAATTTTAATAAAGACAATTTAGACATTTTTTTCTTTAGCATTATGTTTTCATGTTCTATCTAAGAAATAGTTGCCTACCCCAAGATCATGGAAATATTTTCACAATTTTTAGTGTTTTACCATTCTCATTTAGGTGAAAGTTATTCTGTGTTATGAGGTACCAGCACATTTATTAAAGGATAGCTCTTTTCCCCACAGAATTGCAGGGAACATTTGTCATAAGCTAAGTACTTCACATGTATAGATCTTTTTCTGAGCTCTCTAAAGTCTGTCCTATTGATTTATTTGCCTAATCATGAATTAACACAGTCTCATTTTGGTACTATAATATTATAATGAATCCTGAAATCTTTTACTATTATTCTTCCAAATTGTTATTGCTCTTTAAGATTGATTTGCCTATTTTAGTTCCTTTGCATTTCTACATAAAATTTACAACTGAGATTGCAAATTTGTCAGTTTCTACCAAGTAACTGAAAAATTTACAGAAAATTTCAATATTAAAAATATTGAGCTTTCTATACCTTATATTTCTTCATTTATATAAGTCCTCTTTAATTTCTTTCAGCAACCATTTTATTAAATTTATGGCTAGGTATTTGATTTTTAGTCTTTAATATTATAAGTGGTATGGTTTTAAAATTTCATTTTCCAATGGTTCCTAGTGGCTGTACAGTAATATAATAAATTCTGGGGTACTAATTTATTATGCCACAAACTTGCTAAATTTTATTATTGGTTCTAACAATTACTTTGTATATTATTTTGGATTTTCTACTTAATTATGTGATCTGTGAATAAACGCATTTCTATTTCTTCTATTACAATCTTCTCAATTGCATTCACTTCAGTCAAATATTAAATAAAACTAGTAGATATAATTGTCCTTGTCTTATTCCCAACTTCAGAGACAAATCATTACATTTTTCAACACCTCATATGATATTAGGTATGGATTTTTTGCAATTATTCTTTATAAGAATAAGGATATTTCCACGTATTTCTAGTTTGCTGAAAGTTTTGTCATGAGTAAGTGATGAATTTTGTCAAATGCTTTTCTCTACTTCTGCTGAAATAATCGTATAGCTTTTCTTCTTTATTCTGTTCATGTGATGATTGTGTTGATTTTTGAAATGTTAAACCAACCATTTCATCATGCTGTATAATCTTTTGTATATTTTTTGCTGTATTTAATTTGATAACATTTTTAAGAATTTTTGTATCTAAGTTAATGAGAAATATACACCTTCAATTTTTTCTTTTTTTCTTGTAACATATGTAACAGATTTAAGCTTCAGGGATATGCTGGACTTACAAAACAAATTGGGAAGTGTTACATCTTTGTTTATTCTTAGAAAATATGGCATTCAGTGTCCTTTAATATATTCATCTTCCATCTCTTCCCAAATATCCAAACCCTTTGGCTGGACCTTCTTGAATATATGGTCCCAAATAGAAAATTTCCTTAACTTTAACTTTGAAAGTTCTTTTCCCCTTCTTGTATCTGAAACCTGTTTCTCTCATGACAATTCTCTTCCACTGCAAGCCTCTCACATGGTGGTAATTTTTATACCCACATCCCTCATATCAATTGTGCTGAAGAAGTATAATTGTTTCTTATTTCCAATTGCTTCAGAGCATTGTCCTTCCATACTCCCTCCCCTATAATGCTACAACAACAACAACAAGACCACAAATTTTTAAAGACAGCAAGGCTCAGGTTTTCAAATTATTACACCTTCTGTCCTTTTTCTTTTTCATTCTTCATCATAAAAGACACAAATACAACAACATAAATTGTGTCACAACTTTGCACATAAACATTATATAGCTCCTAATTGCCTGCAGAACATTCTGTAAAATTTCCAGTCACACATTTCACCGTCCTCATAATTTGGCCCTAGCCTAACTCAATAATGTTGGTCTCACAGTAATACCTTTGGAGCAAGTTTATCTTATTGCTCCAAACACATCTGGTAGTAATATATTCTTACTTATGCCATTTACCAGGATTCCAGATAGAGCAAGTCAACAAATTAAAGGTATGAACAAGTTTGAAATATCAAAGAGTTGTTAAATTTTTATCAGAATGTAAAAAATGCTAAAATTATATTAAAATTTACTCATGCTAGTAACATTTTCTCAAAATTTTCTAAATTCTTCTTTGATGCTTTTTTGTCTGCTTTCCAGCCTAGTTGGCATGCAGTCCGTATGACTGCCTCCTCACCCTCACCTCCTGGTAGGTTCTTTCCTGTCCTTAACCAGTGTGGTGAGAGCTGTTCCTCCTGCTCCTCTTCCAGTAGGTCTCCTGGCCTAAACCCTTCGTCTTCCCCCCTCCCCTCGCAAAGTTTTCTGGCCAGAGTTCCTCTTCCTCTTCTTCTTCCCCTAAATTTTTTGGCCTGAGTTCCATCCCCACTCCTAGTCCTGATAGCCTTAGGTGTGCCGTGCTGCCTGAGCTTGATGCCCTGAGTTCTGTCTGTCCAGAGGAGCAGGCCGACTTAGGGAGCACGTCTCACCCCCTACACCACCTATGCTGTGACCCTCCGTGAGCATCCTCCAAGGCCCTCAAAAGGAATTGACATCTACCCATTGTGTGGACGGGCTGCCTGCTCCGTGGTTACCTGTTAAGTCTCCCAAAGTTGTGGCCGTTAGCCTACATCCCGAGTGGTTTGGAAGCCTCCCCTCCCCATGAATCCACCATCCATCTCTCGGCCCTTGATTCCAGGCCATCTTCTCCCTCAAGAGGGCCTGCCTTTGCCCCTGAGCTGAGATTTCTGTCTTCCAAGTTTCCTTTCTATAATGAAATATTTTAATGAATAAAAATATTAGTTTCGTTTAGAAAAAAATACTTTTTCTTAAATTTTTGCACAATTTATATTTTGATAATAGCGTATATGTGTATCTGTGTGTATATATACATTTGCATTTTAGTCATCTTAATGGATAAATATTCCTGTTCTTGTGATATTGAGTAATGGTGAAAAAATCTTTGGTTTGATATCAGTATTAGCTTTTCCCAAGCTATTCAATTTGGAGCATGATACTTTACTAGGGGTGAGTCTTCTCATCTACAAAACGGAGATAACCCACACAATAGACATGGTGATTGTACAAATTAAGTGAGATAATGTATGATAATGTATGTAAGAGTTACTAAAATGTTTGGCACAAAAAAGTTCCTCTGTCATAAATAATATTTATTCTTATCATCATTACCATTATTAGTTTTCACTCTTTTTTATACTTTAACACTAAAATTTAATTTTTCTTATTGCATTTTTACCACATTAATTAGTTTGCATATTGCCTCAAAGCAAATGTAGCATGAGGTATGGCATAAGAGAAATAAATTAACAGATTAAAATAAATCACATATAGTATACACATATCTTTATTTCTATCACTACCCAAATCCTATGATTTTAGATTTAGATTTTCTTTTGTTTTAGATTTTCTTTTGTTTAAATGGGGCTTTTACCCCCTCACTCATATGGGTGTGTTTGTAGCATATGTTGGGTAGGAAACTTTGGCTTTGCTTGTAGGTGCTTTGATGGCAATCCAAGTTCTGGATAGATGCCTTGGTTATAGATATCCTTAGTGTGATGGTGTTCTCAGTTGCTAGTTGTTTGTGTGCTGTAGCAGTAGTGAGCAGATTCCCTATCTCTCTTTGGTGAGAGAGCATGGATGCCTTTGAAATATCTTCTCTTTCCCCAGCTCTGTGGTCTTCTTAGCAGTGCAAATTATAATCCAAGAGAAAATGAAAAACCAACTCAAAGAAACCAGGAAAACAATTCAGGAAATGAATAAAACATTCACTAAAGAGATCAACATATTAAAGAAAAAACAAATAAACCTATGGAAATGAAAAATTCATTTAAGAAAATACAAAACACAGTGGAAAGTTTTAAGAATGGGCTAGACCAGACATAAGAAAGAATCTCAGACTTTGAAGACAACTCTTTTGAATTAACTTAGTCAATCAAAAATAATGAAGAAAGAATTGAGAGGAACAAACAAAGCCTATGAGAAATATGGGATTATGTAAAATCCCAAATACAAGAATTATAGACATCCCTGAGGGTGAAGAAGAAAATCCATAAGGGCTGAAAAACCTATTGAGGGAAAAATTAAGGAAAATTTCCCTGGCCTTGCTAGACATTTAGACATCCAGGTATAAGAAGCACAACAAACACCTGGGAAAATCATTGCAAAGAGGCAGTCACCAAGAATGTAGTCTTCAGACTTACCAAAGTCAATCTGGAGGAGCAACTCCAGTGAGTTGTAAGATGAAAAAGTCAAGTAACTTACAAAGGAAAACACATATGGCTAATGGCAAACTTCTAAACAGAGACCTTACAAGCCAAAAGGGTTTGGGGCCCCATTTTCAGTCTTCTTAAACAGAAAAATGGCCAGCTTAGACTTTTGTATACTGTAAAACTAAATTTTATAAATGAAGGAGAAATAAAAACTGTTACAGACAAGCAAACACTAAGGGACTTTGTCAAGACCAGACCTGCCCTGCAGGAAATAATTAGAATCAAATTATACATGGCTCAGTACAATGGTCACCCACCAGTGTAAAAGCTAAAGCTTGGAGCTCAAATAAAGCAATAGAACAAGAGGTAAAACAAAGCAATAAGGTACTACTCAATAGGATGAACAGAATAGCATCCCACATATCAATTCTTTCAATCAACATGAGTGGTTTGAATTCCCCACTCAAGAGACATAACCCGGCTCAATGGATAAAAAAATACAAGCCAAGTATTGTTTTGTCTACTGTCACCAGGAAACATCTAACTCACAAGGGCTCTTACAGACTCAAGTTTAAGGGATGGAAAAAAATATTCCATGCAAATGGAAACCAAAAGAAAGCAGATGTTGCCATTCTCATATTAGATAAAATTGACTTTAAATCAACAATAGTAAAGAAAGACAAAGGTGTTCATTATACAATGATAAAGGAAGCAATTCAACAAGAAGATATAACAATCCTAAATATTTATACACCTAACACAGAAGTGCCCAGATTCATAAAGCAAACCCTACTAGATCTAAGCAGAGAGATAAACAGCAGCATAAAAATTGTCAGGGACTTCAATATCAAACTGCCAAAACTGGACAAATCTTCCAAAAAGAAAATAAATAAAGGAACACTGGACTTAAGGAGGACTCTAGAGCAATTGTACCTAACAGACGTTTACAAAACATTTTACCCCAAAACTATTGAATACCCATTGTTCTCATCAGTACATGGAATATTCTCCAAGATTGATCATATTTTAAGCCACTAAACATGGCTAAACAAATTCCAAAAAATTGAAATCATGCCACGTATCTTTTCAGACAACACTGGAATAAAATGAGAAATCAATTCTAAGAGAAACACCCAATTCTACACAAAGTCATAGAAATCAAACAACCTGCTGCTGAATGATTATTGGGTCAATGAAGAAATTAAGGTAGAAATCAAAAGATTATTCAAACTGATTGAGAAAAGGACATAAGCTATCAAAATATGTAGTATTCAGCAAAAAACAGTCTTAAAGGGAAAATTCATAGCCTTAAATGCCTACAAGACAGAAAGTTCACAGATTAACAATCTAATGGCACAACTCAAAGAACTAGAAAAGAACAAGCAAAAGAAACTCTTAGCCAGCAGAAGAAAAGAAATAACTAAGGTCAGAGCAGACCTAAATGATATCAAAAGTAAGAAAATAATAGAGAAGATCAGTGAAACAGAACGTTGTTTCTTTGAAAAGATAAACAAAATTGATAGACCTCCTGCTAGATTAACCAGGAATAAAAGAGAAAGGACACAATTAAGCTCCATCAGAAATGAAGAAGGAGCTATTGCTAATGATATCACAGAAATACAAAACATCATCTCTGAATATTATGAAAATCTCTATGCATATAAATTTGAATACATAAAAGAAATGGACAAATTTCTGGAAACATCTAACCTCTCAAGCCTCAATCAGGAAGAAATAGAACTCCTGAATAGAATAATAATGAGGAACAAGATGAAACAATAATAAAAAATACTCTAACAATAAAAAAATTCCTGGACCAGATGGATTCAGAGCCAAATTTTATCAGGCCTAAAAATGAGAGTGGGTACCAATACTGTAGATATGATTCCATAACACTGAGAAGGGGGAAATCTTCCCCAACTCATTCTATGAAGCCACTGTCACCTTGATACCAAAGCCAGGAAGGGAGACAACAACAACAACAAAAAACTGAAGACCAATATCCCTTATGAGTATAGATGCAAAAATCCTCAACAAAATACTAGCAAATCGACTTTAACAACACATCAAAAATATTATCCACGATGACTAAGTGGGCTTGATCCCAGGGATGCAAGGATGTTTCAACATACATAAATCCATAAATGTGATTCATCACATAAACAGAAGCAAAAACAAAAATTATATGATCATCTCAATAGATGTAGAAAAAGCATTTGAGGAAATTCAGTACCATTTCATGATAAAAACCCTCAACAAACTTGGCATAGAAGGAATATATCTCAAGATTATGAAAGCCATATGTGACAAACTCACAGCCAACGTCAGTCACACTGAATGGTGAAAAGTCAAAAGCATTCTCACTGAGAACTGCAATGAGACAAGTTTGCTGATTGTCACCATTTCTATTCAACATAGTTCTGGAAGTCTTAGCCAGAGCAATCAGACAAGAGAAAGAAATTAAGTTTATCCAAATCAGGAAAGAGGAAATCAAACTATCGCTTTTAACCAATGATATGATTTTATATCTAGAAAACTCCAAAGATTCTGCCAAGAGACTCCTAGAACTGATGAATAAATTTAGCAAAGTCTCAGGTTACAAAAATCAAGGTAAATAAATCAGCAGCATTCCTATACACCAATAACAGTCAAGCTGAGAGTCAAATAAAGGACTCAATATCATTCGCAATAGCTACAAAGAAGATAAAATACCTAGGAATATACTTAACCAAGACGGTGAAAGATCTCTACAAGAAAACTAGGAAACACAAAGAACTCAAGCAAATCAGCAAAGAAAAAAATCAAACAACCCCATTAAAAAGGGGGCAAAAGACATGACCAGAAGCTTTTCAAAAGGAAATAGACAAATGGTTAATAAACATGAAAAAATGCTCAATGACACTAATCATCATGGAAATGCAAATTAAAACCACATTTGCCCCTTGGCATTGCTCCTGCCTTACCTCTGTTAGAATGGCTTTTCTTAAAAAATTCTAAAAACAAGAGATATTTCTGTGGATGCAGAGAGAAAGGAACACTTACACACTGTTGGTGTGACTGCAAATTAGTAAAACCTCTATGGAAAACAGTACGGAGATAGCTTAAAGAACTAAAAGTCAACCTACCATTTGATCAAGCAATCCCACTGCTAGATATTTCCCACAGGAAAAGAATTCATTTTATCAAAAACACCTGTACTCACATGTTTATTGCTGCACACTTCACAATTGCAAAGATGTGGTATCAACTCAAGTGCCCATCAATTCATGAGCGGATTAACACAATGTGATGTATGTATACTATGTAGTACTACTCAGCCATGATGAAGGATGAATTAAGGACTTTTACTACAATTTGGATGGAACTAGAGACCATTATCCTAAAGGAAGTATCTAAAGAATGGAAAAACAACCACCACATGTATTCATTATTAAATTGGAACTAACCGATGAGCACATTTGTACATAGAAGGAAGTAAAACTCAACAGAAATCAAGCAGTGGGGAGCGGGGAGGAGGGGATGGGTGAAAACCTACCAAACGGGTACAATGAACACTAACTTGGTAAAGGACACATTTATAACCATGATTCAACCATTATAAAAGTGACTTGTGTGATCAAAATATTTGTACCCCCATAATACTTTGAATTAAAAATAATACTTTATTACTAAAAAAAATTCTAACAATCATCTGAGCCCTCAACAAGTCATAACCTTTTCGCTAGTGGAGAGTCTTGCCTCAGTCTTGATGGTTGCTAACTGATCAGAGGGGTGGTTGCTGAAGGTTGTGATGGCTATGGCAATTTCTTTCCACAAAATATTTCTCGGTAGCATATGATGCTGTTTAATGATATTTTATCCACAGTAAAATGATTGGTGGGGCAGTCATAAAAGATCACTGGTCACAGATCAATATAAAAGATATAACAATAAAAAAATTTGAAATGTTTTGAGAATTAGCAAAGTATGACACAGAGACAAGAAGTGAGCACATGCTATTGGAAAATTGTACCAACAGTTTTGCTCTACACAGGGTTTCCACAAATCCTCAATTTGTAAAAATCATAGTATCTGTGAAGTACCATAAAGTAAAACACAGTAAAACTAAGATGAGGTATGCCTATATGCTTGCAAGAGCTCAAAGCTTGCTTTTTATTACGTGGTCATATTTATCTAACACTTTCCTAACCCTTTGTCAAGTCTGGTAGTGCTCTATTCAATTTGATGCTCTGAAACCTGTGTAAATTCAGATTATTCATCATATAATGAACATTTAATAAACATTTGCTAGGTAGATAAATAAGAAAATAGATTATGCTATTATAATTATATATTTATTTCCTGTAATTGTTTATGTATTATATCAGGGAAAAAACACATGAAATTTATTTTTCTATCCCATGCCCCTAATACAGTGCTTAGAGCATAGTAAGGGCTCCAAAAATGCCACTAAGTGAACTCCATTTGCCTTTTAAGGTTATGAAAATATTGTGACATATACCTTTCTCTTTCCCTCTCCACTTCTCCGGTCTGTCAATCTCCAGGTCTAGGTTGTTTGGATAATAATCTGATGTCCACCTAGAGCTGGGCAAAGAGGAAATAGAATCAAGAAAGATTTGGACAAGAGTTATATAAGGCCATCCAAACCTTAGATTTGTGGGAGCCAAATGAATTGAGAGATAGGGCCTTGGGCAACCTTATGAAAATTCTCTGGAATCTTGAAGAAATAATCTAAGATTTCAGACAATGGGCTTCATACACTTATTCTACACATGGATATATACACATAATCACTTGGAATATTCTTTTCTTCCTTTTTTTAAGAAAATCATTCTTACTGTAAAATTATGCATTTTTATAATTAAGCATTTATAACTGGCAGGAGCAAAAAGAAGAAAGAAATCAACCTGCATATCATCACCAACTACAAATAGCTATAAATTCCAGGTATAATTTTTCTATGCAGATAATTAGAATATTAAAATTTACCTGAATTTCACCCAGGTAAAA
>NW_012146856.1:514777-529055 GCF_000956105.1 Propithecus coquereli
AAGTTTTTATTTCAGTAGTTTAATTTTTCAAAACATACCTATTTTCCTTTTAACTTTGACCTGAATTTTTAGTTGTTTATTTTTCATTGTTATTATTATTGTTATTCTTTCTGTTGTCCCTCAATGTGTTGCCTTTGTCTAAATTCTTTTTTCTATCTCATTTATTTTTTTAAGCCATCTTACATTTGTAAACTAATTTCATAAAATGAAAATTATTTATATATGTTGTTCTACACTTTCAAAACTGAGAGGAAGGGAAAGATTCTCAGGAAAATCATAAAGAAGCAGGACAATCGTATTGCGCCTGAGTTCGACATGCTGCCGCAAAGTTGGGATGCACTGATCACGTATGACCTTGTAGATTTCATTTTAAGTTTTACTGTAAACTTTTTTCTGTTTTAGATTTCATGCAAAGAGCTATGGGAAACAAGAGTTACAAGAAGGGAGCAAGACCGAATATATATTAGCAAAGAATTACATTTCAGAGGTAGGTAAACAAAGTAAGGAAGTCAGTTAGAAAATTATTTAACGTGATAATAAAAATGTCATGCGCTCCCACAATATAGCCTTCAGCTTAATAACAGTACGTAGCAAAGGCCAGATAGCTCTTGAACCTGTTTAGCATATCAATAATATTTCACTTTAATGAGCATGCCTCTAAAATCCATTCAACTAGTCGTGGCCCCACACAGACTCACTCTGGTAAACATCAACCTACTGCCACCTCTGTTAGCAGCAAAACCTGATGATTGAACTCATGAATATTGTTAGGCACAGGTGTAGTGGGCAGCATTAACCACAGGAAAAGACAAGGGGGGAAAAATGAGGAGGCCAATGAACATTTAGAAGCTAACCTGCAATGGCAGGAACTTGAGATTAAGGATTTTTCCCAGCCAGGAGCATGTGTAGAAACCAGGAGCTCATGTCTAAAGGTGACCTTTTCCCCATTAGCATACATTAGCATAGTAAAAATCACATCTACCACCACCAGGACAGTTTACAAATGCCATGGCAGCCCAAGGAAGTTACCCTATAAGGATAAAATTGAGGAGTGCCCTTAGCTCTAAGAACTGTCCACCCTTTTCCTAAGAAAGTAACGAATATTTCTCCCACCATTTAGCATATCGTAAGGTGTAGACATAAAAGTAGAAGTGTGGTAAGACCCCACTGTCTTCTCCACTCTTGGAAATAGACCCATTTATCTTCAGGAAATGTTCTTTGGTCATACAAACCTTTGGTGTTCCTCTGTCACCCTCCATTCTGTGCAAAATGCCTGCAATGAAAACTGCTGTGTACGCTGCTCATGTCTGTCATCACTCCACCACAAGGCCAGGCTTGTGATTCCTAAAAACCAGAAGCCAAAGAACCGGAGCAACCCCTCAAAAAATCAGCCCTGACAATATCGTGTAGTGATAAAAGGAGGAATGTTTAGAGAGATTCAAATAGCCCATTAAGGAGCTAGAATCTTTCCAACATTAGATTTTTTTAAAAAATAACATTCCTATTGTGACATGTATTACTTTAGCTAAAACAAATAAATATCTCCTTGTTTAAATGATACTGGTTTTGAGTTGTTATTTTACATTAAGCAAAATCATAAAGGGGATTATGAACAAGTAACCTTGGAAAATGGTTGGTAGACAGGTCAATGTGATTGGGAGAGGAACCTGATCTCTTAGAAGTGAAGTGTCCTCTCCTAAGAAATGGTGAATGTTTATAATTTAGAATCTCTAGAAATAAATGGATCAATACAAAAGGGCAAGATCTCATAATCAGCAAAACGCATACTTGATGATAGGCAGTAGACCAAGGTGTGTACTTAAGGCAATTTCCACATCTCATTTTTGCCTTCAAAATAAAGGTATTTGTTGGCCAGCATGAGGAGACGTCTCCAGTTTCATTTACTGCCTCGTTGGGTCTTGCCCACCTTATAAACTCAGTTTTTAGCATAATGACTGACCATGCTGGATACTCAGTAAGTGTATGTTGAATTGCTGAAGACTTGAATTTTTGAATGAATAACTATGGGCACTCTTTAAAAATGAAACTCTTTGAAAAGTGTTCTGGATACCACTCTCAGACTCTCTGAACAGACATACTGAGGAAATGGGTCTCGAGAAATCTGTGTTTTCACAAGTTGCCTAGGTGATATTAAAGTTTAGGCAAACTCCAACTGTAATGGGTATCCTTTGTGGATAATACTGTATTTTGTCACCTTCCTATGTCTCGTCTTTCATCATCTTACTGAATCATTTTGCTGCATTTCACATATTTGATTTCTCTGTTCTTCCTGAAACACTCTTCCTTTGTCTTCTGTGGCATTATCTTTACCTCTTCTTCCTCCTTCACTTGTTTCCTTTTCTACCTCCTCTGCTCATCCTCTAAATATTGAAGAATCTCAGAGATTTTGGTTTTCTACTCTCATATATCTATACCATTCCTGTGTGATCTCATCTGTTTTCATGATTTTAAATATCATCTGTCTGCCAGTAATTTCCGAATGCATATATCTAGCATTTACGTTTTCTGTACACTCCAGATTCATGTAGCCAACTGACTACTTCACATCTTAGTATGTGAAGCCATCTAAAATTTAACCTGATGAAAGCAGACTTAAAGTCTACCTCCGTTAATAAAAACCTATCACCCTTCTCTTTGCCTCATACTGGAATACAATCCATTGCCAATTCCTTTAGGCTCTGTAGTGAGCATATGTCCATATCTCACAATCTGCAATGCTACCTCCCTAGTTTAAGCCTCTATTATATCAAATCTGGAACATTGCAATGTTCATGGAAGTAATATCCAAATTTCAGGCTGTCCATTCACTTCCCACACAGCAGCAATAATGATTTTTTAAAGTATTGTAGATCATATTATTGTCTTACATAAAGTATGTCTGAGGTTATCCATCACTATTATTATCAAGTTCCATTGGCCTACAAGGCCCTACAAAATCATGCCCTCCCTCTCTCTTTTCTCTTCTCATTTTTTCACCTCAGAATACACCCCAGGATCACTGAATTCCTTTTTCTGTGTCGTAGGGTGTTTGCAGTTTATGTTTCCTAAGCCTGCAATGCTATTACCCTGAATATTTACATGACTATCTCCTTAGGTTTTAGCACAAATGTTTTCTCAAAAAAGGCCTTCTTATACCACCTTATTAAAAGAATCATGTCCACTATAACACTTTGTTACATACCTTTGTGTTATTTTAAAACAATTATAACTATTTGAAAATATTCATTGCAAGAATGTATTTGTTTTGTTTTATTGTTTCCTCCTCCAACACAATATAAACATTATAAGAGGAGGAAAAATAACTGTTGCTCTTACTACTATAATTACAATCCCAAGCTCAGTGCCTCCATATAGCAATTATTTTAATGTGTTGAATAAACAAATGACTAAAATATATCTTATAAATGGAGAACAAAAAGTAACCAAGTAGGGGGAAGTAGCTATAACCAAACCATGTGAAAGACAAAATGTTGCCTTAAAATGTCTGTGACTGTATTGATCAGTAGATACATGTCCACCGCTGAGATTATTTTGACCCTTTTGAGATTGAATTTCTCTATTAATGCTTAACTGATTGTTCTTTTTAAAAATGTCAATTGATGTTCTATTTATATTTTACTGTAATATTCAGTGTATTACCTGTAAGCCACTTCAAATCCTCTGACAACTAAGCAGAGGAAAAAGAATTAAGGAGATGACAGACAACCTGAAAGAAACAGAGGTTATATAACTAGCAATAAATGGCTTCTCAATCGTCCATCATTGTTGTCTTTTAAAAAAACATTTCCTTTTTTTTTCTGTTTTTTGTTAGTCCAGCCAAAGGCGTGTCGATTTTGTTTATTTTTTTCAAAGAACCAACTTTTTGTTTTATTAATCTTCCATATAGTTTCCTTGTTGTCAATTTCGTTTAGTTCTGATTTGATCTTATTAATTTCCCTTCTGCTGGGTTTGGGATAGGTCTGTTCTTTTTCCAGTTCTTTGAGTTGATTCATTAGGTTGTCTATTTGTGATCTTTTTGACTTTTGGATATAGGCATTTATGGAAATAAACTTTCCTCTCAGGACTGCTTTGGCTGTGTCCCACAGATTTTGATAACTTGTGTCACCTTTGTCATTTAGTTCAAAGAATCTTTTGATTTCCATCTTTATTTCCTCATTTATGAAGTGATCATTCAGCAGAAGTTTGTTTAATTTCCATGACTTTGTGTAGAGGTTAGAGTTTCTGTTGGGGTTGATTTCTATTTTGTGATTGAAAATAAGTTATCAGTTTAAAATGCACTATTGTAACTTTAAGATGCTTTATGTAATTGTTTGCAATGACAAACACAAAGAAAACATCTATAGAATATACACAAAGAGAAATGAGAAAGGAATCAAAATATGCCACTACAAAAAAAAGCAACGAAATTTTAAAAGAAGGCAACAAGCGAGGGAAGGAGAAACACAAAAGCTACAAAACAAACAGAAAACAATTAACAAAATGGCAATAGTAAGTCCTTGCCTATCAGTAATTACTTTAAATATATATTTATGTTTGGATTAAAAACTCTATCAAAAGACATTGTTAACACTGCTAAAAGAAATTGAAGAAGATACACATAAATGGAAAACCATACTGTGTTTATAGATTAGAAAATTTAATATTGTTAAAATGCCCGTACTAGCTAAAGCTATCTACAGATATAGATGATAACATTTTCTATCAAAATCCCAGGGTATTTTTTATAGAAATAGGAAAAAAAATCCAAAAATTTATATGAAATTTCAAGAGATTCTGAATAGCCAACACAATATTAAAAAAGAAGAACAAATTTGGAATTCTTCACATTTCCTCATTTCAAAACATACTACAAATAATGGTAACCAAGACAGTGTGGTACTGGCATAAAGACAAATATATAAATCAATGGAACAGAATAGAGCACCCGGAAATAAATCCGAATGTATACAGCCAAATGATCTATGACGGGGCTCTGAGACTAGGAAATGGGAAACTATCAATCTTTTTTCACCAGAGGTGTTGAGAAAACTGAATATCCACAGGCACTTAGACCATTACCTAACATCATATGTAAAAATTAACTCAAATTGAATTAAAGACTCCAACGTAAGACCTAAACCTATCAAATTCCTAGAAGAAATCAGAGAGGGAAATCATCAAGCCATTGGCTTTGGCAATGATTTCTTGGATAAGGCACCAAAAGCACAGGCAACAAAAGCAAAAATAAACAAATGGAACTACATCTAACTTAAAAAATTCTGTGCCTCAAAGGAAATAAGCAATAGACTGAAAAAACAACCTATGGAATGGGAGAAAATATTTGCAAATCATATTTGATAAAGAGTTAATATTCAAAACATGTAAGGAACTTCTACAACTCAACAACAAAAAGAAAACACAAATAACCTGATTAAAAATTGGGCAAAAGACTTTAATACACAATTCTCCAAAGAAATATACATATGTCCAGCAAACATATGAAAATATGCTCAGCATTACTGATCATAAGAGAATCAAAACCACAATGAGACACCTATCACCTTACCCCATTAGGATGGCCAATATCAAAAGAACAGAAAATAACAAATGTTGGTGAGGATGCAGAGAAATTGGAACCCTTGCGCACTGTTGGTGGGAATGAAAAATTGTGAAGCCATAATTAAAAATAGTATATAAGTTCCTCAAAAAAATTAAAAATAGAACCACCATATAATCCAGCAATCCTATTTCTTGATATATATAGACAAAAGAATTCAAAGCAGGATCTAGAAGAAATATATTCACACTTATGTCCATTGTAGCATTATTGACAAAAGCCAAGAGGTAGAAACTTAAATGTTAAGCAAAAAATAAGCAGATAAAGAAAATGTAGTATAGGCGTACAATAGAATGCTTTAAAGCTTTTAAAAAGAAGGAAATCCTGTCACATGCCACACCGTGAATGAACCATCAAGGACATTTTGATAAATGAAAGAAGCCATTCACAAAGGGTATTTAAAGTAGTTACCAATAGACCAGGACTTATTATTATCATTTGTTAATTGTTTTATGTATGTTTTATAGCTTTTTTGGTCCTTCTTCCCTCTCTTGTTGCTTTCTTTTATATTTTGTTGATTTTTTTTATGTTTTGATTCCCTTCTCATTTTCCTTTGTATATATTCTATAGATGTTTTCTTCGTGGTTGCCACTGAAATTACATAAAGCATCTTAAATTCATAATAGTGTATTTTAAGCTGATAACTTATCTTGAATCACAAATTTTTTTATTTTAAAGACAACATCATTGAAAGCCATTATTGATAACAATGTAGCTTTCACTTCTTCCAGGTGGTCGGTCATCTCCTTAATCTTTTCTCCTCTGCTTAGTTCACAGAGGATTTGAGGTGGCTTACAGGTATTGCACTGCATATTACAGTAAAGTATAAAGACTGCATCCATTAAGAGGTTTTTTTTTTTAAAGGAACAACCAGTTATGAAACACTAGAGAAATTAAATCTCAAGAGTCAAAATAATCTCAGCACTGTGTATTTATCTACTGCTCTATATAGTCACAAACATATTCAGACATTTATTCAATCATATGGTTGGGTTATAGTGATTTTTCCCTACTTTGTCATTTTTATCCTCTCCAGATATAAGACATATTGTTGACCTGGAGCCTATATCCATGGGGGCCAGCTGGAAGCCTGGGTCCAGAGGAGCTGACCTAGCACTGAAGTGGGCCTGACGCCTGGGTCTACTGGGTGGATCATGGAGCCGGAGTCCATGGAGGCAGGTCTGGGTACTGAGTTTAAAAGGTCTGGCCTAGACTGGGTCTCCAGGGGTGGTCTTGGAGCCT
This sequence comes from Propithecus coquereli, assembly GCF_000956105.1. NCBI lineage: Eukaryota > Metazoa > Chordata > Mammalia > Primates > Indriidae > Propithecus > Propithecus coquereli. The sequence continues at coordinate 521,637 of NW_012146856.1, forward strand.
CGGTTCACAGGTTCCAACCTGGTACCTGAGTCTACCAGGGTGAGCCTGGACCCTGGTTCTGTTGGAGCAGATGTGGACCCTGTGTCCTTATGAGACTGGAGCCACAGAGACCAGCCTGGAGCTGAGGGTCAGCCTGGTGCTGGGGCTGGTCTGATCTAGAGCCTAAGGTCTCAGGTGCTGGTCAGGTGCCCAGAGCCACTAGGGCTGGCCTAGAGCTTGGGGCAATGGGCTCTCGCCTGAAGCATGTATCTACTTGTACTGGCCTGGAGGCTGGGTGTGTAGATGTTGGAATAGAAACTGGGTCCACCAGTTCTGTCTTGAGTCTTGGGGCTGCAGGGGCCAGCCTGGGACCTGAGTACACAAGGGAAGTCCTAGAGCCTAGGTCCATGGGGGCTGGTCCAGCCCTTGGGTCTACTGGAACAGGCCTGGCCCCTGTGTCTGCTAGAGTGTGGGGTTGCAGGGGCTGTCTGGAGGGTAGGGCCATGGGGCCTGGCCCAACACTGGGAAGGCCTATGTCCAAGGGTACCTGCCTGGTATTTTAGGACAGGGATGCCAGCCTGGTGCAGGCATGGACCTGGAGTCTGGGGCTGCAGAGGTCAGCCTGGAGGTGGGTGGGCCTAGGTCCTCTATTCATAGGGGCCAGCAATGAGGATGAGTCTGTAATTTTGGCTGGAATACTAGGGCTTCAGAGGCCAACCTGGTGCTAGGGTGGGCCTGAAGCTTGGGGTTATGGTGGCCAGCTCAGTGCTGGTGCCAATCTGGAGCATGAGGCCATTGGGGTTGGACTGGCACTGAGGCTGGCCCAGAAACCCAATTGATCTGGAAGGCCTGGAGCCTGCTGCTGTGGGATCATGCCTAGGCTGGGGTGCACATGGAGGCTTACTCTAGGTGACAACTGAGAGCCTGGGCTGCTGGGGTCGGCCTGGCCTTGGTGAGCTTGTAGGCTGAGTCCACGAGTGCCAGCCTGTTGACTAGGGCTGCAGGGATCAGGTTAGTACTGGAGTGGGCTTGAAGGCTGTGGCCACAGGACCAGCCCGGTTCTGGGGGCAGTCTGAATTCTGGGTAGGTGGCCCAGAGAACAAGTCCACTACACAGGCCTGGAGCCTGAGGCTGTGGAATTCAGCCTGGTGCCTTAGTGGGCCTGGAGGCTTAGTCTGCAGGTACTGGCCTATAGTCTGGGGCCATGAATGCTAGCTCATCACTGGCTTTTACTGGGGTGGGCCCAGTTTTGCAGTCTGAGACAAAATCTCATGCTTACTTTCCTTTCCTTCCCCCATTCAGAGGCTATCTCAACTTCACACTGTGAAGCCGGGGTAGGAAGGATGATGTGGGTAATGTAAAGCTGTTCTCTCTACCTTCTTCCATGTGGCTATTCTTGTTTCTGTGTTACAATCAGGTGCTATAATCTCTCCTCTGGCTTCCTTAGCTCTTGTGAAGGTATTTTCATGCATGGACAGTTGTTTGAATGGATGTTTCTGCAGGTAGATGAGCTCTGGAGAGTCCTGTTCTACCATCTTGACCTATGTTTAACTTTTTGAGGAATCCCTAAGACATTTTCCACAGCAGCTGAAGGATTTGACGTCCTTACCAGCAATATAGAAGGGCTCCAATTGCCCCACATTCTCACTAACATTTATTACTTATTATTTTCTGTTTTTTTTAATTGTCATCTTAGTGGATATAAAATGGTACTTCATTGTGTTTTGATTTGCATTTCCCTAATAACTAATGATGTTGAGGATTTTTTTTTAATGTGTTTTTTGGCCATTTGCATATCTTCTTTGGAGATATATCTGTTCAAGCCCCTTGCCCGTTCTTAACTGAATTGTTTGTCTTTGTATTATTGAATTATAAGAGTTCATTATCTATCATGAATACTTGATCCTTATCAGATATACAATTTGAAAATATTTATTCCCATTCTATAGGTTGTCTTTTTGCTTTTGTGACAATGTCTTTTGGTGCACAAAAGTTTTTAATTTTGGCAATGTCTAATTTATCTATTTTTTTCTTTTGTTGCTCATGCTTCTGGTGTCGTATATAAGAATCCATTGCCAAATCCAAGGTCACAAAGACTTGCCTCTATGTTTTATCTAAGACTTTGACAGTTTTAACTATTATATTTATGTCATTAATACATGCTGAGTTAATTTTTTATGTATGATGTGACATAGCAACAGTACAGCTTCACTCATTTACATCTACATATCCAGTTGTCCTAGTTCCATTTGTTGAAAAGACCATTCTTTCTCTCAGTAAATGGTCTTGGCACCTTTGCCAAAAATCAACTGGCCATAAATGTATGGGACTCTTTCTGAACACTCAATTGTACTCTGTTGTTTTTATGTCTACCCTTACGCCAGTACCATAGTCTTTTGATTACAGTAGCTTTCTAGTAAGTTGTGAAATCAGAAAACGTGAGTTCTCTAACTTTGTTCTTCTTTTTCAACACTTTTTAAAGCTACTTTAGATACTTTACAATTCCTTATGAATTTGAGGCTTGATTTTCCAATTCCCAAAAGAATAAATAACTAAGTAAAATGTCATTGTGATTTTCATAGGGATTGCATAAATCTGTAGATTATTTAGGGTGGTATTGTCATAAAAATATTAAGTCTCCCAATCCATAAACACAGAATATCTTACCATTTATTTGTTTTCTTTTACTTCTTTCAGCAATGTTTTGTAGTCTTTAGTGTAAAAATCCTTCCTCTCAATGGTAACATTTATTTCTAGGTATTTTATTCTTTTGGATAGTATAGTAAATGGAATTTTTTTTTCTTAATTTTATCCTTTGGATTGTTTATTGCTGTCACATAGAATTGCAGTTGATTTTTTTGTGTTGACTTTGTACCCTGCAAGTTTTCTAAATATGCTTATTAGCTCTAGTTGTGTATTTATATGTGTGTATATGTATGCATATTTTTGGGTGATTGTCTACATATAAGATCTTGACATCTGCAACTAAAGAAGAGTTTACTTTTTCCGTTCCAATCTGATTGCTTTTTAATTCTTTTTCTTGCCTATTTACTCTGGCTAGAATAGCCTGTACAATACTAAATAGAACTGGCAAAAATGGGCATTCTTATATTGTTCCTGATTTTAGTGTGAAAACTTTTGCTCTTCTCCCATTGGCTATGATGACAGCTTTTGGTTTTTCATAAATATCTTTTGTCATGTGGAGGAATTCCTTCAATTCCTTGTTTATTGAACATTTGTATCATGAAATGGTGTTGGATTTTGTCAAATGCTTTTTCTGAACTAATAGCAAAGATCCTGTGTTCATTTCATTTTCTATTCTACTAATGTAGTGTATTAAATTGATTGATTGTTTTTCATGTATAGAACCACCCTTGCATTCCTGGGATAAGTCATACTTGGTCATAATATATAATCATTTTATTATTTTTTATTTCAAGATATTGATTAAGGGGCTACAAGTGTTTTTATTACATGGATATCTTTTATAATGCTTAATTCAGGTCTTGGGGTGCACCCATTGCCAGAATAGTGTTCATTGTACCCAATATGTAAGTTTTTCTCCCATACTCATCTTCCTGCCCTCCTCCCTTCTTGGTTTTTCATGTCCTTATCACTTTGTGCGCATGTATACCCATCTACTGGCTCCCACTTGTTAGTGAGAACATATGGTGTTGGTTGTTCCATTCCTGAGATACTTCACTTAAGATAATGGTCTCCTGATCCATACACATTGCTGCAAATGTCATTATTTCATTCCTTTTTATGGTTTAGTAGTACTCAATGATATATATACATATATATATGTGTATACAGGTATCACATTTTCTTAATCCACTCGTGAATTAAAGGGCACTTAGGTTGATTCCACATTTTGCAATTGTGAATTACACAGCGATAAACATGAGAGTACAGGTGTCTTTTGGACAAAACGACTTCATTTCTTTGGGGTAGATACCCAGCATTAGGATTGCTGGATCCAATGATAGGTGTATATTTATTTATTCAAGAACCTCCATACTATTTTCCATAGAGATTGTACTAATATACTGTCCCACCAACAATGTATGAACATTCCTTATTCTCTGCATCCACGCCAGCATCTATTGTTTTTTGACTTTTTAATAATGACCATATCGATAGGGGTAAGGTGGTATCTCATTGTAGTTTTAATTTGTAATTTCCCTGATGATTAGTGATGTTGAACATTTTTTCATATATTTGTTGGCCATTTGTCTATGTTCTTTCCAGAAACCTCTGTTCATGTCTTTTGCCCACTTTTTGATGGGTTTTTTTTGTTTTTTTCTTCTTCAGTTGTTTGAGTTCTTTGTAGATTCTAGATATCAGTCCTTTGTCAGATGTACAGTTTGTGAATATTTTCTCTCATTCTGTAGATTGTCTATTCATTCTATTAATTATTTCCTTTACTGTGCAGAAACTTTTTTATGTAATTAAGTCCCATTTATTTATTATTGCTGATATGTTTGCCTTTGGGGTCTTAGTTATAAATTCTTTGCCTAAGCTGATGCCTAAAAGAGATTTTCCTATATTTCCTTCTAGAATTTTTATGGTTTTATGCCTTACATTTAAGTCTTTAATCCATCTTGAATTAATTTTTGTATATGGTGAGAGATAGGGATCCTGTTGCATTCTTCTTCATATGACTCTCCAATTTTCCCAGCACTATTTATTGAACATGGTTTCCTTTCCCCAGTGTATGTTGTAATTTGCTTTGTCAAAGGTCAATTGATTGCAGGTAGATGATTTTATTTCTGGGATCTCATTCTATTCCATTGGTCTATATCTCTATTTTTTACCCATACCCTGCTGTTTGGGATACTATTGCCTTGTAGTATAGTTTGAATGCAGGCAATGTGATGCCTCCAGATATGTTCTTGCTGCTTCAGATTGCTTTGGTTATTCTGGCTCTTCTTTGGTTCCAGGTAAAGCTTAGGATTATTTTTTCTAGATCTGTGAAATACGATGCTGGTATTTTGATGTAGATTGCATTGAATGTCTAAATTACTTGTCTCAGTATGGACATTTTAACTATTTTGATTCTACCAATCCGCCATGAGCAGGGGGTGTTTTTACATTTGTTTGTGTCATCTATGATTTCTTTCATCAGTGTTTTGTAGTTTTCCTTGTAGAGATATTTAACTTCCTTAGTTCGTATATTCCTGGGTATTTTATTTCTTTGTAGCTATTGTGAATGGAATGGAGTCTTTTATTTGACTCTCTACTTGAGTGTTTTGTTTTTTTTTAATTCAAAATAATGTTTTTGTTACATGGATAGCTTCTATAATGCTTGAGTCAGGACTATAAGTATGCCATAACCCAAATAGTGTTTATTGTACTGTTAGATAGGTTTTTGCCCCTTTCTTCCTCTCCCCTCCAATCTGCATGATTGTCAGTGACTTTTACTTTACTCTGTGCATATGTGTGATCATCAGTTCGTTCCAATTTGTTCAAAAGTACATGTAGTGTTTGTTTTTCCATTCTTTAGATGCATCCTTTAAGATAATGGTCTCCAGTTCCATCCAAATTCCTGCATAAGGCCTTAATTCGTCTTTTTTATGGCTTCGTAGTACTCCATGGTATACATACGCTACATTTTGTTAATCCACTCATGAATTTATGGATACTTGGGTTGATTACACATCTTTGTAATTGTGAGCTGTACTGCAATAAACAAGATTAAAGGTGTCTTTTTGATAAAATGACTTCTTTTCCTTTGGGTAGATATCCAGTAGTGGGATTCCTGGATTAAATGGTAGGTCTACTTTTAATTCTTTATGAAATCCCCATGCTGTGTTCCATAGAGGTTGTACTAATCGCAATCCCACCAACTGCGTATAAGCATTCCTTTCACTCTGAATCCCTGCCAGCATCTATTATTTTTAGACTTTTTAATAAAAGCCATTCTAACAGAGATAAGGCAATAGCTCATTGTGTTTTTAATTTTCATTTCCCCCAATGATTAGTGATGTTGAACATTTTTTATTTTTCTTTCTTTTTTTTGGCCATTTGTCTGTCTTCTTTTGAAAAACTTCAGTTCATGTCTTTTGCCCACTGTTTAATGGTATTGTTTTGTTTTTCCTTGTTGAATTACTTGAGTTCATTGTAGATTCTGAATATTAGCCCTTTATGAGATACATAGTTTGAGAATATTTTATCCCATTCTGTAGGTTTTCTGTTTGCTCTATTGATTATTTCCTTGGCTGTGCAGAAGCTTTGTAATTTAATTTAGTCCCATTTACTTGTTTTTCTTGTTGCTGTAATTGCCTTTGGGGTCTTGTCATAAATCCTCTGCCTAGGCAGATATCTAGAAGAGTTTTTCCTACAATTTTTCTAGAATTCTTAAGATTTCATGCCTTACATTTAACTATTTTATCCATTTTGAATTACTTTTTTGTGAGTGATGAGAAATAGGGATCCTGTTTCATTATTCTGCATGTGGCTATCCATTTTTCCCAGCACCATTTATTCAATAGGGCTGCTTTCCCCCGTGTATATTGTTGTCTACTTTGTCAAAGATCAGTTGGTTCTAGGTAGATGGTTTTATATCTGGATTCTTTATTCTGTCCCATTGGTCTATGTCTCTATTTTGGCACAAATACCATGCTGTTTTGATTTCTATAGTCTTGTAGTATAGTTTGAAGTCAGGTGATGTGATGCCTCCAGCTTTGTTCTATTTGCTTAAGATTTCTTTGTTTGTTTGGGCTCTTTTCTGGTTCCAAATGAAGCATAGACTTACTCTTTCTAGATCTGTAAAATATGATGTTGGTATTTTGGTGGGGAGTACATTGAATCTGTAAATCACTTTGAGTAGTATGGACATTTTCACAATGTTGATTTTACCAATCCATGAGCATGATATATTTTTCCATTTGTTTGTGCCACCTGCAATTTCTTTTCTGGGTGTTTACTAGTCCTTCTGGTAGAGATCTTTTGCCTCCTTGGTTAAGTATATTCCTAAGCATTTTATTTTTTTATAGCTATCATGAATGGCATTGAGTCTTCAATTTGACTCTCAGCTTGACTGTTATTGTTGTATAGAAATCCTACTGATTTGTGTACATTGATTTTCTAATCTGAGACTTTCCTGAATTTATTTATCAATTCCAGGAGTCTCATGGTGGAGTCTTTGGGGTTTTCTAGATATAGGATTGTATTGTCAGCAAAAAGCAATAGTTTGACCTCCTCTTTTCCAATTTGGATGCCCTTCATTTCTTTCTCTTGCCTGATTGCTCTGGCTAGGACCTCCAGCAGTATATTGAATAGGAGCCATGACAGTGGGCACACTTGTCTTGTTCCAGTTCTAAGTGGGAATGCTTTCACCTTTTCCCCATTCAGTATGATGTTGGCTGTGTGTTTGCCATATATGGCTTTTATAATTTTGAGATATGTTCCTTCTATGCTTAGTTTGTTGAGGTTTTT
>NW_012146856.1:531090-531875 GCF_000956105.1 Propithecus coquereli
TATTATAAACAGTAATTTAATCAGCTTTTAGGGATATGAAATTAAAGGTATTTCTATAGTCAATTGCAATTATTCCAGATATCTAAAAATGTCAGTTATGTTCACGAATTCTTCAAACTTACAGTAATATTAAAGCTTGTGCCAGAATGCATATGATTGCAGTCATCCAGTCTCAGGTGCTTCCACGATGCAGCTGGCCTCCTATCACATACATCAGCACCCAGGAGCCTTTAGCCACCATCAGGTAAAGGTGCGTGTTCTCATATTGGTGACCCAGACATCTAAGTTTAGTTCAGTGTCCCCTGTTTACAATTGTGTGTGGATCAATATTTCTGAAGGAGTGAGTGTGTTTTTTCTTTATTTTTGAATTTTTAAATTTTGTAAAATGAGAACATTTGAATGAGAATTTTAAACTTTCCAATGGGAAATGTTGATGATTAGGGTCTCTACTTCTTAACTTTTTCTCGAAGCATCCTATAAAGTTACTTAACAGATTGCCAAACAAAAGAAGTCCCAAAGTATTGGAGACACTTTAACAAAGCCACATGTCCCACAAAACTTTCAAACTGGTTGGTGACTGGAGAAAAGACAAGACTAGAAAATAATTCCCTTTTCAAATCATGCTCTATGTTCCCAGTGATAGACTTCCATATGTGCTCTATATCTCTATATCTACCTATCTATTTATCTAAAGTTTTATATATGTTCCATATTTTTATATACATAGTTCTAAATATGTTTTATGTCTAGTCAATGTATCTTTTAACTTTATGAAATTGTTCATC
>NW_012146856.1:533324-535544 GCF_000956105.1 Propithecus coquereli
TAAAAACATATTAAAATAAATGTAATCAAATGAATAGGAAATATATATTACTGATGAGATGAGCCCCTTGGTTTGATTTTACCAGGGTTGGCAGCATAAACCACAAGAAAATACATGGCAGGTATTCTGTTACTTAGGTTAAGGTTACTCACCTGCCTTTCTCAGCATAGCCATATATTTGGTCTGACCTAAAAGATAGACTATTCAGATATTTACAATAAAATTTAAAAGTCTGTCAATACAAAATATCGGCAAGAATACAAATAAATAAGAATATTCACAAACTGTTGATGAGTATATAATTAGGTAAATCTAATTTGGAGAATAATTTGGAAATATAACAGAAATTCCACTCAGGCATATTCTAGAAATTAGCCTGTATGCAGAAGTACATAATTATATGAATGGTTGTTGTTGCACTGTTCAAAAACTTGGAAATAACAGAAATGACTTTCAAAAATAAAATGGATATACAATTTACATAATACTCATTCAGCGATACGAATTAAGTACTCAAAGTGAATCAACTAGATTACATTTATTAACATGAACAAATTTCAAAACATGTAAAAAAATCATCAGGAAAATACATTATGTTACCCTCTTATCTATATGAGTATGCACACATAATGGAAAATGGAAGCTATGTATGTAGTGTGAAACACAAATTTCTTATAGCGGTTTCCTATGAGGAGGAAGAGTAGCATTGAAACTATACATATAATCTGAAAAAATTGCACGAGTGTTAAGATGCGCTCTACCTGCTTGGTGGGTACAATATTATTTCATTACAAATTCTTGTTTCCTTTTTGAGCTATTTCTTTCAATAAACAAATTTAAAAATAAAAGATTAAGGGAAAACATAAATGTGCTAGCATCTTGTTGATAGATTAAATTTCATGAAAGTAAAATATCACTTATTATCAAAGATAACTATTTTCTTTTTACATGTAACACAACAAAAAGTTTAGTCTAACAAATCTAGGAAATTTTAAATATATATACAGTTAACCCTTGAACAATGCAGGGGATAGGCTTCCTAACTGGCCACACCTCATGGTGCAGTCAGAAATCTTTATATAACTTTTAACTCCCCAAAGACTTAATTACTAACAGCCTAGTGTTGATGAGAAGCCTGACTGATAACATAAGTAATTAATGCATATTTTTATATGTATCATATGTTATATTTTTACAATAAAATAAGCTAGAGGAAAGAAAACATTACTAAGGAAATACATAAAGAAGAGAAAATATATTTTTTATTCATTAAATGGAAGTGGATCATCATAAATGTCTTTATCCTCATCGTCTTCATGTTGAGTAGGTTGAGGAGGAGAAGGAATGAGGAGGCGTTGGTCCTGCTGTCTCAGGGATGGTAGAGGTGGAAGAAAATCCACACATAAGTGGACTTGCACAGTTCAAACATGTGTTGTATAAGGGTCAACTGTATTTATAGTTATATAGACTATAGATACACTTAATTTTCATAACATGAATGAACATTAGTTCATATTATTTGTATTGTTATCAGTTTTAATTTTCATCTCACAGAGTTCTGTCCTAACAAAGTACCTTACCCCCAAAATGATGAGTAAATGTAAGTACCTATCATAGATCTTAAAGAAAAATTACTTATCAGAATATCCCAATAACTTTTAGAAAACATTCATTTATTCGAAGGTAACCATTAAGAACAATACATTTAACTTAACTGGATGGGGAAAGTGAAATCCGGATTTCTATTCATGGCAGCAAGCCATTCACCTGAATCGATTTTCAAAACCACATCCTTCTCTTCTATCTTCTTTTGAGGTCTGTAGATTGATTCCATTGGCTTTCCTTCCCCATCTGGAGCCTCTCTAAACTCATCTGGCTATGGGTGCCATTTGCATCAGAATGAGATAAAGCTATGTATTCATGATACTCTGGAGGAAAGTGAAGAAAATCCATCCATCTGGTTGGTGTCAGAAAAGTGCAAGGCAGGCCTGGCTCCCTCCTATGCATAGTGGGACACTGGTTTCAGTTGTGTGTTTCCTATATTGAATATCCTGTGTTTTAGTGGAAGAATGATTGAGATCCCCAATATACAGGCAGTCCCAGGTTATGGACAAGATACATTCCTGAGAATGTCTTTAGGTTGGATTTATATGTAACTTGGATCCTTGATGAACAGCGCATATACAGTAATAATAATAATTCTATAATGGCTCATATGTG
>NW_012146856.1:536439-547085 GCF_000956105.1 Propithecus coquereli
TTTTTTCTGTGTGTATGTTTGTGTGTGTACGTGCTTTGAAAATATTTCAGTATTGAGAGTTTGTGTTATGTATTATTTATTTTATATTTTGGCTTCTGTTTTTGGCTTTCTTGGTATCACAGCATTTTTTATCATAACAACATTTCACACCAATCACTTTGAAACTGAGGACTCTAATTCCAACTTGTCAATGACAAAGAGATGAAATGTGAGAAAACTGCCTGACGAAAAGAAGATATTTGCCCACCAAGAAATGATATTCACTACTTTGTGAATCAGATGTATAAAATTACAGCTGTCTTGGCAGTGATGGGCATTTGAGCCAATTTGTCTACAAAAGAATACGAGATAAACATCTTTAATAAAACTTATGTCTCCCCTGTTGGCCTCTACCTCATTATGCTGTAATCCTAAGACTCAATTTTATACAAATGCATACATATCATATCTAAACTCCAGTTTGTATAATTAATTGTCTCCTCTTCTATTTCTCTGCACTATACTACTACCATAGGTATTGCCTTGCAGCTATAATTTAAATATCAGGACAGTATATCTACTATAAAGTGTACTCCATGTAACTGCACAGAGTTACAGACTTGAAAGAGCCTGAAGAGAACTGTGTGCTTGACCATCGTGATTTTGTGTATATAGTTTCCTCATTTGTGAGATGGCATTAAAATAGTGTTCTTGCAAAATATAGCTTAAGTAATAGCAAATAATTATTTTATCAGGCACTTTCCCCTGGTGTGTGATGGTTACTTATATGTGTCAACTTGACTGAACCAAGGGTGCCCAGATAGTTTGTCAAATTTCGTCAACATTTATTGGTCACGATAGGTCATTACAAATTAGTTTAGAAATTGATCATATTGTCCTTATTCTTACTACTCTATCATTATGGGCTTAGACTTTCTATTAATTGTTAAAGTAGATTTGCAACATAAAAATGTGGCTAAAATTTGAGAAGCATTTCCCTCCATTCAATATTTTTTCCTCATACATGGTTGTATTTTTCTAAGAAATCTGAGTTTCAAAGACATGTATTAGCTTTCTTGCTTTTTCAACAATTTTGACAACATAATAAACCCAAAGGTAGCAGTACAATAATCATTTCATTTTCTGTAAATTCTAATTTCCATGTAAACCTAAGACAAATTTAGAGTACAGTCAAATCTGACTAACTCTCAATAACTTGGGGAAAGGCTGCATTTGTGAAAATTCAGAATTAAAAATGAATTTAAAACTATTAAGAAACTCAACTAAGCTAATTAATATTTATTGGACACTAGCACTCACCTCAAAAATCAAAGAATATACATTCTTCAAGAAAAACTGAACATATAACATGATAGACTATATTCTGAGCCATAAAACAGGGCTCATTATTTTATATGTATTTAAATAATACAAAGTTTATTATCCATCTACAGTGTGATTAAATTAGGTACAGAAAAATATCTAAAAATCTTCTAATATGGAGAAATTTAGCAATGTACCTTTAGATAACCTAGCATCAAAGAAGAAATCAATACATTAATTTTTAAGTCTTAGGTAAAGCAGTACTTGGAGAAAACATTACAGATTTAAAAGTTTTATTTTAAAAAATAGAGCTCATATTAATGACAGAAGTTTTTATGTTAAGACATCAGAAAAAACACTAAACTGAAATTAAACAATAGAAAAGAAATCATAAATACTATGGTAAAAACAATGAAATAAGAAACCAGAAAAATAACAGAGAATATCAATGGAAAAAAAAGGTGTTTCTTTGAGAAGATCAGTAAAATTCATAAACTTCTAGACAGGCCAATCAGAAAATATGAGAAAAAACTACAAATCACCAATATTGGGATAAAGGAAAGTGGGACAACTGCAGATCTTAAAAGTCTTAACAGATTAATAAGGGAATATAATGAAGATTTCTACGTAAAATTCAAAAATGTACAGAAATGGGCAAATGTTTTAAGTGACAAAAAATACCAAACTCACTCTTTATCTTAGGAATGCAAGGCTGGTTAAAAAAAATCATCATATCACTAGATTAATGAAGAAAAATACATATGATCATCTCAAGGATTTAACAAAATTCAACCTTCATTTATGGTAAAACTCTCAGGATACTAGTAATAGAAGCAAACTTTCTTAACCTGATAAAGAGCATATATGAGAAAAATCCAGCTAGCATCACATTTAATGATGAAAAACTAAATTCTTTGACTCTGAGATCAAAAATAAGAAATAGATATATCTTCTTACCTCTTCTACTAAACATTGCATTGTAGGTTTTAGCTAGTGCAGTAAGGTAGGAAAAAATAGATACCATCATAGATTAGACGGTCAGGATTAAATCTGTCTTTGCTTACAGTTGGCATGACTGTTTATGTAGAAAATCCTAGAAATCTACAAAAAAATATTACAACTAGTAAATTTGTCTAGGAGGTTTGGAAGATCCAATGTAAAATTACAAATACTATAAATTGTATTTGTATATGTAGCAACAAGCAATTAGAAATTAAAATATATAACATTTAGGCATGAATATAACAAAAGGTGTAGAAGGCCTCTAAACCAATAAGAACATGAGTTGTTAAGATCTAAATGAATATAGAAATATACCCAAGCTAATAGATCAAAAGATGCAATGTTATTAAGATGTCAAGTATCTCCCAAATACCTACAGATTCGATGCAATTCCAATTAAAATTTAATCAGGCATTTGTATAAAAATCGTCAAGGTGATTCAGAAATTTATGCGGATTTTCAAAAGGTCTATACTGGAAAAATACTACTTTGGAAAAGTAGAAATAAAAGATCGCCACAATCCGGTCTGTAGGCATGACTAAAATATGTCATATTTTCAGTTTTATATGAATTATAATTCACTATACTGTAATCTGTAATAGATATTTGGGTTTACATTCAGATTCTAGGAAAAAGGGCAGTCACCTGTATGCCATATACTGTTCTACACTTATATATGTTCCCTCAGTTAATCCTCATGAATTCCTTTTGGTAAGTGTTTCATTTTTCACTTTGTAGGTAAAATTTTGAGAAACAGCAAAGTTAGGGGAAGTGTTCAAGGTCACTGAACAAATAAATGTCAAAGCTAGATTTAAATCCAGTTCTCTTTGACTCTGTGTCCAATGCTCTTTCCATTTTTCTCCTGAGAAACTCAAACAGTCTATTATACTCTGTAAACTGTAGATTTCATTGGTATTCATGTGTAAATAACAACTTTTTAAAAATTTAACTGAGTTTTGCATGCATTAAATGCCAGCAAATGTCATAAACATATCACGAAAAAGTTAGATTAAAAAGGAGGTTATCATGACAACCTCTGAAATTGAATTCTAGGAGGAGTAGAGGAGATACAGCTAAAAATAAATATAAAATGGGACTCCAGCTTCTGGTTAAGTTGGAGAAAGCTGTAAGAAAATATAAATTCCATCCTAACCATAAAGCAGGACAGAAAACCTACAAATTACAGTCTGTTGTTTGTTTATTTATTTTTAATGTCCATCATACAGCTGAAGTTGGGAAAAAAGATAATGAACTAAAATACAGAAAATGACAAGCCTTTTGTAGGACATATGACATCTATGGCTGATTTCATCCTTAGCAGAACATGAAAAGAGGAAGAGACTGCCAGAGAGAAGTGGACAAAAAGAAATGAGACAAAATTTTAACATACGTATTTTTAAGGCTAACTTAGGTGTTCAAATAGTAGTTTACACCCCCTAGGACCCCCAATCACAAGAAGTCAGCACTCCCTTGCCAGCTGTTTTGCATGAACCTTCACTGAGTGCTCACTGGAAAGACTGTGGGCAGAGCTGAAGAGACGAGGAGGACGGCTTCTGAGGCACAGGCAAAGCAAGTGGTTGAAGGTTGAAGGCTGGAAAGGAGAACTGAGGAAAACGCAAATATTAGAGCCTCACACTGATTTTGAGGCTTCTGTCATCGGCAGCTGGGGGAAGGACTGAGAAAAACCTCTCCTCCCTTAAGCACAGACATATGGAGCCTGCTAAAGTGTGAAGTCAGGGTGAAAGAACTTAGAGAAGCCCTGTAGGTACACAGTGGGCTTTATAGGGAGTGCAGTGAAACAGCCAGCTGTCGTTAGGTAGCCAGGAGACCTGAAAGAGCCCCATCAATTGAGTTTCAGGGGTATGAAGTCTCTCGAAGGCTAAGGGTCAGGCAGAGAACTGAGATAAATGCCCCACAAAATATCATTTTCAATAGTACATAAAATATATAGGAATAAATGTAACAAACATCAGGCACTAAAAACTAGAAAACATTGCTGAAAAAAATTAGAGATGATTCATTAAATATTCAAACATACCACAGCCATTGACCAAATGACCCACTATTGTTAAGATTTCAATATTCCTCAATGTTATTATAATGAAAATCCTTTAAGGTATTTTTCGTAACAATGTACAAGTATACTATAAAATTTACACAAAATTGCAAATGATATAGAATATCCAAAAGAATATTGGAAAAAAGAATAAACATAGAAGGCTTATATTACCAGATTATGTGTTTTATTATAGAGCTACAATAATCAAGACAGCATAGTATTGGCTAAAGGATGCATAAATAGTTCAGTGGAAAAATAAATTGAATCCAAAAGTAGACTCACCCATACAGAATGAATAAAGAATGCCCAAACAATATAATGAGTAAAGGAAAATCATTTTAGAAGTGGTTCTGAAACAACTTGATATCCATATTTTAAAAATTACCTTTAAATAATACCACAGGCATCAACTCACAACTCAAACTGTAAGTTTTTAGAAGAAAATTGTATGAAAGATTGGGACCCTGAAATCAGCAAAAATTTCTTAGTAGAGGCTCAGAAATTACTAAGAATAAAATTAAAAATAATAAGACTTCATTGTCATTAAAATCTTTTACTCATCCAAAGAAGTAGCCTAGTAAATGAATGCACTAGCCACAGTTTGTGAAAATATGTGTGTAAATACTAAGAATTTATAAGTGGAATATGTATAAACAACTCATGCAATTCAATAATAGAGAAAAAAACAATAGAAACTAAAGTGGGCAAATGACTTGAAATATACTTTGCAAAAGAATATGCAGAAATGGCTAAAGTACACATCATTCTTTATAATGGAAACAAAAAATTAAAACCACAATGAAATAGTTATACACATTGAATGGAATGGTTAAAATACAAAAGGCTGACAATCTGTTTTTGGCAACATGGCAAGAGTGTTGGCAAGAAATGAAGCAATTGGAACCCTCATAACACTGCTAGTGAGATGTAAATAAGTTCCACCATTTTAAGAAAAAAAAAATCCAAACTTTTTTCAGTTTTTCATAAAATTATACACACACATCTATGTATGACCCAGCAATTCCACTCCTAAGTTTTCAGGCAGGAGAGAAGAAAACATATGTTTAAAAAAGGCTTATAGAGACTTTGGGTCTCATGTTCATATAAAAGGAGCTTGTAAGTTGCCACTCTGCTCAAACAACAATAAAATTATGAACAGAATAAAGAGTCAGCAACTCCTCTTGGATCCATAGTGGATCCAAGTGGAAAACCACTTTCTCCAACTGGAGAGACAGATAGGCAAGTATGGGAGGCATGGCTTACCAGAGCAGAGACTCCAAGAGTGGAAACCACTGTGGGAACCTGTGTCAGGGTAGGAAAACCTGAACCGTAACTCAAAAATTACTGCAGGCTCCATGTGGACAAGTCTGAGAGTTACAAACTCCAGTCATGGAGGAGGTGCATACTTTTGTGAGTTTTATCTCCAGAAGCTCAAAGAAGTTCCCATAGAAAACATCAGAGAAAAGTCCCCTGTGATTCTGATTGGAGTGGGGAGGAACCATTTGATATATACCACAGCGCTCTGCTTTTCTTAACAAGGTCTGCCCCCAGGAGAGACTATTTTTAAAAAGTCATATCTGCTGGTGTTTTATCAGAGTCTAACTGACTTGGGGAAAGGGAAATATCCAACTCCAGCCCATTTTAGCCATACTTTCCCCCCTAAGAGGGAGCAACAAGAGCAGAATACATGTTCCTCTCAAATTCACATGGAAGTTTCACCAAGGTAGACCACATTCTGGGCAAAAAAGCATACTTTAACAAATTTAAAGAAATCATGCAAGGTCTGCTTTCAAATTACAGTGGAACTAAACTAGAATCAATAAGAGAAAAGTAAATGGAAAATTCCAGTATATATGGAGATAAAACAATACGGTTCTAAATAACACATGGTCACAGAAGAAATCTCAAGAGAAATTTAAAATTATTTTGAAATAAATGAAAATGAAAGCAATTTATAAAAAATATGTGGGCTACAGTAAAATTACTGGAGAAAAAATTATAACCTATTTAAATGCACATATTAAGAAAATTACATGATCATATCAATAGGTACTGAAATAGTATTTGACAAAATCCAACATCTATTCATGATAAAAAAACTTTTAGTACACTAGGAATAGAGGATAAATTTCCACAACTTGACCAAAAATGTCTACAAAAATCTCACAGCTAACATCATACTTAATGGTCGGAAACTAGAAGCTTCTCTACGAAGATTAGAAACAAATAAAGGATGCCCCCTTTCACCATGGCTTTTCAATACCTTACTGGAATTCCTACCTAGTGCAACAAGACAAGAAAAGGTAATAAAAGACATGTGGATTGGCAAAGAAGAAATAAAACGATCTCTTTTTTTGCAGATGGCATGATTATCCATGCATAAAATCCAAAAGAACTAACAAAAATGTTCTCCTTGAACTTATAAGCAATCACAGCAAGGTTGTAAGATACAAAGTTAATATCCAAAAGTTATCCTAGTGATGAAAAAATGGAATTTGAAAT
The DNA here is from genome assembly GCF_000956105.1 of Propithecus coquereli. Lineage (NCBI taxonomy): Eukaryota > Metazoa > Chordata > Mammalia > Primates > Indriidae > Propithecus > Propithecus coquereli. Next base: position 543,305 of record NW_012146856.1, read on the forward strand.
TAAAAATGCAATAAAATTTATATTAGCTTCTCACAAAATGTAATACTTAGAACTTAATCTAACAAAATATATATAATGTCTAAATGAGGAAAACTACAAAAATTGATGAAAGAACTCAAAGAAGGAGTAATGGAGAAATATTCCATATTCATGGATAAGAAGACTCAATATCATTAAGATGTCACTTCTTTCCAACTTGATCTATAGATTTAAACAATCCTGGACAAAATCACAGAAATTTATTTTATGGGTATTGACAAACTGATTCTGAAGTTTTTATGGAAAGGCAAAAGACCAATAATATTCAACAAAATACTGAAGAAGAACAAAATTAGGGGAATGACACAACCTGACTTCAAGTCTTACTATAAAGCTACAGTAATTAAGACAATATGTTGTTAAAGGAACACTAGATAAACAGATCAATGGAACAGAATAGAGAGCTCGGAAATGGATCCACATAAATATAGTCAACTGATCTTTGAAAAGGAGAAAAGGCAATATAATAGAGAAAAGATAGTCTTCTCAAAAAATGACAGTGGAACAACTAGACATCACATAAAAAAAATCTAGATACAGACCTTACACCCTTCCAACAAATTAAATAATTGGTACATCTTGCCTACAGCAATTATTACCACAATCTTCTAGTAGACATTTTCTATTTTCTTCATTCCTTCTATATTTACTAATTGGAATTTTTATAAAAGAAAGAATATTATATGAGCTTCAAGTTTAGTAGATGCCCTTTATCAGGATAAGAAAGTTGACTTAATTCTAGGGTGCCAAGAGTTTTTACCAAAAACTGATGTTGAATTTTGTCAAAAGATTTTCTACCTCTATTGTGATCATTTAGTTTTCTTCTTTAGTATATTAATATCAGACTGATTGCTGTTTCAGTGTTTCAGTTTTCTGTGCACTCCTGTGGCAAATCTTGCTTTGTTGTGATGTATTATTCCTTTCACATGTAAGTGTATTAAATATGTTTAAATTTACAACATATTACTATTATTTTTGCCTTAGTTTATCTTTAATTTGCTGTTTCAGTGTTTCAGTTTTCTGTGCACTCCTGTGGCAAATCTTGCTTTGTTGTGATATATTATTCCTTTCACATGTAAGTGTATTAAATATGTTTAAATTTACAACATATTACTATTATTTTTGCCTTAGTTTATCTTTAATTTTAAAAAATTTCTTCACTTAGATCCAAGTTTCTGTGTATTATATTCCTTTTGTCTGAAGAAACTACTTGAACATACCTTGTAGAGTATAACATTTATTGTTGGTCTGCCAATAATAAATTCCCCAGGTTTAGTTTGTCTAAGAAAAATCTTAATTTAACTTTCTTCTTTGAAATATATCTGTGTTGTGTATAGAATTCTGAGTCAATAGCTGTTTTTACTTTTTATTTATAATTTTAGCACTTTAACAATGATATTCTATCTTTTATAGCTGGTATGATTTCTGAAGAGAAATCTTTCATAATTGTCATCTATGTTCCTCTATGCATTACGTGTCATTATTTTTTCTCTTGCTGTTTTCAAAAATATTTTTGTTTGGTTGTTTTTGTTTTTTCCTGTTTGATATTCTGAGATTCCTAGAAATTTGATTTGGTATTTGTCCTTAATTTTGAAAAATTATAGGCCATTATTTCTTCAAATATTTCTTCTTCTTCACCATCTTCTCCATATTCTCCTTGTGGAATTTCTGTCACACGTATGTTACTGTTTGACATTGGTCCACGAAATTTTGATGCTATCTCTTGTTTACTATTTTGTGCTTTTTTTAAAGTTCTAATTTCAATAATTTTTAAGATCCTACCTTCAAGTTCATGTATTTGTTTACTTGCTTTATTAAGTCTATTATCAAGACTACTTATGCGACATTCTTTTATGTTACTGTGGCTTTTCATTTCTAGTATTAGCAATTGATTATTTCTTATAGTTTCCATTTTTTTTCTGAAATACCATCTGATTTGTTTTCCTTTTTCTTTCAGCATATTATGGGGGTACAAATGTTTAGGTTGTGTATATTGCCCTTGCCCCACTGATTTTGAATATTGTCCAACTTTACGTTAGAGCATGTGACATAGCAATAATGGTTATTTTAATTCCATTTCATATAGTTCCAACATCTTTGTCATATCTGAATCTGTTTCCGATTATTGCTCTACATCTCATAGGGTGTCTACCTTTTGCAAGTCACTTGTAATTTAATGATTGTTAGCCTGGAAATGGACAGGGCAAAAGAGGAGGTAGGTACATGATTTCTGACTATACTTCGAACATAAACTGGAACTCTTTGTCAGGATACCAGGGGTCTGGCCTTGTCAGTGCTCTTGCCCTTGCCTTAACTATAGTTCTTTGACCAACATATATTTCTACTCCTTTTTAGTGGTAGAGAGGGGTTTTCTGTCTACTCCCCCAGCTGAAATGAGTTTTTTCCAGTGTCCTAATGGCCATCTTCTCACAGATCATGGCTTTTATTCTGTAAGAGAGATAAGGAGAAGAATCCCATTGGAGTTTGTGCCTTTTCTGCAGTGGCTGCCCTTCCTCTCTCCCACTTCTATAATCCATGGAAGATTTTCTCAGAACTCTCAAGAGTTTTCCAGTGAGTGCCCAGTGAGTTTCACTGAACAAAAGCTGTCAAGAATATACAGGCTTCCCGTCTGCTTTTGAACCCCAGAAGTGTCATTTACTCTTCACCACTTCACCAATTTCCCTAATTGAACTGTTCCAAATGGTGTCCTGCTGCATTTTTTTCTAGATAAAAGAGCTCCTGTCTGCCACTTCTCTCCCTGCTGCCGCTTAATGAGGTGTCCATTTAGATTTGGCACCAGTGCCCTTAGACGTGAATGTGTTCAAGAAAAGTCATGGACTTCCTATTTGTCCAACTTTTTGTTTTCATTGTAAATTTGAAAACAACATGATTTCTAGTTCTCTAAATTCCTGAGCAGATCCCAGAAACAGAAAGTATTATTTTTAAGTGCCAAATTTGTCATCTTCTGTCCACAGCATTCTCATGTGTTATGTCAGGATATGGAGCAATACTGGATCTTTCAAAACAGTGATTTGGACAACAGAACATAAACCACGTATATATATTTCTCTGAAAAAGGCAGTCAAGGCTAAGCTTCATGTGTGACCCAATTTCACTTCAGAAAGCTTTGTGGCTTGAGATGAAGATCATAACTGAGGATGTCTTTCTATTTCCTTGTTGCCCCTCGAGGCTCTAGCAATTTCACTTGTGATTCAGAAAAAAAAAAAAAAAATGTGTTGGTTGCTTTACAAGGACTAGATGAACGTTTTATAGATACTCTCCACTTAGGAAATGAGTCCCTGCCCTTCCAGTTCATTTTCAATCATTACATTCTCCATTCAGGATAATTTGGAATTGGTATTCCGGAGATGATCCAAATGAGCATTTATTTGTTTTTGATTTACCATGGAACCAGATGTCCTGCTATAGCTAAAAGAAAAGTCCAAAAAATTAAAATCTTGGCCAGAGAGTGTTATAAGGTCTGAGGAAAGATGAGATTTATAAAAGAAAGACAAAATTCTTACTTGTCATTCTCACAAATACACATAATATTTTATAAAATTTTATTAATAACTTTAACAAGAGAAAATAAAGCAGGATAAAACAATGAACAAATCCTGGGTTTGTTTGCAGACTTAAAACGAAACTTGTCCCAAGACGTAGCTATTAATAGATAAAATGCAGAATAACCAGTCGAATTTGAATTTCAGATAAACAACAGTTAGGTCTTTTTCCACATAAT
>NW_012146856.1:549525-553085 GCF_000956105.1 Propithecus coquereli
TATATTTTTAGTTGTCTGATTAATTTCTTTCTATTTTTAGTAGAGACGGGGTCTCGCTCTTGCTCAGGCTGGTTTCGAACTCCTGAGCTCAAACGATCCTCCCGCCTCGGCCTCCCAGAGAGCTAGGATTACAGGCGTGAGCCACCGCGCCCGGCCAATCAACCATTCTTTATCCTTCCCTCCCCACTGTCCTTTCCAGCCTCTGGTAACCATTTTTCTACTTCCTATCTTTATGAGTTCAATTTGTTTTAGCTCCCACGGACAAGTGAGAACATGTGATATTTGACTTTCTAGGGTCTGGTTTACTTATTTCAGTTGACATAATGTACTTCAGTTCCAACCTCAATGACAGGATTTCACTCTTTTTTTCTTTTTTTCTAAGAGCGATAGAGACAGGGTCTTGCTCTGTCACCCAGGCTAGAGTGCAGTGGTGCAATCATAGCTCACTGCAAACTTTAACTCCTGGGCTCAAGTGATCCTCCTTCTTCAGCCTCCTGAGTAGTTGAGATTACAATCAGGTGCCACCACACTTGGCTAATTAAAAAAAAAAAAAAAAAATTGTAGAAACAGGGTTTTGTTACAGTGCCCAGGCTGGTCTTAAAATCACCTCACATGATCCTCCCACCTTAAAGTTCTGAAATTACAGGCATGAGCCACTGTGTCAACCCGAACCAATGTCACGTTTTTCTGTGGCCAAATAGTATTCCATTGTGTATATGTGCCACATTTATTTCATCCATTGGTGAACACTTAGGTTAATTCTATATCTTGGCTATTGTGAGTAGCACTGCAATAAACATGGAAGTGCAGATATCCCTTAAATACACCATTTTTTAAACATATATTCCCAGTAGTAGGAATGCTGGTTCATATGGTAGTTGTATTTTTAGTTTTTTGAGGAACTCTCATATTGTATTCCATAGTGGCTATACTAATTTACTTTCTTACCAACAGTGTACCAGGGTTCTCCTCTCTCCACTTCATTGCCAGGATCCATTATTGCCTGTCTTTTTGATAAAAGCCATTTTAACTGGGGTGAGATGATTTCTCATTGCAGGTTGATTTGCACTTCTCTGATGGTTCGTGATGTTGAGCATTTTTTTCATATACCAATTGGCCATTTGCATATCTTCTTTTGAGAAATGTCTATTTATATTTTGTCCATTTTTAATGAGATTAGGTTTTATTTATTTACTTTTTCGATTGAGTTGTTGAAGCCCCGTATATGTTCTGGCTATAAATCTCTTGTCAGATTGGTAGTTTGTAAATATTTTATCCTATTCTGTGGGTTATCTTTTTACTTTGTTTATTGTTTCCTTTGCTGCACGGAAGCTTTTTAGCTTGATATGATCCCATTTGTCCATTTTTCCTTTGGGTGCCTGTGCTTTTGAGGTCTTACTAGAGAAATCTTTGCCCAGAACAATGTCCTGGTGAATTTCCACAATGTTTTCTTCTAGTAGTTTTATAGTTTCAGGTCTTATATTTGAGTATTTAACCCATTTTGATTTGATTTTTGTATATGGTGAGAAATAGGGGTCCAGTTTTATTCTTCTGCATATGGATATCCAGTTTCCTCACCACTATTTATTGAAGAGACTGCCTGTTCTCCAATGTATGTTCTTGGCATCTTTGACACAAATGTGTTGACTGTAAAGGCATGGATTTATTTCTGGGTTCTCTATTCTGTTCTGCTTCATTTAGCTATGTGTCTGTTTTTATGCCAGCACCATGCTTTTGTGGATATTATAGCTCTGTAATATAATTTCAAGTCAGGTAATGCGATGTTTCCAGCTTTGTTCATTTTGCTCAGGAATATTTTGGCTATTCTTGGTCTTTTGTGGTTCCACAGAAATTTTAGGATTATTTTTCTCTATTTATGTGAATTGTCATTGGTATTTTGATAGGGATTGCATTGAATCTGTAGGTCATGTTGGGTAATAAGGACAATTTTGCAATATTGATTCTTCCAATCCATGAACATTGGATAGCTTTCCATTTTTTACATTTCCTATTTAATTCCTTTCATCAATGTTTTATAGTTTTCATTGTAGAGATCTTTCATTTCTTTGTTTAAGTTTATTCCTAAGTATTTTATTTTATTTTTAGCTATTGTAAGTAGAATTACTTTCCTGGTTTCTTTTACAGATTGTCCACTGTTGGCATACAGAAATACTACTGATTTTAATATGTGGGTTTTATATTCTGTAACTTTACTGATTTTTTTTTATCAGTTCTAATAGTTTTTTGGTGGATTCTTTAGGTATTTCTCAATATGAGATCATATCATCTGAAAACAAGGATAACTTGACTTTTTTCCTTTTTGATTTTGGATGACCTTTATTTCTTTCTTGTGTTGAATTGCTCTGCTTAGGATTTCCAATACTTATGTTGAATAAAAGTTGTAAAAGTGGGCATCCTTGTCTTCTTCCAGATCTAAGAAGAAAGGCTTTCTATTTTCCCCAGTTTTAAGTATGTTACTAGGTATGGGTTTGTCATATATGGCTTTAGCCTTGTTAAGGTATGTTCTTTCTATGCCCATTTTTTGGGGAGTTTTAATAATGAAGGCTCGTTAGATTTTATAAAATGCTTTTTTTGGTATCTATTGAAATGATCATATGGGTTTTTTTCTTTATTCAGTTGAGGTGATGTATCAAGTTTATTGATTTGTGTATATTGAAACATATTTTCATCCTTGGGATGAATCCCACTTGATCATGATGAATCATCCTTTTTATGTGTTGTTGAATTCAGTTTGCTAGTATTTTGTTGAGGATTTTTTGCATCTATGTTCATCAAAGATATTGGCATGTAGTTTTCTTTTTCTGTTGCATCTTTTTTCTGGTTTTGATGTCACAGTGATATTGGCCTTGTAGAATGAGTTTGAAGATATTCCCTTCTCCTAAAATTTTTGGAATAGTTTGAGTAGCGTTTATATTAATTCTTCTTTATATGTTTGGTAGAATTCAGCAGTGATACTATCAGGTCCTGGACTTTTCTTTGATGGGAAACTTTTTATTACTACTTCTTTCTCATTACTTATTATTGGTCTATTTAGGTTTTGGATTTCTTCATAATTGAATCTTGATTGGTTGTATGTGTCTAGAAATTTATCCATTTCTTCTATGTTTTCCTGTTTATTGGCATGTAGTTGCTTGTAATAGTCTCCAATGATCCTTTGACTTTCTGTGATATCAGTTGTAATGTCTCCTTGTTTGTTTTTTATTTTATTTATTTGGGTCTTCTCTTTTATTTTAACTTATTCTGACTAAAGGCATGTCAAATTTGATTAACTTTTCAAAAACGACTTTTTTGTTTCATTGATATTTTGTAATTTTTGGTGTCAATTTTATTTATTTCTACTCTGTTTTTTTTTATTGTTTGTTCCTTCCATGCTACTCATAGTGGGTTTGGTTTGCTCTTGATTTTCTAATTCTTTAAGATGCATAGTTAGCTTATTTGAAGACTTTATCTTTTTTTATGTAGGATTTATTGCTATAAATTGTTTTTCTTAGCACTGCTTTTTCTGTATCCTGTGGTTTTGGTATGTTGTGTTTCCATTT
>NW_012146856.1:555970-594676 GCF_000956105.1 Propithecus coquereli
GTGTGTGTGTGTGTGTGTGTGTGTTGTTGGCTTAGTAGGACACTTTGTACTTTGGCTTTGGATCTTTGTGTTATTTCTTCAGCAGTACACAGGGCCAGTGGTATCTGTGATTTTCTTGGTAGCTTAGGGTATGGTTATTAGTTGAGACTGTGGTGAAGTTTATTGGGGACTTGGACACAAACTGAGCCAGTCTTTGGGTCCAGGTGGTGACAGAAGTGGGCTATGTGTGCCTGTGTTTAGTCCCCAGAGCATTTTGCACTGTCACCAGTGTTTGTGAGTCTTGCAGGGCTGATTCTTGGGCCTTCACATGGCTTTCTCAGAATCCAATGGTGGGAGGTTTGGGCTGGGTGTTTGGGCAGGTTTTCAGGCTCCTGACCAGCTGGGGGTTACGGGGGTGATGGCAGTATCAGTGATGGAGCAACTCATTGGGACGAAAAGGGTCTGTTTTGGCATTGCTTGTGGTTGTGGTAAGTTAGTCAGTCTAATCTTCTATGCCATAGCCACCCACAGCCAGGTGGTTGGTATGGTCCTAGGTGTTCTTAGGAAATCTTTGTCTTCCCTGCCCCTCTCAAGCTGATTGTCAGCTGAAGATGCATCACCTCAAACTTGGCCCAAGGATGAGACACACCAAGTGTTAAATTCTTGTAAGGGCTATGTCCATAGGTCTGTGACCAGAGGGGGTGCCTTGCTCAGTCAAGCAGCATGGGAAAAGCTGTAGAAAATGTGGGCCACTCATGTCTGTCTCAGTCTCACCGTAGCATGTTGCAGTGTAGTGGGTATTGTCCTAGGTATTAGTAGGAAAGCCTGGTTTCTGTGTCCCTCCTTGGCCATGCAATAGCTGCCGCTGTATCAGCTAAAACTCAACCCCAGGGCAGGTGCAGCCCAGTGATAAACTCTCAAAATTTTGCCTTGGCCCTGTGACCAGGGAGGATGGGGCTCCTCCTAAGCAAGCAGCATGGGTAAAACTCTGTGGAGAGTGCACTCCACTCACTTCTCAGTCTTAAAGACATAGCAGGGAGGTGAGTATTGTCCTAGTTATGTGTCAGAGAGTCTGGTTTCCCTTTCGCTCCCTAGCTGGGTGGCAGCTACAACTGTGTCAGCCTGAACTCAGCCTAAAAACAGGGTGCGGACTGCCATTAAACTCTCAAAATGTTGCTGGCTATCAGCCTGGGACCAGAAAGGGAAGAGTTTTGCTCAGGTGAGCAGTGTAGGCAAGAAGCTGTGGAGATAGTGATACACTCACATCTCAGTCTCAACAGCAACCCAAAGCAAGGTCGTGGGACTTTCCCATGGTTTTGTGAAAGCCCCCAGTCTCCCCTCTCCCTACTCAGAGTAGTATAGCAGCATCAGCCACATCTGTAGATCTCTAGTATCTAGGCTCTCAGAATGGTGTCCAGCTGGGGTTGCTCTAGGCTCAGATGCCTATAGAATTCCATGTGGGCTCCCTTTTGGGAAAATTGTCTGTGTGCCATCTCTAGGCAGCTCCCTATGTTAGGCCTGAGGCCTGCAGGAGTCTAGGTGTTCTCCCATAGCCAAGATTATAAAAGCCCCTTTCAGAATGTGAAGCTCTGGGCATTTCCCTCTTATTGTTTTCCTACATCTAGGAGCTTCTCCCTGCTCTCAGTCAATCCCTGGCCAGGTAAGCCACGTTGAACCCTCTTTACTTGCTGTTGGTCCTTCCCATCAATTCTCTGGTGAATACTAGCATTCTATACTAGATGATCTGTTTGAAATGTGACTATCCAGTCAGGCATTTTGTTCCTTTTTCCTGTATCTGTCCTTCTTGAAACCGGTTTCCAACAATTCAAAGGGGATTGAGTATTTGACCTAAATCTGTGGTCGCTGCAGCCATTCCAGCAGTAGGGGGCACCCTAAGCCCAGAAACACTGCAAATCTTGTAGATTCCTAGATTCACAACTTTGTTGGGCTGATGTTTTGGTTCTTACGTAGGCGCTTTTCTTACATGGATAGTTGTTCAATTTGGTGTTCCTGTGGGGGGAATGATTGCTGGAGGGTTTTAATCAGGTATCTTGCTCTGCTTCGCCACCTTCATTAACATATCTGAGAAATTCAATTTTTACAGCAGACTTGCCCATGGTTTATATGCAAATACTAATAATATGGATAGAAAGACTGAATTTAGACTCATGAGGGAAAAAATAGTTCAGGCAAAATTTAAAATTTAAATTTAAATTAATGTGCTCTTTATTAATAATATGGACTTCTAAAACACTGACTGTCAGCTTGATTCCTCTCAGAAAAGCAAAGATTTGGCTGATGTTAGGTTAAGATAATGTTAATTGAAATAATCATTTGGCTTTATGTAATACAACCTTTGTTATGACAAGAGATAGCATATATTTTTTTAGCTAGTAAGGGAATGTTGTATATAATAAAATGAAGAATTTTTAGCTTATAAAAGAGGACAATACACATTTTAAACCTATAAGATTAAGAAAGATTTGTTAGAGCTAAAATTAATTGATGATGAAAATACTTGGATATTAATATTACTGCAAATTAAATAATAGAGGGCAGAATTTATTAATTCATTCATAAATCTCTCTCTCACATACACAGTTTTAAAAAGAAGGGGAGAGGAAGGAAGAACGAGAGATTGAGAGAGAGATTGAGAGAGATCTCATTTAAGACCGATAGAGGCGGTAAAATGAGAGTTATGCAAGTCTCAAAGTAGACAGGTAGAGTGACCTGTCCACTCTTATCCAGGAGCCATTTCTACCAAGAAAAGACTAGGAACTGAGAAACTCTACTTGTTAAGAACAGAGAATTATCTGCTGTAGAATGTCAGTACCATACAAAAGAGCCAGAATCAAACACATAAACTATACATCACATACTTATCTAACCTCTTATATGGAGCAAGATAATTTGAACAAACATCCAATATGCTAAACATTATTTAAAAATAAGGAAATACATAGAAAGTGTTAAATTTTATTCAGTAGTTTTATTTTAGGATAAACATTTTAAAACTGATATTGTTAAAGAAGATATAGAATTATATATTTTGATGGCAACCAGTATTTTCATAATAAGAAAGAAAAGGAGGTGCAATTATATAATCAAATATTTAAATAGAAAAACTATATTGATATTAAATAGAAAAAATCAATATGACTTTATAGGAATAAAAATAACAGCATATTTTCTCTAGGTTTTTTTTTTTTTCTCCCCACTGAAATGGCTCAACAACACTGACATTCCACAATGTCTCTCAGTGCCCAGATTCTGTTTTTTCTACAAATTTTCCACCAAGAATCTCCATGGTTCTTTGATGAAATGTTCATTTTCTTTATTCCATATTTGAGGCAGGAGAACACAAAGGAGAACCTGGCACAACCTGTTGGGTGAGAAACCGAGAACGCTTTCAAAGACTATTCAAGTCATGGTAAAATGACACAAAAGTCAATACAAAGGGAACTTCCACTGACCAAAGTTGAGATAATTTAATATGAAAAATACAGTAATTGCTATAGCTAATTAACATATAAAATCTGCAAATCCATGAGCCCATAATTGTGTACATGTATGTTATAAAACATATATGATCCTAAGATTATAAAGTAATGACAAATGTTATGAGATCTAAAAGTCTTTAAGTTGTATTTTTAGGATTCATCAAATACACACCTCTTTAGATTAAAAGAAGAAAAACATTTATACACCTTAAGAGTGCTTCAACTGAGTGGGAGTTGGAGACTTAATAGTAAACTGAAGAATCTATCAAAGAACCACAATGTTTATTCAGGAGATAAATATCATGAAGACCTCTTTGCTAATTGAGTTTCAACTTTTAGAATACATAAAAGGAAATGTATGTGTGTTAATGAAGGACTGATTTCCTCATTATTTACATTCACTGCATGAATTATGACATTCACTCTGTAAATGTAAATGCCATATATATGGTTTTAGATATATATACCTAAAACCACATATATATACACCCCATGTATTCATAATAGTACAAACACTCCTTTTCAAGGATTTTTATTCTTCATTCTTATCATCATAGACCCTTGTAGAGAGTTGGGAAAGGAGGAGCTTTTGCTAGACAGTAGCAAACTAGTATAAGCAAGAACAAACCCATCATGAGTCTTAACTCACTGTTATTCTCATAGTTTTCCTCTGTGGCATTTTCACTGTACCATTCACCTCCCAATGCAGTCCTATCTGGTACCTCCCTGAATTATGATTTACATTATTAGGGAGCATAACAATGTGACTCTGCTAGATTGAAAAAATAAGATGCAAAAATGTTTGGTTTGTGTGGTGTAGACATTCAGGACCACAGAAGGTCAGCTAAGGAGAAGAGCAGATCTTGGAGTTACAAGATTATAAAAAACATATGCATGGAAGTGCCTCTTCCAGGGCGGAGGCGGCGCAGTGGTTGCCGTGATAACCACAGCCGGATGTCGGACCACGGGGCTAAGAGCCAACCAGGCCCCCAGAATCTCGGCGGCCCCTGCTCTATTGCAGCCTGTGCCAGGGCCACCTCCGCCGCCCCCGCGGAGCATCGCAAGAAGCTGCATGAGACATTCTCTGGCCTCCAAGAAGACCTACAAGGTGTGCTCGAAAGCTTGCTGAAGACCACAGGCACCGAAGAGATGTTGATCAGAGATTTTGTTGAAAAGCAGCAAGAAGCAAACACTGGCAGAGGAACAGGAACTACATTACGGATCGCTACCTTTCTGTAACCCGTTGATGTCCAAACTTCAAAACTACTGAAAAGACCTTGCCAAACTCCATCGGGGGGTGAGCAGCACACCATTGACAGCCGCACCGTGGGCCAAGGAGACATGAAATATGCACATAGGCTGTAGGGAATGCGCATGTGAATCAGCTGCAGTCGGAAAGGGCGTTGCTTCTGCAAGGCACAGAAGGCCTGAACTGGGCCACCCAAATATTTGAGCATTCTCATCGGACTATCACAGAGACTGACCAGGTTGGCTTGGAAATCACAGAAGAGCTGGGGGAACAATGAGACCAGTTGGAACGTACCAAGAGTAGACTGGTAAACACAAGTGAAACCGTGAGCTAAAGTCAAAAGATTCTGTTTGATCCAGAAAAGCAATAGCCAACGAGCTGCTGCCTGCTAGCCATCCTGGAAGGCCTGGTTTACTATAAATTCTTTCTCAGGCCTTGGACTTTCTGTAGGAAAGGATTTGTGGACCTGAACTTTGACCCTGTGAATGAATGGCATCAGGGATGTAGAGTAAGCATGTTGCTGCTGTGGGCTGAGTTCAAGAATGCACTGTGTAACCAGACTGTGGAAGGAGGGAGGAAGGATGGAAAGCCATTTGAATGTGAAGGAACTACAACAAGACCAGTATGATATACCAAGGTAAAAAAATTTAAAAATTAAAAAGAAAATATGTTCGTGGCTGAGTTGTAACTTAAGGGAGAGCCTGATGGGTGGGTAGCATTGGGCTGAGCTGAAAGTTCTAGAGCAGTGGTCCCCAACCTTTTTGGCACCAGAGACCGGTTTCAGGGAAGACAATTTTTCCATGGATCTGGCAGGGGAGAATGGGGAGGGAGGGTTTCAGGATGATTCAAGCACATTACAGTTATTGTGCACTTTATTTCTATTATTATTACATTGTAATATATAATGCAATAATTGTACAACTCACCATAAGCAGAATCAGTGGGAGCCCTGAGCTTGTTTTTCTGAAACTAGGTAGTCCCACCTGGGGGTGATGGGAGACAGTGACACGCAAAGTACGTTGCTCATGTCCAGTCTACTCTGTAATCTCATTTTGGTTGCCGTCAGTGCAGAAAACCCCCCTTCATAAAGACAGGATGTTGGAAATGGAAGCAGGCTTTTCAGTGCTTTTGTGCCAATCTCAGAATATTGCACCTTGACTTTAATCCAGAATGTATGGAGATTTTAAGTTGTTTCAAACATACTTTTAAGGTCACCATCATTTACAATCTCAAGCAACTGATCCTCTTCTAGCACAGACAAAGTTGATTCACCTCGCTTGTAAACAAATGGGTACTGGATCCTTTCCTTCCCAGTTCAGGAGTCTTTTTCAGTTGGGAAGTAATGCTCAAACTCTTTTGAAAGCTGAGATAGGTGATCATGGACCAGGTGGGAGAAAGAAAGCCCTGGCTAAGTCTCTTTCAAAATCTCTGCTAATGTTTGAAACATGTCAAAAATCCCAATGTTCACTTGTCGCCTCCATAATTCCAGTTTGGCTTTGAATGAAGCCATTTTATCTGCTGACTTGAACACAGTTGTCACTGTCCCCTGAAGTGACAGATTAAGTTCTTTGAGTAGGTTGACTATGTACATAATCCAACGTACATATATAGGGTCATAATGTACCTAAGAGATTTTGATGTATATAAAGACATATAATATATTTCCTAATATGTTTAAACATATACAGCTTTACAGTTGTGTCTCTTTATACTTTTGTGGTGTTTTACTTTGGGCCATCTGCCAGAAATTCTCTAGAGTGCTAGGCATTGCCACAGTCTTCTTGAGAATAGCCAGTCTATGCTTTGTGTGCCTTCCAGAATCTGTCCATTTGGTCTAGTGTGAGGACTCACAAGCTCATTGGACTTACTGTAAAAAAACCATTTTGGTTTCTTTGTTTCCATGAGCGGTAGCTCCAAAAATCAAGGAACGAGAGAGAGTACATAGGGCGTTTCTGTCCTAAGTTGGTGGAGGGGACACAAAAATGCTGGGGAATTCCTTCACACAAGTAAGCAAGTTTTGCAACCCATTCTGTGTCATCCATGCATATACCACCACAAAATGACAAGTTCAGTTCTTCTGATATGTAATCATTCAAAGACTTGAATAGTTCTGCAGCTGTGGTGTTGGCTGGCAACAAAAGTACACATTACATATGCTCATGCACATCCTCCTGAAAAATATATTCCACAATAAGAAGCATTGTTGCCTTGTTGTCAACATCAGTAGACTCGTCAACCTGGACTATGTACCATGGTGACTCATTAATTCTCTTTAACAATTGTGCTTCAATATCCTCTGCTATTTCATCAATTTGTCTAGTTATGGTGCTAGCCAAAAGAGGAACACATGCCACGTATTGAACTGCAGCTTCTCCTAAAAGTTCATAAAAGTGCAAATGTCCTTAGTAGCAGGCAGGATCAACTCTTCACCAACAGTAAAGGGCTTCTTAGCTTTAGCAATATGGTTAGCCACTAAGAATGATTCTCTCAGTGCAGACACATTTGATGAAGTGGTGGCCTTCAATAATTGTTTCTGATCTTTGTGTTCCTGTTTTATTTCTTTTGAAAAACTCCAAAGGCTTGTCTTTTAATGCAGGGTGCTTTGTATCCATGTGGCAAAGCAGTTTTGAAGGTTCCCTGGTTTCATTGGATAGCCAGTCTCCACATATTATACAAAGTGGGCTTGGAGAATGTGAATCACCTGTTGCAATGAATCTATAATTTAAGTACGATCCTTCGTATTTCTTTTTAAATGCAACTTCCATGTTGTTGGCAGTCTCAGTCTTCTCCTGTCTCATCATTGGGTCTTTCCCTCTTTCCAAAGAATCTCTCCAGGGATGTTTGTTTTTTACTCATTTTTGCTAGGGTTAGCTTGTAGTCTTACCAAAACTGACTGAGACAAGTGTGCAGTGCAGGAAAGAAGTATGGATGGAAGTGGTAAATAGAATAATGAGGGAGGGCCAGGCATGGACTAAAATAAGTGTCAGGTTCTAACTTAAAGCCTACCATCAGATGCAGCTGTACAATTGAAGTACATCAACTCACTTGCCACTATAAAGCCTGCCACCAGATGCATCTTAATGGTCATTTGCCAGTCACTGACGGGCTTTTGGTATGAGTCTGCAAGCAATTGATTTATTCTGGTCTCTGTGCAGTCAAACCTCTCTGCTAATGATAATATGTATTTGCAGCCACCGCCCAGTGCTAGTATCACCGCCTCAGCACCACCTTAGATCAGGCATTAGATTCTCATAAGGAACTCACAACCTAGATCTCTCGCATGCACAGTTTACAGTAGGGTTTGCACTCCTGTGAGAATCTGATGCTGCCTTTCTGATCTGACAGGAGGTGGAGCTCAGGCAGTGATGCAAGTGATGGGGAGCAGCTGTAAACACAGATGAAGCTTCGCTCACTTGCCCGCCACTCATCTCCTGCTATGCAGCCCTGGTTCCTAACAGGCCATGGACCAGTACTGGTTTGCGGCCTGAGGGGTTAGGGACTGCAGGACTAGAGGACACTTGAGACTGTAAAAACAGAATTAGCAAGAACCCAGACCTTGTGCAAGTGTGGCAAATCGGTGAGATGGTGAAGAGGCCAACCAGGCCAAAATGGAAAGTATGTGGTGTGTGGAAATAAACAAAGTCCACCTAAGTGAAAACACACAGAGGTTAGTCATTCAGAGCTTGCTACAGCAAGAGAGTCACCCTCCACCAGTCATGTGGTGGCAGAAATTCAAATGCTATCAAGGAAATGGAAAGTGTTACAGTAAAAAAAAAAAAAAAAAAGTTAGGTTTTAGGTAGGCACCGACAGGAGATTGTTGGCATGTGGAAGCTGAAGGTAGTTTAGAGATAAGGGGTACATTTTGTGTGTTTGATTTAGGAAGCATGTTTGGTTCTCTCTGGTTGGTCCTGAGTTGGAGTGGGGATAAAAATTGGGAAGCTGACAGCCTTTGACAAGTCATGTGCTGATTACTGCACAGGTTGTGGTATAACTTTCTGGACTTCTTATGTGAGTCAGGGTCCTATTGCTATATATGGTCTGCCTATTGTCCAAATGTGTATTCAGTCTCTCCATTGTGAATTATTGTAAAATAAGTTTGGATAGAAGGGAGGTGCATTGCTAGTCAAGGGATATTTTTAGTAAATCTTATTTCTTACCTCTTATAGGAGTGGATTGTTAACTCTCATTCTTATTTCACAACTGGTCATACCGTTGTTGTGTAGCCAAAGAGACTTTGTAGAACAACAAAAGAATTGGATGATACTTTCAATTGTGAGAACAGGATGAGTAAAAATAAAAATAATGTTATAATTCGAATAATTCAAGCAAAATCCTCCCATAATATTTGTTTACTTTTAAGGTATAGAGGTATTCTATTCCTCACCATTCAAACTGTACTAATATATAAGGGAAAATGAATATTTGCTATGTGTTTGTTTTTACTGTATTGACCAGCAAATTTTGTCATCTGAACACTGCCAGACTATATGTTCTTCCAATTTTCTCTTCTAAAAGGTTTGAGTCATCACAAATGACGTATAGTTAATCAGTGTTATGCTGGAATTTATTTTATCTTTGTATAATTCAAGCGGTCTCTTGCTCCTTCTGTTTTCCTGTGGTTGCAAGCTTTTTGAAAAGCTCTAATTACATGTCTCCACAAGAGATAAAAAGAAAATATAAAGGCTTAAATGGAATGTTTGATGCGGGGTAAAATTTACAGTACTGGAGAAATCTAATTTTTGTATTATCTGAAAATTTTATGAATGCTATGTTCCTTACCAATATAGATAATCCTTCCTTTCCTATATCAAAAAAGCTTTACAAAAGGGTAAGTAATACATAATATCCACTTATATATTTTTTCTGGCACTTTAAAAATCATTACATTAAAACTTTTAAACATTTTCATCATCCTGATTTTTTTCCTTACAAAAGATAAAAACCTAAGAAAAAAGCTCTTAGAGAACTCAGACAATGTAGTTTTTAAATCCAGATATTGCTGAGTTATTTTTCTCAATAGCTTTATGATTGTTAAGAAAAGAACGTTTATCTTTATTTCTGTCTGAATGTGAAATAACTGCATCTCTTTCATTACTGAGGAGGGCTAGACATAATGTTGGCTGGAAGGGTCTGCAAAAGCAGGCCAACTACACAGAAGGTCAAAAGCCAGAGAGGAAAACTAGGATATGTGGAATTCATGCTTAAAGTGAGACATTTAGTTGGGGTTCAGTTCAGCAAAAGGTACTGGTGTTGGAAGAGAACATACTAATTTTATAAACCAAACAGAAATTCATGACATTCTGGAATTGAGCATATTCTAAGTTAAACAGGAAAAACATCAAGGTTCCAGGTAATCTTTACAATTAAAGCAAAACTCTAGTTATTTTTAATGTGGATAAATAACAGAGGTCAAGAAATAAAGGCTTGGTTTGTTTTGCATTCAGTTTTTAAAACAAAAATCAAAAATGATTTTAAAAAGCATTTGTTAAATACCTACTAGGAATCAATTGGTAAGAAAATGGCAAGTACTACTTAGGACACTTTAGCCCCAGCGCAGCAAGCTAGGCTTAGTGGTAAAATTTCAAGCTGCGTGGTAAACTTGAGTACTGGATAGACAATCAAATTTATAATCCGGTCCTTCAAATGGGACTTCCATGGTCAGAATAGGACACATTTGGTTTAGAGTATCTCTAGTTGCATACCAAGAGCAGGATCTGGGAGATATCTGCTGTGGGTACAGACAGTAAAAAGGAGCATAGTCTGATATATTGTTTTATTATATCGAAATAGTAACAAAACCAACTGAAACTCAGTCTGATTTTATTATCAACCTGCACTGACAGTATAAGTCGATACTCCTTCGTTCTTAGGCTGATAACACCTATTGCCAACTCCCCACACCTACCACTTTTGTACGGTATGTGGTCCATGGGTAGCTAGAAGTAATACAATGGTAGACACTAGATCATGGACCTATAGGAAGAAGTATTTAATTCTACAACACTTTGGAATATAAAGGCTGAAGCTTCTTACATATTTTCTGATTTGCTATGCTGTGCTTCAGATTTAGGAAGATTACAGCTTTCAGTGCCTCTGACTATAAGAAGTTAAGGACAGATGACCATGACATTTTTTTAAAGGTTAAAGGGAAACTAGGAAATCTTATATCCCTGTGACTCTTTTATGTGAGTAATAAACATTTGTTATGTCGAGCCACTGAGATTTGGGGATTGTTTGTTATAGCAGCTAATGATTGTAACCTTAACTAATACATTTGTGAGTATTGTGTATGGAAATCCTCTTGCCAAAAATGGATACTCTTTTCCTCTACTTTGTGTGCATGTATATTAGTGTGGACAGAGGGAGGGCTATGTGCCTGAGAATGAATGAGTAATAAATGTTTATTG
This sequence comes from Propithecus coquereli, assembly GCF_000956105.1. Lineage (NCBI taxonomy): Eukaryota > Metazoa > Chordata > Mammalia > Primates > Indriidae > Propithecus > Propithecus coquereli. The sequence continues at coordinate 567,107 of NW_012146856.1, forward strand.
CGTGTCTTGTGACTTTTTGAATAAAAGAAGAGAACTTGACACACAGTACCAAATTCCTGCAACTACAACTCAAAATTTATCCAGAGTTCCTCCTCCATTTTCTTTCTTTTTTTTTTCTTTTTTATCAGGGCTGGGGGTGGGGATGATTGACTCAATTTTCAAAATACAGGGTAGTATAGATATTGAGAGCATGAACTCTGGAAACAGGCTACCTGCAGTTGAATCCTGGGTGACCTAGCATGTAAGCCCAGTGTTGTCTAAACTCAAGACTCATCATCTTTCTACATCGCTTCACCTTCCTAATATAAAATTCTAGTCAGTACAATTGCAGGAATGCTTGAATATAAAGTAAATACACATTTTCACAGCAGAGGGACAATGAGAGAAACCAATTATAAATAGCAATGTCTTCTGAATAATCTAAACTTTTTTATGTTGCTCAGGTTCAGTGAATATTACAAATAAAATTAGTTGAAATATGATGATACTTAGCTGTAAAACTACTATAAACACTTTAGCCTTCATAATTTACTGTTAAAATTCATCGAATTTTCATCTCAAAGCTGTTTCAGATGCATAGCTGAATGAATCAGTCAGTTGTTGATTTTCACTGTGGAATTCAATGGTACATTTGCAATTATATTAATGCAAATTTTCCTGAAAAATGTTTTTTTTTTCCTTCCTAAAGAAAGTACAGAATATTTTTGTGGTTTCTTAATATTTGCATAAACATGTGCATATATAAATGCCTTGCTATCTCCACTGAAAATTTCAATCAAACTGTATTTTTTACTTTTAAAAATTGTCATTTATGTTAATAAAAATATGATGAATTGACAATCATTTTTCTGTTTAGTTGCAAATTATGTGGCAAAAGCATCTGAAGTACAGAAAGATCAATATATTTTATATTTTTCTGTTACCCAAAGATTGTCAGCAACAGCAAATAAATTAGGAAAGAGCTAACAGATCTTTAAGCTTTATATTTTGGGCCAACTGGTCTAATAATGCTAACTTCTCTAATTCCTTTGTATCAGAATTTCAATAACACATTGGAATTGTTCTTAGTGTTATCATAATACCAAATCAATCAGTTATGCTTGAATGTTTGATAGGGTATTTATTATAGCCTTTATTATAAAAAATAGACAAAAATATTTTGACTGGGATGTAACTTTTTCACCTTCAAAAAGAAAATTTCCATTGGTTTTCAACCAAAGTGTTGAGAGGCGTGTTTGGCTATACTGTTTGCCTATTACTTACTGCCAAACACAAAATTAGTATTTATTTCTCTGTACTCTCACTGATTTAATGACCTCAAAATCTTTAAATAGGTGTTACTTAAAAAGAATAAGTAACCAATAAACCAGGATGAATTACTCCTTTGTGTTATTCGAAATTCAATGCTAAATCAACCCTCTAGGCAAGTGGGTGAACAGTGGTAAATGAAACCAAAATAGTTTATCACAAAATGTATTCCTTTGACAGAGTTCAAGATGGCTATTTAGAAGGGCTAGAAATATAAGAATAGGGCAAATGCTGTCTTTTGTGGGGGGAAATAGTATCTGTACAGAAAATCTGCATTGATACAGCCAGGCTTTCTCTGAGGAGCTACTCTTACCTGATCTTGGAAAGATTAACTAAGAGTACGACACCTTTAAATGTCTAAAAGAAACATTCACCATCTATTCTCTTTCAGAGATGCTACCTATGAGGTTTCATCTACACAAAAATATTAATACCACCTTTGCTACCCGGGCCTCCTCTTTTCCCCCTCCTATAACCTGTCTTGCCAGGATTCAAGCCTCCATTCTTTGCATATATCCTCAAGATGATGTATAAGCTCTTGAACCCCTTTGAACAGTTGGCATAATCACTCTGTGGTTCTTCCCTGCACATGCTGATGAATACGTATGCTACTTCTCCTATTCATCTATCTGCCTTTTGTCAGTTGATTTTTAAGAGACTCTTCAGATGGTAAAGTGGGAGTTTCCCTCGTCCCCTAGTTTTGGCACTGAGTTCAGAATTCCAAAGCTGCTCCGATCTCCTAGAAATCACGGTCCAGGGAGCCCAGAACCCGGCAAGCTGGCACGAAGAGTGAGATTCTTACTAGTTAGACTTCTGGTGTCGCATTCTGTGGAATCTGGTTGAGCGAATGGTAAAAACCACTGTTTGTCTCTTTTTCTTCTACAGAATTTTGATTAATGGGAGAAAAGGATTTGTGTGACTAGTCTTGAGTGCAGTGACCTGGTGTATTTTTGGTATGACTATTCATATTGTTATCCCTTTTCTCTCTGAAATGGTCTTTCTCTTTCTGTGTTGTTCAGTCATAAAGAGGGTTACCCTAGGGTAGGACATGGGCCTAAAGCCCTACAAGGGCATTGTTCGAGGTGGCCCTACAGACTGGTCAGTTTTGCGGTTCTGATCAGACCAGTGTTTACATAGATGAACTTCACTGTTGGTTCCGCAGATAAGAACTAGATGGGGTTCCCCTCTAGACTGTCTTGTTTTATGTCTTTGAGAGCTTGATTTATGATCAAGTGAGAACATTCTCTGTGGGTCTCTGCACTCTAGGGGGAGTGATTGTGGGGTCATATTCAGTGGTTAGTTTGAAAAGATTGGGACCCCCAAGACATGTAAAATGTTAAACAGCACACTTTATGTTTGAACATGTCAAGTTCTGGGGGAGTTTTTCTTAATGAGAAGTCCCATTCATCAAGGGCTTTTGTTGTATCAAGGCTTGCTGCCAGGCTATTCCTGGGAAAGTCCAATCCCAGAAAGGCCTACCGAATATCACAGATTAATGGGTCTGTGGCTGGCAGTGCCCACAAATTTGTCAGATATCAGAGGCACTGTATGCACAAACACCATCCTTAATAAATACACACACACACACACACACACACACACACACACACACACTGCGGTTCCCACCCCCCAGGCCATAGACCAGTACCAGTCCATGACCTGTTAAGAACCAGGCCACACAGCAGGAGGTGAGTGGCAGGCAAGTGAACTTAAATCTGTATTTCCAGCTGCTCCCCATAGCTTGCATCACCACCTGAGCTCCACCTCCTGTCAGGTCAGCAACAGCATTCGTTGCAAGAAAACAAGCTCAAGGCTCCCATTGATTCTGTATTAAGGTGAGTTGTATAATTATTTCATTATATATTACAATGAAATAATAATACAAATAAAGGGCACAATAAATATAATGAGCTGGAATCATTCCAAAACCATTCCCCACCATGGAAAAATTATCTTCCATGAAACCAGTACCTGGCATCAGAAATGTTGGGGACCATTTTGGCTTTGTCTCTTTTGAATCCTGTTTCAAGAATTTTTTTTTTTCAGTTGACTACAACTCTTTCTTTGTTTTAATTATATGTTTTGCTTTCTCTGTTTGCTTCTTTTCTGATTGGCATTTTTTTTTTTTTTGCTAAGAAAAATATACAATTTTATTGTCTTTTTGGAAAAGTTTAAAATCTCCCCAAATCGAATCCTCTAACAATTGTTCTCCCATTTACTTTTACTCATCACTACTCTTCCTTCCTCTTGCCATCTACAGGAACACATGAAGGGATCTCAAGGGGACTTCTAATGACTCTGAGACCCTTTGAGGAACACAGGAAAAGGTGCCACACAACCGCCGTATGGGATCTTCTATCTGTCGTGTGGAATCCCAAAAGTCATGAGCAGGTTTCTCTCAGGCTTAAAGTTCTGCTCTTTTGCATTGCAGTTCCCTGATTTTTTGGTGTTTGGAGGTAGCAGGGGTTAATTATAATGTGAGGGAGAATTTGACCTTTATGAGTATGATGGCTGACAAGTGAGTGAGGAAGGCTTAAGCTTAGGAGATGATTGCTAGTGGTTGCAGTGAAGTTATTACTGCAGGGGACTCCTCATCTGTTTCTTTGTGTGTTTAGATAAGAAAGGTGCTGTTTGAATGCTTGGAGGCTGTATAAACACTTCTTACCAAAAGGGAATACTCCCTTTAGGGGATGGGCTGATCATAAAGTGGTCTGATTGGTTGGGTCACTCTTACAATAGCGTGCTGTGGAAGCATTGTGCATTCCTGTCCCATGATGTTTCCCTCTTTCAGGGAACCTTGGATTTGATATAAAAATAAGATCCTTGATTTCTGGGGATCTAGATGTTCTGCCTTTCAGCTGTGACTGCTTTTCACATATTTAAATGTTAGGCCCTAAAAACTGCAAATTCCTTGCAGGCCCTATTTATTAATGGGCTGCACTCTGAGCTCAGTGCTGCAGTTAGAAAATAAAAACTAAATTAAAAAGCCACAGCCACGTATTTACTTAAATTATCCTCCAAAATGCAACTTTATGGCATTCAGATGGTTATTTTTGTGATCCCAGATACCCCTTTATCAGCTAAGACAGACTCCAAGGGTAAGGAAACAAGTTACCAATGAGCCGAGGGTTCAAGGCCCAACTTGCACGGCAAATTTCTAAATTCTTATAGCTCCAGGAAAAACCACGCTCTTCCCATACTCGTAATAATAGAAGGTATCAGACCCCTCCTAACTCTGATTTACAGCCCAAACACTACAACTCTGATTGGACAGAGAACTAGCCTTATAAACATTCTCTTTCGATAAGCAACTGCAGATTTTGAGCAGCTTACAGCGTCTGCACACAAACTGTCCTTGTGTCCTATAGTTCATCTTTCAGCATAAAGAGCCAAATTGCACCTCATTATAATCCTAATACCAGGCTCCAAAGTGAACACGGGATGTGTTACATTTATGTTTACCCATTGTGTATATGCCGAGTTCCCCTTATGACTATGCATAGTTTTTCCCCAAAACGTGCTGAATTTGTATGACTCTGTTGTGTGATACAGCCCCTGTGAGGCATAAAACCCAACCTGTTCTTTCCCTCAATGACTAGAGAGCAGCTTTGGCCCACCCTGAAGACTATTTCTTCCCAGTTTACAAACTGGTATTGCAATAAAGGATTCCTCTCTACTATTTAGCCGTCCTAGTAGTCTTTTGGATGACATCTTGATAAAGTTTCTGAATTTCCCACAGGCTCATCTGTAAGTTTTTTTTTTCAGGCTCATAATAAATTCCTACGATTTTATGTTATCTTGATATCAATTTTTAATCTTTCTCTAACAAACACAGGACATAGCTGGAAACGCTGTTTATTTTACCAAGATTTTCCCTGGAATAGAATACTTTCAGATGTGATCAGACTGCTTTGAGAAATTGAGGTTGGCTTTATAGAGTTGATAAAATAACCCTTTGGAGAAACTAGCATAGTACCTTGGTTACGCAGTCCCCTTAACAATGTTCTTGACCTTACAATAAGTAAAGAATGACACTTCCTAACAGGTCCAGGAATCTCAAGAGATTTTGGGACCTCAAGAAGAAAAATATTTATCCATTTGTGCAGCTAATACAAGCACAGTCTGATGGTAAATCCTTGGCTTGGCTTCCTAGCCTTGAGAGGCTAATCTGTGATTTCTTATAAAAAAGTCCCATCAAAGACAGCTTAAAAAAGCCTGTATGTCCAATTATTATTCTTGCTGTACTTTATGCAAATAATCAAGCCAAGTATAATAAGACTAAAACTCACTTTGTGAATAAATCGGTGTTACTACGATTTATTCTTGGTAAAAATGGGAGACTGGAGAAAAATTATGTTTTATAAGAAAACTATAGTATGCTTTTTATTAGATTCTAACCCTGTCCATTGTTTTTGAGTCTTTATTATGTGCCTATAATTTGGACAGAATCTTGAAATCTTTCCTGGCTACATGTCTCCAAACTAACATTTTCAAATTTTTCTCCTATTTCTCTGACTGGGAATTACTAGAAATTAAAAGTGTGCAAACTGAAACTAGACAACTTTTATAAACTTCAAGAGAAATCACCGCAGCAATTTGTACATAAACACTGTTGCTTTCATACCTGTTGACGTATGGACTACTCAGAAGGTTCACTTGAACACCTAATTCAAATTACAATCCAGGAAAATCTGTCAGATTGCCACTGTAATCTGAAGATACTTCAGAGACTCTAGAAAAACTATTTTATAGACATTAACCTTCTTTTTTCTTCTGTTTCCATAGAAATGCCTCTTACTAAAGATCCGTTTGCCTGAAGCATACATAAATGCCTAGCTTTGGGAGCCCATTTGCAACGCCATCTGCTGGAATAAGACACAACCGTTTAACTGAACTAACCATTTCTCAGGACCAAAGTGACTTATGCAAGAAGATATAGGACGATATATTTAAATTCATTTTTTCTGCTATTGCTTTTGGTTTTCCCTTTCTTTGCCTTTTATCTAACAACCTCTAACCCAAATCTCTCTAAAGCTATCAACTTGGCTTTTAATATGTGAAACTTTCAGAAAGTAAAGCTTGTCAAAGCAGGGACTGAAGAAAACCAAAACATTTCATCCCAAAATGTATTTCCCTAACATAGTTCAAGATGGCTACGTAGAAGGGCTGGAACTACAAGAAGAGCTTAAAAACTATCCTTTGGGGAGGGGGGGTGGTGGAGACTTGCGTCTGTAGAGAAAATCTGCATCTATACAGTCAGACTTTCTCTGGGAACCTTCCCTTGTCTGATCTGGAAAAGATGAACTGTGAGTCTGACACCTTTAAAGGTCCAAAAGAAACTTAACTATATATTTTTTTCTGAAGGCTGCTATCTATGAGCTAATCTACATAACAGGACCACCTTTGTTAGCCGGGCCCCCTCTTCTCTCCCTCCCATAACCTGGTTTGCTACCATAAACTTTTTTGCCATGATCCAAGTCCCCATATTTTCTGTAACTTCAAGATGGTATGTAGGCTTCTGTGCCTTATTGGGAGGGGTGTGGTGAAATCACTCTGTGTTTCTTCTTCATGCCATTAGTAAATATGTATGCCATTTCTTCTATCCATGTGCCTTTGTCAATTGATTTTTTAGCAAAATTGTAGAGAGCAAAGTGGAAGTTTTCCCTTGGCTATACAGTGGCAATAAGGAAATTCAAAACAAAAGGTATTAATTTTGACCTATTCCTGGCTTATTATATATAATAGGCATAGTGCTTACAGCCCACAATAATTTTAGGGGCCCACAGTAATGACTTAACTTGAATTTCTTTTAAAATGAGAAGAAAAATGAATAAGCTAATACTAATGAAGATATAATAATAATTTTAGCCTGGATTATAATTACCTTTATAATAATACAACTATGAAATATTGTTTTTAATATTTTTTAGAAGATGGATAATAGTGCCTAGGTCTCATGATAGTCACAACACAGCCCTTATACAGGTATAAATCTTAAGCAATTATTTGAATAAAGAAATAATTAATCAAGGTTGAATAAATTTGAGCTGTTATATACAAAGAACTGGGTTGTCAATAAGAGGCTATGAAAATTTAATTATCTCAAGATCTCCTTTATACTAGCCAGCTTTATACAAGTTAATTAGTTTTTATAATTGTATTAAAGAAAACCAAACTCACTTAAAATGATATGACAGAGTTCATAAATGGTCTTTGTTAATCCTGAAATCAAATTCCTAGGCAGTGTATTTTATGATCAGAAAAAAACTACAATATATAGGCTAAAATAGTGCTAAACAAAATGTTGTTTTTTAATTTATACCCCATAAACACTGATGTTTGTGTAAAGGAATTTATTAGAACATAATGCTGAAATGTTGCAGTCTATCTCATGGAAATTTTTCAGTGCAATATCAACAAATAAATATTAAATTGCAGGCATGGATTAACTACAAGGAATGATCATAAATAAAACTGTGGTAGAAGTAGGCAAGAAATAATTCAGACAGATTTAAACAGCCATCCTAAAAAGAATTTTTTTTAGTACAGCCTAGAGAAAAGCTTTAGGAACCAGACATTCATTCAACTATCATTTATTAAACAGTATGTTTTGGTTAGCTATAATTTCAACTTATGAATAAAAGTAATGCCCTAATAAGAGATGTCTCATATCTCTTGGAGGAAGCTACCTTAAGTATAATTAGACAAATATGTTTTTCAGTTAACTTGGAAAAAGTATTTTCAAATAGTCAAATTTTAGTGTATCAGTTCTACAAATCCCAAAGATATTTTAAATTCATAAATATTGAAGATAAAAAAAATTCCAAATTAGATAAATAAGATCTCCCTTTCTTTATTATAAACTTACTATTAGTATCAATTTTACCATTCTACAATAAATCATTGGGTCTATCAGTACAAGGATCTGATATGAGTTTGATAAATAAGATTGTTTAGTTTTAGCTTTTGGGAATATATGCCATTGTAGGTCCATTCAAGCACAAAAATGTAATTTGATGAGTAATAGTAATTTTCTGAAAATTCAATTACTTTTTATGATAGGCTGTTTTATTTTTACCAATTGATTCAAAGATTTAAAAGGGAAGAAAAGAATTTAGGACAATTAAATGCAATTTACATAAATTGTCAGAATGCTTACTATGTACTGGTCTTTCACACAGAAGCCTGATATAAGCTTATGCTATTGTCATGTTGATATTTCAGAAAGATTATGTGGAGTGGCATAGAGACTGGTTTGGACCAAATACAGACTGGGGTCTTGAAGAGTGTATTGGCAGTAGTAAAGGAATAATAAAAATAAATTTGATATGGATTTTGGAGTTATAATTTTGAAATTCACTGAGTAAAGTGATTAGATTTGGGGAGGGATGGAAGAAAGAGTCAAAGTAGACTAGTAAACTTATGACTTACCTAATTAATAGTTGGTTGTGCTACTAACTAATACAGTGACTACAGAAGTAGGTACAGAAGTAGACACGATGAGTTAACAGTTCATACTTTGAATGTGATATACATGCAGTAAGTATTTAGCTGTACCAGTCTAGAACCAAGGGAAAGAAGTATCAGAGCAAGTATCAGAGTATCTTAAAAACATAGATATGAATGAAATCACACATGTGGAGATGAGAATCGGGGGACACCAACATTTCGGATAAATAGAATAAAATAAATCAATAAATGAGATGATGCATGTTTTGCTGAAGAAGTTGGATATAATACCAGGAGGGAGATTACTCCCAAAAGCAGTTTTCAGAAGGAGGAAATTACCAAATTTAGAAAAATGAAAGGTATTCATAGGATTTTATAAGAAACTAAATATAGATGATATTTTCCCTAGCCGTTTTGTGAATAATTATTAGAGTAGAAATCAGTTTATAGGGATGGAAAAATGTATGGTAAAAGAGAAAAAAGAAATACAAAATGTCAAAAAAATTTCATAAAGCTTGTCTTAATTAAAGCCCTTGAAAGAAAAGAAATATATAGATATATAAAGTGTATATAATATAAATATGTATAACTACTCAGAAACATGGAGATCACCGATAAAAGCTATATAAATATTTAATATTTTTATTATCATTGTACTCAACAGGTGGAAGTGCCTCAATATTTTATCCCTTTACCTCCATCTACAATCATTCTGTGTCTGTGTGTATACACACACACATGCTTGTTTTCTGTATGAATTAGACGAAATTCTCTGAATTATATTGTCTATATGTAGACGTATGATGTGGTAGAGGGAGATTATGGGATGGAAACTAGTAACACAAGAGATCATTTGAAATAGTCACTACAGAAAATTACTGGACACTATTGAGGACCCAAGTGGGACTGGGCAGCAAGAACATGTAAGGGCATAAAACTGGTCAGAAGATTTTCCTTGGCCTTCCTCAGAAGCTCCTGTGAAAAGGGAAAGACAGTGGAATGTGAGAGTCATCTCATGTTGGAGTTTATCAGGTACATGTGGCAGAAGAATTAGGAGACAAAAGAAAGTGAAGCCTGAAATGGCCTTTAAGACATCCAAATTGAAAAGGAAAAAGTTAAATAGCTCCTGTTTGCTGAAGATATGATCTTATATACAGAAAACCTTAAAGACTCCACCAAAAAAGTTTTAGAATAAATAAATTCAATAAAGTTGAAAGATATAACTTCGAAATACAAAAATCAGTAGCATTTTCATATACTAATAATGAACTATCCCAAAGAGATATCAAGGAAACAAACGCCTTTATAATAGCTACAAAAAATTAGGAATAAATTTAACCAAAGCAGTGAAAGACTTGTACATTGAAAACTTTTAAACAATAATATAAGAAATTGAAGGAAATATGAATTAATTGAAAGATGTTCCATGTTCACAGATTGATTTAATATTAAAATGTCCATACTATTCAAAGTCATCTACAGATTTAATGCAATCCCTACAAAAATTCCAATGACATTTTTCACAGAAATAGAAAAAGACAATTCTAAAATGTGTATGGAACCACCAAAGATCCAGAGTAACAAAAGGGAACTTGAGCAACAAGAACAAAGCTAGAGGCATCATACTACCTGACTTCAAAATATACTATAAAGACATAGCAATCAAAACAGCATGATACTGGCATAAAAACAAGCACATAGACTAACAGGACAGGATAAAGAGCCAGAAATAAATCTACATATTTACAATTAATTGATTTTTGAAAAAGGTGCCAGTAACACACAATGGAAAAAGGACAGTCTCTTCAATAAATGGTGTTGGGACAATTGCATATCCACATGCAGAAGAATGAAATTGGACTCTTATCTCCTACCACGTGCAAAAATATCTCAAAACAGATTAAAGACAAATTTTAGACTTGAACCTGTAAAACTACTAGGAGAAAACAGAGGAAAAGTTTCATGCCATTGGTCTGGGAAATAATTTTTTTTATGTGATCCCAAAAGCACAGGACACAAAAGTAAAAATAAACAAATGGCGTTAAAACAAGCTAAAAAGCTTCTGCACAGCCAAGTAAACAATCAACAGAGTAAAGAGACAACTTACATAAAGAATGAGAGAAAATATTTTCAAACTATGCATCTGATAAGGGGTTAATATCCAAAATATATAAGGAACTCAACTAACTCAGTAGTAAGAAAAAAATAATAACTTGATTAATAAATGGGCAAAGGACCTGAATAGACATTTATCAAAAGACACCCAAATCATCAACAAGCCTATAAAAAATGCTCCCCATCACTAATCATCAAAGAAATGCCGGTTAAAACCATAATGAGATACCACTTCACACATTTTAGAATGACTATTATCAAAAAGATAAGTGCTGATTAGGATATGGAGAAAAGGGAACACTTGCATGACATTGGTGGAAATGCACATCAGTACAGCCAGTATGGAACTCCCTCAATAAAACTAAAAACAGGCCGGGCGGGGTGGCTCACGCCTGTAATCCTAGCTCTCTGGGAGGCCGAGGCGGGCGGATTGTTTGAGCTCAGGAGTTCGAAACCAGCCTGAGCAAGAGCGAGACCCTGTCTCTACTAAAATTAGAAAGAAATTAATTGGACAACTAAAAATATATAGAAAAAATAGCCGGGCATGGTGGCGCATGCCTGTAGTCCCAGCTACTTGGGAGGCTGAGGCAGAAGGATCGCTTGAGCCCAGGAGTTTGAGGTTGCTGTGAGCGAGGATCACACCACGGCACTCTAGCCTGGGCAACAGAGTGAGACTCTGTCTCAAAAAAAAAAAAAAACAAAAAACTAAAAATAGAACTACCTTATGATCCAGCAATCCCACTACTGGGTATTTATCCAAAGAAAATGACATAAATATGTCAAACAGATATATGCGCCCCCATATTCATTGTAGCATTATTCACAGTAGCTGAGATAGGGAAGCAACATAAATGCCCATCATCAAATGAATGGATAAAGAAAATGTGGTTTATGTACAAAGTGAAATAATAGCTGTCCTTAAAAACTAAAAAAAATTTTGTCATTTGGACAACATGGATGAACCCAGAGAACATTATATTAAGTGAAATAAGTAAGGCAGAAAAAGACAAATACAGCAGATCTCATTTATATGTGGATTATAAAAAAGCTGGAATCATAGAAGCAGAGAATAGAGTGGTGGTTATCAGGGCTTGAGGCAAAAGGAGGGATGGGGAAGTGTTGGTCATAGGATGCGAAGTTTTAATTAGACAGGAGGCATAGGCTCAAGCAATCTATTGTACAACATGGTAACTATAGTTAATAATGATACATTGTGATCTTGAAAATTGCTGAGACTAAATGTGGGGTTCTCACTACAAAAATGATAAGTATTGAGTTGTGCATATCTTAATTAGCTTGATTCAGCCATTCCACAGCGGATACCTATTTCAAAACAATATATTGTACGTGATAAATATATACAATTTTTGTTTAATTAAAATATTAATTTAAGAAAAGGAGATATCTTTGCAGAATGGTAGAAAGAATGGTTCTCAATGAAGTCAAAGAAAAGGTTAATTGGTAAAAGCAAAGGAAGATTGGGAGCATGTGAGATTTCAGTTATAGACGGAGACATTTCAATTTAAGACTATAGTTTTAGAGGAGTTCATGATGACAACTGTAACCAGGTGGGTTAATACTAAGTATCAACTGGTCTAGGTTGAAGGATGCCTAGATAGCTGGTGAAGCACTGTTGCTGGGTGTGACTGTGAGGACGTTTCAAGAGGAGATTGAGGTGTGTGGGAGCCAGTGGACTGGGAGAGGAAGATCCACCTCAGTGTGGGCAAACACAACCCTACCAGCTGTGGAAGCAGCTAGAACAATGCAGGTGGAAAAAGCGGAACCTTTAGCTTGCAGTGTGCTTCTTTTCTGTGCTATCTTTGGACTCTGGGACTTGCACCAGAGGCCTTTCAGTGGTTCTCAGGCCTTTGTCCTTAGACTGGGGGCTGCACTGTTGGCTTCCCTGGTCTGGGGGCTTCATACTTGGACTGAGCCATGCTACTGCCTTCCCTGGGAGCCATGCTACTGGCTTCTATCATTCTCCAGCTTGCAGACGCCTCTTGTGAACTTCGTCTTTGTAACTGCATGAGCCAATTTTCCCTAGTAAATTCCCTTAATGATAGATACTATCATTAATACCAATTTGTAGATGAAAAATAGAGGTTATGCAACTTTCCCACATTTGCATAGTTGAAAATAGTAGATCTCTCATTCAAATAGGCATACAAATTCCATTTAGCATTGTCAATAGCGTCGCCTCGGATGAGTCTAATAAAAGTTGAGTGTTTCCTAGAGGCCTCTTCTGCACCAATCAGTATATTTACTTTTGCTATCTGAGGTAATCACCACAAACTATCCCTTCTTCTACCATGAAGTACCAGTCAGAAAGATTTTACCACAGTTTCCTACTCTATTACTTCTAGGTTTTTGGCAAGATGAACATGTGCCCTAAATGGCAGTAAATTTCGTCTCCCCAGTTCATGCCAGTTTCTATGCCCAGAGTTTGGTTATTCTTTTGAATCCAGTTGAAATTCTGAGTATGGTTGTGCCTTAAGCAGGTTGGTCTCTAGGAACAATGACAATTTCCATCACCTGAAATCTCCACTGTCTCTATCTGACCAATAGATTGGAAAACTATGATAATGACATACCACATCACAGGCTGCTGGCCATACCCTTCCTAGTGAACAGGGCGGAGCAGACAAAGAAAAATTCTCAAATAATATCATGCCAGTTTGAATTATATTAATCAAACAGCATATTTTATTTTATTTTATTTTGTATGTAAATATTTTTTGAAACAGAGTTTCACTCTTGCCCAGGCTAGAGTGCAGTGGTTTCATCATAGCTCACTGCAACCTCAAACTCCTGGGCTCAAGCAGTCCTTCTGCTTCAGCTTCTAGGACTACAGGCACATGACAACAGGCCTGGCTAAGTAAAAAAAAAAAAAAAAAATGTAGAGACGGGGGTCTTGCAATGTTGCCCATGCTGGTCTAGAACTCTTGGCCTCAAGTGATCCTCTTGCCTCAGCCTTCCAAAGTGCTAGGATTATAGGCATGAGCCAAAGCACCCAGCTCAAACAGCATGTTTTAAACAAATGTCCCATTTTCACTAGTTTTGTCAGGATTCTTTCTTTTCTAACTTTCTTATCTTTGTGTGGAACTTCTCCGTTGAACTGAATACCTCAAAATCACCCCATTTGTCCAGCACAAACTGCAAAGCAAGTAAGAAGGCAAACCACATTAGGAGTGACAGTCCTATTGTTAGATAAGAAACAGAATATATTTTACATAAGAAAGAACAATACCAAAGGAAACAGCAAGGGGCAGATTGCAAAATGAAATTAAACACACAATAGAATAGACATCTTTTCTTCCTTTCTGTGAGGCACCAGCCATCTCATATTAAATGTTAAAGGGTATGTAAATGATGAAATAGAAAGCAAATGGAAGATAGTATCACTCAGGTGCCTTTCAACAAACATCAATAAACTGAGTATTTTAACACTAAAATACTTTTCAATGAAAAGTATACATCATCCATTTGGAATTAGAGAAGTCATCATAGAGATTTTTTATGCCTTATTTTTGTAGTGATAAAAAATGTAAGTCAAGAATTTAGCATGAGAAAAAGACAATTGACTGTCTAGATCAAATAAAACATTAGCTTAACACATGGCTTTATTTATTGATTTTCTAAAAGATAAGAAAGTGTTCATCAAACTGTAATTTTTACAATTTTTACAGAGGGCTACATTTGGCCCTCAGCTCAACAGCTTCCAGGAATGGACGAACAATATTTTCTCTGTTACCTTATGTGCTTGTGTATATAGAATATTATAAACCTTTTCTGACAGTTCCAGATAATATGCAGAAAGATAAAGGACCACAAATCAGATTATACCTTGACATGAGACCTGGTCACAAAGGGCGTCTGTCTTTTGCTGAAAAAGATTTTAGATATGTGAACATAAACTTACAATAATGTTTACCACAACAAATATTTTCAGCTCCACTCCTATTTGAAGAACAGGTATAAGTCTCTTTAGTATCCATATTAGAGAAAAGTTTTGTAGTTTATAAGGAGAAAGTTAATGTCATCTTACCCTTCCAGTAGGTCCGTAAGATACTTTTTTGTTTTTTTGGTATTAGAAAGGTTTAGGAAAAAAGCTTAGAATGATGTGATGCCTTAACCACCACCCATAACATGGCTTTCAAGTGTCTGCCAGTGATTAGGACTAAGTGAGTTTATGATTTAGCATTTCGTAATTCTACACAAATGTGGAGACAAAAATAGAAAAAGTACAATAATGACCCCTTCTACTGCGTCTGCCCAACAGAGTCAAAGGGTTGTTGTTCAAGATACAGCAGTGCAAACGTGTACCAAGGAATTAATGACACATGAGGAAGAGTCGATTAAGACAGAGTTGAGGACGGTTAACTTCATGTGGTCATTAATCCCTGGGAAATGTTTTGTTCTTTTTGTTATTGCCTCTAAATATTGAAATGGGAAAATAATGCAGTAATATGAGTTCTTTTATAGAAAAATTGGTACTTTTAACAGTAATTATCAAATTCCTATTGGAAGTTTGCCCATGTTAACTTACTTAAGTAGGTTAATTACCTTTCTCATGTTATTCATATGAAATATATAAAGCACAAGGAAAAACTACCTGAAGTCCTTCCTGGTTTTTTGTGGGATATACATAACAATAAAAATAAGTTAGGGAGTGTGTTTACTGGGCATTTCATAAACTATAATGTAATCCAAGCTGAGATTATATTCAACCTTTGACAATTCTCAATTGTTTGACCTTGGGAAAATTACACTTTGAATTTAGTTTCCTCAACGATATAATGGGGTAAATACCAAAGATGATACAGGAATGTTTCATAGATTGGGCCAACGTATATATAGTCTTCAGCATAGTACATTGTACATATTCAGGACTCAGTAAATGCCATCTCACTCTTTTTATTTCCCTAATTTACTTGAAACTTAATTGGGAACCTAATTTACAGTGAGTAAAATGGCAGAAAATGTGCTCACTGTCCTCAAAGCATCCTCAGCACTTATCAAACATGCTCCATGGAAACAGTCTCTCCAAAATAAATTTTAAAAAGCATATGTAGCCAAAGATTTTTATGAATTAGATAGTAAGTAGGTAGGTAGGTAGGTAGATAGGTAGATCTATATCTAGATTTATCAGTCTCCAATTTTATATATTCCAAATGCTCAGTAGCATATTAAAGAATCTGAGAAATCTGACAATAAAAATCTATTTAACTTAACAGAGTTTTTTTTTTTTTCACTCCTATGAAACACATATTAACATTCTTTGGAGTTTTCAAGGAGCAGACATTGAGAAGTAGAAACTTACAATTTACTGAAGAATTGATTGTATGTGTTCTATTAATAAAAATCACCATGAACTGTGTACAAGTTCTAAAGCCAGCTTGTGTGCAATGTCACATTCAATCAGCACTAACAAGTGAAAGAATCAGATAGCCTTGACCTGCAGCAGCAATAGAAACTCTGAACCGCCAGGGAAGGCATGAAGGAGACAGCAATGGAGCTGGGTCTTTGAAGGCCACACAGATTTTGAAAAGTCACCCAACGTCATCTCTTGAAACAATAAAAAGGCAAAGCTGCAAGTCACAATAAGGTGCTTAACTTTTTAGAAGAGTTGTATTAGAAGCAGAATCTGCTAGATCTACCTTAACTCTGGCTTCCATGGGAGGGCTGCAACTTATTCTCCAAGATAGCTCAGCTATATGCTGATCCTCAGTCCTGTTGAGCAAAATAAAACTTGCTTGTTTTGACATATAGCTATATTCTGTGTCTTTTCTAGACCAAATTTTATCTGGAAGAAATGGATGATTTGGGGAGAATCCTACATCCTTTGAACTGAGAACACTACCTTTTACTGAAAATACTAGCCACAAAATGTGCCTGCTAACCTAGTAAAACTTATAAACCTCCTGTTGATGCTTTTCAGTAGAAATGTAAGGCTTTGAACATGGAAAACTTCCACAATAACTTTTTCTTCTTACATTTATCAACCTCCCCCTACCCCTTCCCTTATACACACACATTAACCCTTGGATTTTAGTAGGTTGTTGGGAGTAAGTTGATAGCATAGTTTATGGCCCAATTCCAGCCATACTACAAACAAAAATAAGAAAAGAAATTCTTTAACAGCCACAAGGTAGTACTCTATTGTTTTATGAGATGTACATAATAGAGCAATGGTCTCGGTGAAGGACAAAAAAAAAAAAAAACATTTAAAAGTCCTTAGGAGGATTTCTTGTAGTATTTTGGGTGAGCTATTTGAAAGACTGAAAAATATATGAGATGGCCAAGCAACAGAGACATCTGCCTCATCTGGGCTGACATTCCGTTCATAATCACATCATTTTTTGGCTTTTGCATAGACCTAGGGTCCTGCAAGGCAATCCTCATAGATGATACCAGGAAGGAATGAATGACACAAGCTTAGATATGGAGAAGTGGAAGGCTATCCATTCCTTTTACTCAACCAGGACATTCAATTAAAAGGCTATTTTAATATTAGCCCAGTGTGGTTCCAACACGCCTCCATTAACTTAATTACTTAAACAAGTTTGGTTTGATTAATGAAGCAGCTATTCATAACAGGCAATATTCTGGGTGCTACAGATAGATGATTAACTTGTGCCTTCAAGTTGCTTACAGTTTAGGAAGGGAGACAGATTACTACATTTATTAATAGAATTCAGTGTGGTAAGTGCTATGATAGAAGGGTCAAAGTGCCATGAAGCATAAACAAGAGGCACACTGAAAAATATATGCCTCACTTGACTTCTGGGTTTACTAGTTTTCTACAAAACAAAAATTTAAAACAACCAAGGGAGTTCGCCTTTTGTACCTCAATAGAATGGGAAAAACAAATTGGATGTGCATATTTTAGATATATCTGTCACTTTTCTGGAAACTTCTAAAGCAAATTACTAACATTTAGGACTAAAAATAGTAAAAAAACGAAAAAAAGTTGGTATTTTTTTCTGATGGAAATATAGAGTAGTTTGACAAAGATGTCCATTTTTTAAATGTCATGCTCACTTCAAATCACATTTTGTGGATAGCTATAGAAAAACAGTTGTTGAAGCTGTGTAATGTATCTTGGTAGATTCTGGCATCTCCAGAAATTTTAAATATCACCCTTGATCAGTAGATAAGAAGACAAATTACTCTAATGAAGGTGCAGTGACTCTAGGCACAATATATAGACAATCTCTGATAATGAACCCATCTCTGTCTCCTTATAGTTCTTACTGTCATTTCTCAGGTATCATATATCACACTGAACATGTATTTCTAAGATTGCAAGATCTAATAGAAAGATCCAGAAAACTAAATTTCTCTCCTACAGGATATAATTGTATAAAACATGCAACCAGCCAAGAACAATGGCTCCCAATAAAGATAAGGAACTGAATTTTTCACTTAAAGTAAAGAGAATTCCATGTTCTATACCTTACCACCTGTGGTTCTCTGTGCCCACACCCAGTAAAAGCTTCAATTCAGATGATCCAATATATAGAATACTTACATAAATATATTTACAATGCTCAGTTTTGGAACTAAACTCGATAAGCCAGATTCTGGGGCCTCCAAGAAACTTCCTTCACTTGTAGGATGTAAAGTGACTCTGGGCTGAGAACTGTAAAACTCTCAGCTCCTAATGACTTCATCCAAACCCCTGCACTAAGATACTTGACCAGACTCTAGCAGGGCCTCTAGCAGCCTCAGGCCATATTACTGTGTCACTGTGACCACTCAGCCCCCTTTTGAGTTCTTGTCTGGAAAAGCTCAGGGCTGTCAAAAGAATTTACTGTTTGTTCTAGCAGACACCTGACCAATAAGCGACTGCTCTGACTTATTTAGAGCATTTGCTGAAAAGGGGTTGAAATTATCAATCCCTTTCTGTCCCTTTGAGATGTATATACATCTCCTACAATTCAGGAGTGTCTTTTGCAAGGACCTGAAGGCCAGCCCATTGAAATGGAATCTTCAGGAAGGATGGGACACCTCAGTCTCTAGAGGACAAAATCTTAACTTTGATTATTGCCAGTTAGCAAAGGAAGCTAAACTAATTGCATTGACACTGACCAACCTTTGTGATTTTTCACTTCCCTGGCACTACTTGAGCTCCTGCTCGCTCCGCCTCCCTACTCCCTCATTCTTCCTTGAAAATACACCATCACATCTGTGCAAATGAGAATGGACCGAAGCTCGTTCTCTGGTCAGTAGTTCCTAAATAAAATCTGTTTTCACTGCTTTAACTAATGTCTGGCTTTGTTTCTCTTTGACGGGTCTACCACAATATAGAAAATGTTATTAACATATATAATCTGCTCTTATGCCAAAAATTGTCCAGGGAATCAGAAGGCCTATGGATAGCATGAAATAAGATTGACAATCCTAGGGTTGACTCCTATGCTATTTCATGAATTTTCTGGAGGACTTATCTTGGTGGCAGCAAACACCCTCTTCAGAGGCAGGTTTTTAATTTAACAAAGGGGCCTCACCACGGTACTAAAATACCATTGTTGCCAGACTTGTTGAACTTACCGATATTCCCTAGGTTGTTTACAAGATCTCAAGGTGAAACTTGTATATTTTCACAAACAATCCATTTTTCCTCCAGGTGCCTTACTTATCTGGTCAG
Organism: Propithecus coquereli; assembly: GCF_000956105.1. Classification (NCBI taxonomy): domain Eukaryota; kingdom Metazoa; phylum Chordata; class Mammalia; order Primates; family Indriidae; genus Propithecus; species Propithecus coquereli. The sequence goes on from NW_012146856.1 coordinate 586,629, forward strand.
TTTGAGAGAAGGAACCTCTGGTTTCTGAGCACAAGGTGTGACTCAATGAAAAAATTGGATGACCCTTCCATCTGCCATTCAATTGAGCTTAAACTACTCCATCTGCACATTCACACAAAACATGCATTTTCTCAGGCTTCTCCCTCCCCATGGCAATTCCAACCATCATGCTCATAATTCAAAACTGACTTTCAAATTTTACGCTGGTGGGCTGAACCCAGATCACTCACCAACTGGCCAAGGATCTCTAACTGATAATATTCCAAAGAATTGCTCCTGCTTTCAAAGGACTTTTGATGATTTTATCCATTTTAATCAGCTACTTCTTTAAGAAACTACATAGCATTTGCATGGGGTTTGTTCACTATTATCGTAAATGTGTTCTTATACCTGGGAGAAATATTCATTTATGGAATGGACCTAGGAAAAGAAATATTGACTGCCTCAAAACTCTGTACTTGATGAGCATTCATCTAATATATACCTTGAAATTATCTCATTTAATAGGAAAGTAGGGAAAAGTAGACTTGTTAATGAAATGGAAAAGAATACTGCTTCACAAACCAATTATGCAGTTCACTCACCTAATGCCAAAAAGAATTAGTTAGAGGAAGTATTTAATGGGTAAATTGCCATCTGCATAAATTAGATCTGAGATCTAATCTCAGAGAATTCCTACAAGGCCTTGTCCATTTCACTCCTCGATTACTACACTCATTTAAGTATTTTTTTCATATCCCTGTTCACAGATACTGCAACCCAGGTGTATTTTGATCACCAGCCTTTATATTTGTCCCCACACTCAGCTTCTTCATTTTGCCTGGCTTTCAGCATAATACCTATAAATACCTTTCTGTTTTCTTTTCAGACTCCCTATAATATATTTTTGGGTTTTTTATTTGTTTTGAAAAGTTAAACTCCGGTTTTGTCTCTGCTTTCTCATTCTGATCAAAGTATATCTTTCAGAAAATAACATTACTCAGTTAAAAGTAAGAATTTGAGGATATCTACAATTATGAGAAAACATGACAAGTTATTTGTGGCCTATTACATGCTTTACTAGATATATGCAATTGAAACAGTTGCTTCAAAATAGAAGAGTAGTGGAATTATTTTAATTGGCATAGCATGTGGACTTGGCCTTGTATCCTGTGGAAGGGAAGAATCAATTTTTTAAATATTTAGGCAGGGCTTTTTGACCATAGTCATGTCCGTTATTAAGCTATTGTCCCTTAACTTTAACTTCACCCGTCTAGTCTGTTCTGTGTGGTTAGGGACTGAGACCCTGTGAACCACATTTATCCTTGCCACCTGATTCCCTGTTGGAGTCTGCAAAGAAAATGTATGAGAGGGTGACTGGAAAGCTCTTTGCCATGTTCTTCCTCTTTCTTGTTTTTGGCTTCTTGTTCCCATCAAGTGTCACTCAAACACCTGAGTAGGTTGGTCAATCAGCCACGGCTGATTCCAGGGGGCCATCGTCCCAGCCCTTGCAGACCCAGCATCACGTGCCCTCTCAGAGACAGCAGCACCATGAGCTGACGCTCCCTTCTCAGAGTCTGGACCCCACCACCATGAGGCCCCTCCTTTGAGCTCAGCAACTCTGGCTCTAGCTGAACACTCTCTCCTTCTTGTTTTTGCCTTTTCACTTCCTGAATATCTAATAAACAATTCTTTTATTAAATTCTGTAGCTAAAATAACTTGTATGCTTACTGTTTCCTGACTGAACACAAATAGATACAATGATCCATAGGAAGAAATATCTTTCATATTGTGATCCAGTACATGCATACACTCACATACAGAGTTAAACTAAATGTTTCCTGAAAAAATATCGACCCTTATTATGTATGATACATATTTATATTATTTTTATTCTATTTTTTGTGATTGTTATTTGAAACTTCTGGTAGCAAACTACTAAATTGATTTTATAACCTATAATTCATTATTAACACAAAAGTACTGATGCAGATGAAACAAATATGTAGTCTGATGCTCTCATTTCTTTGCCCACATGATGGTTGAAACCAGATATTTGATTTGTATGCACAGATTTTACAAAAAAATTTTCCAAATGTAAATATGTACAAGAAATTGGGAATGAAGCTTAGCCGGAAAAGTAGATTAAAAAAAAAAATAATGAAAAGCAAAATGTGAAAATACAAGTAAAAGTAAAAACTCAAATTATGCAAAGAAATTTTATTGGGGTGATCTGAATCAACAGTCTAAATCTTGCAATAGACATGCTGTAAAATATGAAAAACCAAAATGTGATTCACACACACATGCACAAAATTATAATATTAATAATTTTTATGATTTCACTAAATCCTTTTGCATTTATACTGAAATAGAATCTGTTCTTAGTCACAGAGAAAATATAATAAATAAGACAGTCAAGAGAAAGGAAAGGATTTTCAGATAGTCACAATAAAATCCCATCATTTGTCTACTTCAATAACCTAATAAATTAATGATAGTTTATATCCTCAATAAAATGAAAAAAATCATTTCCAAAGCTTACAATGATTTTTCCACCTATAGAACATATGATGTGGGCTACTTATGCAGTAGAAGAGATGCCTAACTGATTTGTTGACAGTTTCAGGCCTGGAGTCCATTAGAAACAGTAGAATTCATTTAAGAGATCAATGATTTGGTCTTCTGTTTAATTCAGAACTTGCGTAATTAGACATAATTTTTCTTTCCACTAAATTAAACAAATTGTGTGTAAATACATTTATAGCACAAACTGTATGGAGAAAATTTAAAATGCTTTAAGAGAAATGATGATATATGGTAGTAAAAAGAAAAATGAATTAAAAATAAGGGAACTTAGTTTTCTAATAAGTGGATCATCCCTCTATTTCTGAGAGGCCTCAATTTCTCTACTTCAAAATGAGAGTCTAGAGACTGAGTAGCCTCTCTGCCACTATCAAGTTATGCTACTTCTTTTTAGTGCTATAAAAATAAATGAAGTTCCTAAGTCCCAACACACAAGGAAAGTCACTGGGAGCTGCCTGTGAAGCCAGCAGATCAGTAAAGCATGGCGTCAGCTCTCTCCCATCATCATCATGTGAGGACATCACCCACTGCTGCCATGGAGAGCGTTTGTCCCACGCCAGGACATCTGTCTTCACTTACTCATTCCCTATTCATCATTAAGCAATGAATGTGTTTAAATATATTCAATTCTCAGATTTGTAGTAGTTATGTTCTACAAAGTAGCAGTGACAATGAATTAGTGAATCCAGATAATTGCTGCCACAGGAGATACAGAAAGTTAGGTTTCCACGAGTTTCTGGTCACAACACTTTCTTCAATGGACCAATACATAAACTTGTTGTGGGTGCGTTTCTGCATAAAGACACCTCATTTAAATATGTACTGTTGAGTCATTAACATTGGATTTACAGCCAATAGCACTATAACTCATACCAGAACAAAGCTTATCCAACTCATGCATTTGCTCCATAAGGCACATTACAGACTTGTGCTTAGAAACACCAGACAAGCACTTCAGCACTACACTTGTAGGCCATCTTCATCAGAAAAATCATCAAGAGAAAACAAAACAAAAAAAAAACATGAAAAAGGTAGCACTAAACAGATTACAAATAGGACATGTGTTTATAGTATGAGCCGAAACAAGAAGGCCAAGAGTTGCCTTGTTCTACCTAAGCCAAACACGCATGTATTAGGTAACTCAGATTTTTTGCCACTGAGAAAATGTCCATGAATGATCATAATACTACCACAAATATTGATTTTTGGGTTACAAATAAATTTTAGCAATTAGGTGAATTCGCAAATACTGAATTCACAACAATAAGGTTCAGTCGTATGTTGTATTATTGCTCATAGGGATTAGTTTATAATCAGTTTTGGATGAATATACAAACTTGACAATAGCTATGTAAGAACTTATGGGGTTATCCCTCTTTATTTAAAAATATTTAAAAATAAACATGGTCCAGTCCATATCAAGTAGAAGTTCGAAATGAGCCAACTAATCAAAAAATTCAAGTTACTTCTCTAAAGTGGGAAAATAATGAGATTTTAATTTCTCATCTACATCTCATCCCTAAAAGAATTTCTAGAAAAAAAAAAAAAAAACTTCATGGAATTAGTTTTATTCCTGAATCTTTTTAAAAGGTATGCATTATACTTACTGTTAAATGTGGTCAGAATTCAAGGTGTACACTAATCCGCATGATTCTTCAACCAATCCTATAAACCAGGAAGTTCTGTTGCACTCAGTGACATATAATGTGACTTACAATGGCAGTCATTGCTAATGTATTTTCTAGTTTAAAATGTTTTAAATTTTAAAAAGAACACCCAGGTAAATTTAGTTAAATGAAAGCAATTTGCTGTTTTTAACACAGAAAATAAAATATTAGAATAAAAACAACTTTAAACATGGCTTCTTTCTTGGAAAAGTATTAATTATTGATTCAGTTTATTTAATAGAAATAGGGTTATTATCATTATTTCTCCATTTGTGAGTTTTTCTAGTTTTGTGTCTTTCAAGGAATTGATTCATTTCATCTAATATATCAAATTTATAGACATAGTGTTATTCACAGTGTTTCTTTATTATTCAGTTAATGTCCATGAGGTCAGTGCTGATGACCTCACCTTCATTCCTGATATTGCTAATTGGTGTTCTCTCTCAGTCTCTCTCTGTTTCTCTCTCTCTCGACTAAAGTTTATCAATTTTATTGATCCAGGTTTTGATTTCCTTGATTTTTCTCAATTATTTTCCTGTTTTCAATTTCTTTGATTTGTGCCCTAATTTTTATTGTTTCCTTTCTTCTACTTCCTTTTAGCCAATAAATATTTAAAACTAAATTATAAAATTTAAATATTAAATTAGGTCCACGTTTAAAAATATTAGGTATTCTCTCTTTTTACTTATTTTTTGTCTGTTTAATTTGTGATTGACCGTGTGGGTTCAGTTCAATTTTCCTACTGGGAATGTATTTAATTTCTCTTTTTATTTCAAACTGTTAAGGGGGTACAAATGTTTTAGGTTATATAGATCATTTTTGTAATGCTTGAGTTCCTGTTATAGGTGTGCCCATCACCCAAATAGTGTTCATTGTACTCATTTAGGTACATTTTTGCCTCTTTCCTCCTTCCCTCTCCCTAAGAAAGAAACTATGCCCAAATGACTACACTGGAAAATTCTATAAAATATTTAAGGATGAAAGAATACCAATCCTCCACAATCTCTTTCAAAAAAAAAAAAATAGAAGCAGGAAAACTTCCTAACTCATTCTATGAGGCAGCATTATCCTAGTATCAAAACCAGACAAAGACACACCTATATTTCCTTGTTATTTCAACCATGAAGACGTAGAAGCGTTGACATCCCAGGAGCTCTGAGCAAACCTTGCACCCTCATCTTGCTTTCTAATACCATTCTTCAATAAAATGAACCAGGACTACTTGAAGAAATGGGTAATTCTTGGACTAGGGCAGAACGTGTACAAGATAACCTTGGAGTGTTTTATAGTGCCAGAAAATAAGGAAATATGCAAAAACGTCATAATGATGAGAGTGTGTCAAAGTGACATAGGAGTTAACTGAAAGAGCTCCCAATGGCCAAAGCTGTAGTAATATAAGCAACAAAATAAAATAGTATCAAACTTAAAAAAAAAACAGCTTTAAGCAACAGTTATTGAAAGCCAATATTACCTTTTTATTAAATAATTAAAATATATCATGCTTCCCTCCTCATTTCCTATAAAATTAAAGCTCTTTAGCTCAATGACCTGGCCTATTTCTCCAGGCCTACCTCCCACCACACTCCACCTTGCAGCAAATTGCTAGCCACGCTCCTGCCCCACCCTCACCCCTCTTCCCCCACAGAACACATGCAGGGGGCAGGATAGTGTAGTGATTTTGAGTTCATATTCTGAGTCAGACTGTGCAGAGTTAAATAAGTCCAAACCCAACCACTGAGGGATTGAATAAAATGATGTTTATAAAACATTTGCCAATTAAGTGCTAAATATATGCTATTATTATATTGATTATGATTTCTAAGATACTGGCATTGATGATGATAGGAGGAGGGGTGGAGCGTCTACTGTGGCATTGCCCCTGCCTACAATATCCATCACCTCATTCACCTACCTAATCGTATTTGTCCTTCAGATTCAGTTCAGGTATCATCTCTTCTAGCAAACATTCTCCAAAGCTCCCGGTTGGGGGAAATAAAATGCTCCCATAGTACATGTGATTCTATGCGTACACATCATAAGTTCTCTTGGAATTGCCTGTTTTGGTTGCCTGACTTTCCCACCATGCTGTGAGTACCTCAAAGATAGAAAGCCTATCAGACTCTGAGTATTGCCATTATCTAGCCCATTACCTTGCTCATAATATGTATTCAATATCTTTGTTGTCGAACTGTGTCCCTGAAGACAAATAATCAGCAATTTGTACTTGTCATTGTTGCTAGTGCCATGCTTTCAGAATAGAATTCAAAGAGTGAGATAAATTTAATCTATCCACACTCCTGATTTCTTTCCCTTATGTTTTTTGCTAAAATATCCCTAACATTTGGCCCTTAGGAAAATTGGCTCAACACCCTAGTCCCTATGGCCTCTGCCTTCTGGCTCGGTGTTCCTGTCTCACACAGTCAGCGTTCTCTCTTCTGCGGTGTGCCCTGAACAGCCGGCATCATGATGGCACACCATTGACTGCCTCCAACGTGCCTCCTGACAGCTATCCTCACAAATAAAATTTAAATTGAAACCATTCCAAAAAACATCCATGACCTCAAGAAGATTTATCATCTCTCCTGGTGTATGTAGTAAATGAAAAGTTATTATTCTCTCTTCACACAAATTCTATCTGACAGATGGTGTTTTGTTATTTTAGGAAAGTAGCAGTCCACTGAGTCTTCAAGAGTTCCTCTAATAGTCCCATTGCACCATTTCCACAAATCTTTTGCTTCTAAGAGAACACACACAATAAATTCTTCTGTAATATAACTATAGAGACATTGGCATCTCTTAGGGTCATGAAGATGATATTAAGTAAGAAAATTTATACAAAAATCCTTTGTAAACCATCGATGCTTTATAAATATGTGTGCGAAAAAGGAAACAAGTTTTCCAAATAAGTTTCCTGAAGGACATTTCTTCATAGTATCTCCATCATCTTCATAGAACTAGGCATTTAAAATTATTCTTGTCATTCAAGCATCTGTACTTTTCTGATGTGACATTCTCCTTGCATTTCTCAAACGGTAAATGATAAGGCTGGTTTTTATAATTATCACTACCCTTAATTTCACATGAAGGCAAACTGAGATAGAGTTAACCTTGCCTTAGAAACAAAGGATCCCTTTGAAAATCTGAACAGAAGAGATGATATAATTCTACTAATGAATCCCAGGAGACATCAATCATGTGTCACTGTTGATACATATTATAAGGGCCAGGAGATATAATCCCAAATTAGAGATGATTATAAATGGGGATTATTGTTTCAGGTCCTTATTGAATCACAATATTTGAGAGAAGGGAATAAGAGTTTTGCAAAATGAAAAAAAAAATTGCGGACAGCATCAATTTGTACTTTCATAAAAGGAAGCATTTCTTCTTTGATTTGCAGAACATAAGATACCCAATTTGTCATTTTTAAGTACATTAAAGGAAATCACTATACTGAATTAGAACATAGATTGAAATAAGTAGTTTTGCATTGAATATATTTAAATGTATAAAAGAATATATAAGTGTAAATAGGCTAGACTGCCTTGCTATATTTTACACACACTTATATCCTGAGTTAATATCAGGGGTCTTTTTAAAATTTTTTTTAATTCAGGATATTATGGGGGTACAAATATTTTGGTTACATGAAATGCATTTGCCTTGCTCAAGCCAGGGCCACAAGCATGTCCTTCCCCCATACAGTGTGCCCCGTCTCCATTGGCTGTGGATTTATCCCCCACCCCCTCTAACCACCACCTTCCACCGCCCTCAAGCTGACTGGCACCCAATGAGTTAACTAGATGCCTAGTAGT